>NC_041384.1:648108621-648194186 GCF_002162155.2 Triticum dicoccoides | reverse complement strand
CGATCGATCGCTCGGGTTCAGTAACGCGTAGCCTGCAGTGCAATCGCTCAGGTTCAGTTAGAGCCCAACGCCTCGCTCGGGTTCAGTTAGAGCCAACGCCTCGCACACACGCACGTACGTGTACGAGAGAAACGCGCATCGCTCGGCCCCCGACCTCCCACCGTAACCGGGAACTCCCCGAAATTTTCCTCCCCCTCGCTTCTACCATAGTATTTTCCGTCATGGAAGGCCCAAAGAATGTCATGCAGCTGCGTCTCCGGCCCACCCAGGATGAAAAGCCCATTTTCTGTCATGATTTTTTGTCATAGAAGTAGGAGCCCACCACATCTATGATGATACCGGGTTTTGTCACAATTATCGTCATAGAAGTGTCATATGTATGACAGAAAAAAAAATTCATTCGACCCAAAATGTCACGGATGTGTCTTTTTTTTGTAGTGTTACATCCACCGTCTGGAGCCACCACCCCAACCACATGGCAATCGTGCACAACTACCATGAACCCACCGCTCCATGAGAGTCGAGAATTTCAAGTGGTGCCTCCAAGAAGGTAAAGACATATGTGTTGTCACCGGTCACTCCGACGGAGCTTTGGTTTTCTCCCGAGGACCACCTAATACTCCCGGCAGTAGCATGAACACCACAATGAAGCCTTCAGGAAGGCACCCAACGCACAACGGCACAAGGATGTCACCATCATTGGCACCATCTATAGCAAGTGCAAGAATTTTGCCCCGAGTACCTATTCCACTGCCAAGTTTCATAAGGGAGCCTTGAGGCATGAGCACAACAAGCTGAGCAGGGAGCATCACCGCCAACCGCCACAACCACCAACATTAGTTTATTAGTAAATTCAATTAGGTTCCAATTGTGTTGCAGTCATCCTACCATCTTATGGTAAGCATGGTCAGAATCTATTCTTGGAAGGTCAACTACCTATTTTCTTGATTGCAGTGAAGCTTATTTTTTGCAGAACACAAGATAAAATGGGGTTTTCATTCCAGTGAAATAACAAAAAAGTTGGGAAAACAGTGGCAAAGTTAAATCTAAAGCATGCAATTATGTACAAAGAGTTACCACACAACATTAATTGACTGTAAATAACATATCAACGTCTATGTACTGTGTTAAAAAAAGATGAATATGATGTCCATGCATCTAGTGAGTGTAGCAGCTCACAGGCTGATCAATGAACGATGCTCCATCTAGCGGATGTGCTTCATTTTATCCCATGCATGTATGGTTAGATCAATAGGATAGTCTGTAAATCAGCCGAGCATTGTTCTCTGTGTAGCAGCACTCTTACTCATTCGGAAGTACCGTGCAACCGAAACGTGTGAAACAAAGAAGAAGAAGATTGGATCGGTGCACCTAACATGGTGGCCTCGGGATGTATTTATATGGGTGCAACTAGGGCACAGATTACATGTTGGTTACAGGAGATAAGTACAATATTAACAGACTTCTATATCCTAACAATATACAGTTTAACAAAACGCACTAGCTGATCAATGGACGATGCTCCATCTAGCGGATGTGCTTTATCTTATCCCATGCATGTATGGTTAGATCAATAGGATCGTTTGTAAATTGGCTGAGCACTGTCCAATCAATGTCAATCTGAACTTCCTTCATGAAGATTCATATTGTATCTATTTGAGACAAAAGGCGCCTCAGCTAGTGGTTTGGTGAAAATGTCAACAACTTGTTCCTTGAAAGAGATGAACCTAACATCCAACGCTTTGGTTGCAACTCGTTCGCGAACAAAGTGGAAATCCACCTCTATGTGCTTGCTTCTGGCATGAAACACAAGATTTGCAGACAAATAAATGGCACCCAGGTTGTCACACCACAGTATTGGAGGTCATGGCATAAAGATTCCAAGTTCTCAAAGAACTGACTGTATCCAGATTATCTCAGCTGTACCATTGGCAATGGCCTTGTACTCAGATTCCATGCTGGATCGAGAGATTGTGGCCTACTTTCTGGAGCTCCAAGAGACAAGGTTGGGACCAAGAAAAACAGCAAACCCTCCTGTAGACCTGCGATCGTCACTGCATCCGGCCCAGTCCGCATCAGAGAAGCAACTCAACACCATTGAAGGTGACTTGCGAATAGACAGACTCATACCACGAGTGTACTTCAAATACCTCAAGATCCTTTTAGCTACCAAAAAATGTGCAGTCGTTGGTGCATGAAGAAATTGACAAACACGACTCACAGCAAAGGAAATATCCGGCCTCGTCAACATCAGATACTGAAGTGCTCCAACCAGGCTACAGTATTTAGTACTATCATCCCGAGAGAGAGAGAGAGAGAGATGCCCCACTATCCTTGCTGATCTTCTCACTTGAGGACATGGGAGTAGTGGAGACCTTGCAATTTTCCATGTTAGCACGGTGAAGAATGTCGCCAATGTACTTTTGTTGAGTGAGCACAATCCCCTGTGGCGACGATTTCACCTCAACTCCAAGGAAAAAATGCAGGGGACCAAGATCGTTGAGAGCAAACGTGGCATGAAGGTTAGCCAGTAACTTGGTCGTTGCAGTGGCCGATGAGCTAGCCACAATGATGTCATCCACATAGACAAGCATGAACATGGTGACACTGCCATGATGAAAAATAAATAGAGAGGTGCCTGCTTTAGATGCCACAAAACCAAGTTGAAGCAGGCGAGAGCTTAACCGAGAATACCAGGCTCTGGGGGGCTGCTTAAGTCCATAGATGGCTTTCCTCAGCTTGCACAAATGTCGAGGAGCAGCAGGATCCACAAATCCAGGAGGTTGTCGCATATACATATGTTCCTGAAGAACTCCATGAAGAAAAGCATTCCGAACATCCAACTGGCGTAGCACCAACCTCGAGAGACAACAATGGAAAGATCCAGGTGAACAGTAACTGGTTTGACAACCGGACTGAATGTATCATCATAATTGAGACCATAGGGTTGCTTGAACCCTTTGGCAACAAGACAAGCCATGTGACGATCAACAGTGCCATCAGCCTTGTACTTGACTTTAAAAACCCATTTGCAGTCGATCACATTGACATGAGGTGGTGGTGGAACTAAGGTCCACGTACCATTTTGACAAAGGGCATCGAGCTCAAACTGCATAGTAGCACGCCAAGCGGGAGATGCCATGGCCTCACAATGATCACGGGGTTCCCTGGAGACCAGAAACGCACGTCTGGACGGATCATAGTTGACGGTACCATCCGTACGGTGCGCAACTTTGTGAGTATGATCATGTGTGCATGTCACCATTGCATGGGCAGGAGGTGCAGTAGACACAGGCACAGAGGATCCGGGGGCGACAGCCGAGGAGAGAATCAGATCCTCCTGGGATCTCATGTCGCCAGCAGGCGCAGCAGATGCATCTAGCTGCGATCCCGAGGAGGGACTAGGTGACGCAGGCGTGCCTGTCGCGGAACAGGGCTGGCCCACCGGCTGGCGAGCGGGCACGTGGGCAGCAGCCTGTGGTGGGTCGGGGGCGAAGGGAACCAAGCCAATGGCGAAGTGGCAACCGGGCCGTCGTAGGCCGCCACATGGGCCAACGAGTGATGCACCTCCCCGTTGTCGCCTGGCGCGTTGCTGTCGGGAGAGGCCGCGCGATCCGAGGCCGGATCAACTCCGGATCCTGTGCCCGGATCTTCCTGGGACGCGGGAGCGGCTGTCACACCTGGGATCTTCTGCGCCGAAGGAGATCCTGCATCCATATTAGTAGACAAAGCGGATATAGCATAGTTCATGTGGTCATGCGGGAATAAAAGGATGGTTTGTTCTGCAACGCGAGGTGGTATGGGAGAGGTAGAAGGGCTGGCAAAAGGATTTTTTTCATCAAACGTGACATCTCTAGAGATATAGACATGAGCTGTAGGTAGATGAAGACATTTATACCCTTTTTGGCGAATGCTATAGCCAACGAACACACACTGTTGGGATCAAAAGGCAAGTTTGTGGGTGTTGTAGGGACGCATGTTGGGCCAGCAAGCACAACCAAATGTATGAAGTGACGTGTAGTCTGGTTTGGTGTTGAACAATTTTTCCATAGGACTAAGGTTGCCAATGACACGACTAGGAAGTCTAGCATGCTGAAAGATAGTCCTCATCCCAAAAGCGTAGCGGCATAGACGCATGTGATAGTAAAGAGAGCCCCATGTCAACAATATGACGCTGCTTCCTTTCAGCTGAACCATTTTGCTGGTGTGTGGGGGGCAAAAGACATGATGCATAATGCCAAGTTGACGAAAAAACGTGTTGCTAAGCTTCTCGTACTCCCCACCCCAATCGGATTGAACACATAAAATCTTGCGAGATAGAAGGCGTTCAACATGAGCAAGGAAGTCACGAAAAACATCAAACACATCACATTTTCTTTTGAGAAGATAGATCCACACAAAATTACTATAATCATGAATAAAAGAGACATAGTACTGGAACCCACCAAATGATGTTTTGGCGGGTCCCCACACATCTGAAAAAAATATGTTCTAATGGAAAGGAGAAACACTTGAGGATCTAGGAAAAGGAAGCTGGTGTGCTTTGCCTTGTTGACATGCATTACACACATGGGTCATAGACCGACTAGAGGAAACTAGTTTATTGGATGATAAAATGTGCTGAACGACTTGAGTGGATGGGTGGCCAAGCCTAGCGTGCCAATCTTCGGCTGACAACCTAACCGAAGACAGAACATGATGAGGTGATGGCCGAATGGGGTAAAGCCCATTTTCACATCTGCCTTGAAGTAGAACCCTCTTGGTGATCAAATTCTTCATAAGAAAATGTGTAGGATAATACTTTAGATAAGCATGATTATCAACAGCAAGACGATTGACAGAAAGAAGGTTCTTGTCAGCATTAGGAACATGCAAGATATTGCGAAGTTTGAGATTAGTAGAGGGAGTAGGAAGAATTGCATGACCACGACGAGGAATGTGCAAACCTGATTTGTCAGCCGTGTGGATGCGATCTCTTCCTGGGTACTTCTCCCGGACCATGAGGCGATCCAGATCACCAGTGATGTGGTCCGTGGCCCCGGTGTCAGTGAACCAGGCAGGGTCACCTAAGATGGAAGGAGGAGAAGCGGCGGCAAGCCTAGCCATCTTGGACTGTTGAGGTTGAAACGCATGGTTGTAACACTGGCCGCACTCCCAGGCGTAATGCCCGGGGCCATGGCAGAGCTGACACTGGATGTGGTTATCATCGCGGTCACCGTAGTCACCGCGATCATCGCCGCGGTTTCCACCAAAATCGCCTTGTTGGCGCACGCCGCCGCCACCGGGGTTCCCGTGATCGCCACCGCGGGAATTATTGTTGTAGCTTCTGCGATCTCCGGAGTTGCCGCGGTAGTTGCCCTTGCCCCGATTGGTGTTGTTATTGGTGTTGCCGTTGGGGTCCCAGGCGACGTAGTTGACAGAGGAGCTGCCATGCTGAAGATGAAGACGAGCAGCATTGTACTTGAAAGAACATGCGGTGCCCCATGTTTGGTTTTGGTAATTGATGACAATCTCGATGGACTAATGGTTGCCTTGAGTTATATTTAAAGGTTTTGTCCATAGGCTTTTCTTTGAGTACATGTGTTGGTTTCAAGGAGAGTTTGTGTCGACCAAGGTGCTATTCAAGGAATTATCCAAAGATTGGCTATGTGAGTGTTAAGCTTATTGCAAGCATGTCTTGAAGAAGAAGATTGTGTGATCATCCATGTCTACCTTCAAGACATCATCCAAATGAAGAGAATTGGAAAGATTCAAGGTTGATTAAGATTACGTCAAGAATGAATCAAGTTGATCAACACACAAAGCGTACAAGATGTACTGAGGGATCAAGTGATCCCATGGTATGGTAAGCATTGTCCATTACGCTTTGTTTGCAAACCCATGGTTTTCGTGAGGTTCCTTTGTGGGGTTAGGCTGCGATGTGCAAGTTCAAATGGAGCATCATGAAGAGATCAAATGCTTGAAGCTTGTCGTCCATTGTGGTAACAATGGATTTATGAAGATGTGCCAAAGAGTGGCTCACCCATAGTGGAGTATGGGGGAGCAATCAACTAGTCTTCATCGAGCCAACACAATCAAGAAAGGTGGTCCAACTTGAGGAAGTCAATATCGTCATCATCTATCTCAAGTGGACTATGTGCAAGACAAAGGTTTGCCCTTGATAGGTTTTCTATTTTTCTGGTCTCATGGTGGTAGTTGGGAGACCGGGTTATAGGATCGATTGTCGTACTATCAAGGGGGGCTCTCGATGAGTAGCTTGATCGTATCGTTCGTAGAGAGCTCAAACCATTGCATCCTTGCATCATCTTTCTTGGTTCTTGTTTGGTTCTCTTTGTGAGTTTTGGAGCTTCTTGTCATCTTGGTGACAAGCTCGAGTTCATCGAAAATAGAGTTCGCTTGCATCTTCTATGATGTTTTCGATGTTGGAGGTTATGCCCGTTCTTCTCTGTTGGTGGTTTCACTCCTCCATTTGTTAGGCATACCTTCGCTATTTTGATGCTACTCGTCGTCTTGTTTCCAACAAGCTTGAGTTTGCTCAATTCGGAGCTCATATGCAGAAGTTATGGCAATTCTGGTTTTCCGTGGAGTTTACTTGTTTTTGTGGAAGTGGCTTTAGGATGGCGCCAACAGTAGTACCGCTGGGCCGGAGCGGCAGTACTGCGTATCGCCACAAGCGGTAGTACCGCCCATGGCCATAAGCGGTAGTTCGGCTCCGATTCCGCGCTGGTACCGCCTCGACTCGAGACGTGGTTTTCTCGTGTCGGGTTCGGCGGCAGTAGGAGCGGTCATACCGCTCATGTGCGGTAGTACCGCAGCTACCACCGCCCCTAGTGCCGCTCAATGGCCCTCCTCCCTGTTCCTTCTCCCTGTGCTCGTGGTAGGTGTTGTGCGCGGTCCCAGCTATAGTACCGCTGGGCCAAGCGGCAGTACCGCTGCGGCCAACGGTAGTACCGCTGGCTTCAGCGGTAGTGCCGCTCATACGGCTCTGCCTCGCACTCTGTTTCGCTCCGCTCTCCGTGTTCTACCGCCAGGGAGGTAGTACCGCTCGTGCGCGGACTGAGCACATAACGGTTGGATTCGGGAGCTCTCATAAAAGGGGGTCTTCTTCCCCATTCAACCTTATCCTTTGAGCTCATGTTCTTCCCCCATTGTTGACCTTCTTCGAGCTTGCTAACTCTCAATCCCTCCATGGATTCTTGCTAGTTTTTGAGGGAAAAGAGAGAGGAGATCTAGATCCACGTTTCCACCAATTACTTTCTCCTCTATGTGAGGGGAACCCCTTGGATCTAGATCTTGGATTTCTTGGTGTTCTTCTTCTTGTTCTTCCTCTCATTTTCCTCCCTAGCATTAGTTGTGTCGGGGATATACCCTGCGGTGTAAACCGGCCGGAAGTTAACCCGGCCGGACTTGGCGGTTTATCTGAAGACCCCGCTGACACTTGGCGAGTTACTGGCGACCCGCCCTGACCTGGCGGTTTACAAGCAACCCACCTGGTCATTATGACTCACTGGTGATCCGGCGTGCGGGACAGACGGATGACAAGGCCCAAGGCCCAGAAGGCCAGTTCACGTTTAACGGTGGGTCGGTTTAAAAGGAAAGGCATGAGGAATATTTGTCCTACAAGGAGTTAAGACCTGGACTTATATCCGGTTTGTATTAGAGATAGACTAGTCCTAATCTTAATAGGACTCCACATGTAAACTGCCCCTTCAACATATATAAGGAGGGGCAGGGCACCCCAAGAGGGACAAGATTCACAAGTTCCACAAGTTGGACAAGTTAGGTTTAGACAATAGCTCTCGAGATAGAGCACTCTTGTAACCGTGATCATCATCATCAATATCAATGAAGCAGGATGTAGGCTTTTACCTCCACCATGAGGGGCCGAACCTGGGTAAAACATCGCGTCTCTCGTCCCGCTCAACCCCTCTCAAGCTACCACATAGATGCGTTGGCCTCGCGACTAAGTCCTGACACTAAGGACATCTGCCGTGACAATTCCACGGCAGTTGGCGCCCACAGTGGGGCCTGCGCACGGTGGTGATAAGTTCTTGGAGGGAGATCTCCTAGTGTTCGAGGGGCTCACGATCATCCAGATGATGAAGAACCAGCGTTGAAAGCTTCATATCAATAAAAGATTCCACATGTTCATTACGGAGTTTTCGGTCGCTGGTATGGAAGGATCTGCGTCGTTGATGAACTATTGGAACAGTGTATATGAGATTGGATCAAGAGGAGAGTTGGAGTTGTATCTGTGTACGCTGCCACGCGTGACCAAGTGATCCATCGAAACAGATTAAAATTCCGCTGCAGAGTCGTCAGATCTTCAAGTCGCCGAGACGGTTTCCACTATAGCCTATTTTGCGGATTGGACATACTACAAGTCCCAAGGCATCAACTCGTGGCTGCTGGTGATATTCCCTTTGCGTGAATACCAAAGACATGTTCGTCTGCCAGAAGTACTACTTACGTAGAGGCAGTGCTACTGGAGTACTACAGTTCATATTTTTGAATCCTTTAGGCCTCCTTTGGTTTGGAGGAATTTTGTAGGATTTTCATAGGATAGGATTTCTATAGGAAAAATTCCTTCAGAGCTCTTTGGTTTGTAGGAATGAAATCCTATTCCTATGGAGGAATTCTTCCTATCCTCCACATTTCATAGAAAAACAAACATTAGCCTAGACTCAATGGAAAAAATCCTACGGTGTGAATCAAAAGGCATCTCTTTTTCCATTCCTATGCATAGGATTTGAGATGCATGTCATCTCAAATCCTATGACTTTCCTATTCCTATGATTTGAGATGCATGTCATATCTTTTTCTATTCCTATGCATAGGATTTGAGATGCATGTCATCTCATTTCCTATGACTTTTCTATTCCTATGATTTTCCAATCCTATGAACCAAAGGAGGCCAATGGTTGTCGAGCGCGGCATATACTAATCCATCAAGCCATCACGTCAAACCAGCCCATATGCGAGTCAAACCGGTGTAGCTCGCTGTACGACGAAGGTCAACACTAGAAAATCATCTTCGGTAATTGCTATGTTGGTCACACCACATGTCAGGCCTGATACAAATACGGCCTCCAATGCTTGATTATTCAATGCAACAAACTCCAATGGTTAGCTGATGCAAGATCGGATCAATCTCCAGTTTCCAAAAACTAACAAGGCAAAAGTTGTGGAGTGTTTTACCGCCGGCAAGCCAGGGACTCGATCTCTGTTTCCATCCCCGAGTTGCTGTTGCGGCTTCGCTCCATCTCTGCAGAGTCACCACTTCTCCGACTCCGTCTCGCCACTGCGGCCAGCGTGGTTTCAAGCTGTCTCTGATATCGGTCTGCATCACCGTGCTTCCGTTCACCTTATCTTTGAGCCGCCACTACTATTCCATGCGCGCGTGTGTGCGCACAGCCGTCCGGCTCGTATCTGCTGTTAATCGCTCTGAGCCGCCCCAGCTACTGTTTGCACCCCTGCCCGCTCGCGCCGCATCCGCTGGCTCGCCGGCCACGAGTTTTCTGCTATGGCCGAGTTGCTGGAAAAGCCTCGTCGACTCGCTGCCTCTGCTAAACCGCTGCACCTCGGAACCGCCCCGTTTCTGCCGGGTTGTCACGTGGATGCATCGCTGGTCTCTGTTCCTCATGGGTCAAGGGTTTTTGTCCAAGTTTCTTCAGGAGCTAGCACCCGCCGTTCCTGCTATTCAATCAGGTCCTCCATGAGAGATTAAGACAAGAGGAGAAGGTCACGTACTCACGTGCAGATATCAAACATTTGATATGTTTTGATCCCAGTATCCACGTTCATTCGACAAATAAATATCAGGTGTTATCTTGTCTATCTATTTTTAGTGCATACTGTTTTATCAAAAAACAATCACTCTGGTTTGTGATATTTTTTCGCAGGATTATTGTTTATTACAATGGTGTCGCACAAGGGGTGCGCACCAGTATTATTTTTGCACTAGCGCTTGTCCGTGCTGTGCTGCTTGACGAATACATACACAGGTCGTCACCCCCGCTACATCAGCACACATGGACGACTCGCCCGTCCGCCCTCGCGGCCGGTTCACGCGTTCGCGCCGGCTTACAACGCGGAGGACAACTTGCTCGTCCGCACCGGTTTACAACACCGGACCGACTTATCCGTCTGACCCGTGGCTGACTCACCCGATCATTATTCATTATAAATGTGGTTTATACCACGGGTATGGAGCACGGGTGGATAATATTCCGCCTGGCGATAGTCTGAGACATATTACATGATGAATGGACGCACATAAGTCGCCGCCCTTGCGGCCCGGTTTACATCGACTTACCGGGACCGCGTTTGATTGTTGTTCAATGGACGTGCACAAAACCGCCGCCTCTGCGGACCCGGTCTACATTAACTCGTCCGTCCGTCCCGGTTTAAAACACCAGTGCCGATTTTCCCCGTCCGCACCAGCTTGCAATGCCGTGACATGTGGCCGACTCATCTGTCCGAGCTACTTATGATGTTGCGGTCGTCTTTGCTGTCCGTCTCTCGCGGCCTGGTCTACATCAACATACCGGGCTGCACCTGTCTGCATGAGCTGTTTATTGAGTATGAGCAAGTCACAGCTTGGGTAGCCCGGTTTTCTTTCAAATTGGAGGCAAATTATTATCAACCGCTGTTTTCACTGGATGGCTCAATGGACATGCACACAAATCGCTGCCACTACAGTTTGGTCAACTTCAAATAGCCAGTTGGAAGGAACCATTGGCCGAGTTGCTGACACGGCTCATACGGGATCATTTATAACCCGCCGCAGTCACCTCAACCTTCTGTGGATTCATATCACGTTATCAACACCAATGATATACAAGTTATGCCAGTTTATATCACGGTCAAATCTGGAGAATCTCAAGCCAACTCCTCGAGTCACCTTGAGACTTGGGGGCTACAATGATATGACTTAGCAAACGTTGCCGGTTTTCAGTGAAGTCAAGAACCCCAATACGTTGGAGGGAGAGATAACCCGGTCCCGGATTCACATCGTGCTGTTAGAAGATTTCCAGATTAGAAAGTATATGACAGTTACAAAATCCCAGCTCAATGAAGAAGTTTCGGGTCATCAGAAAAGGATTCCGGTTTACAATCCGGTACAAGGCAAATTTGTTCTCCGACAAAGCTCTGAAGCTCTCAAATCTGGTTTAAGAATTTCCGGTTCAAAAAAGAATTAACTTCTCGTAAGTTCGAGTTTAAAGGCCGTCAGAAAATTTCCAGCTAAAAATGAAGATTCTGGTTTAAAATCCGGTTCAAGGGAAAGATGTCTCCCACAAAGCTTTGAAGATCTCAATATCCGGTTCAAGATCTCGGCTCAAGAAGAATTTATCTCTTGCAAAAAGTTAAAAATTGCCGAAGAGGACCTGCTGCCACGATGCGCAGTTCGAACATGGGTATCCCGCCTTACTGGCCTGACATATTATTGATCACATGGGGGCTTCTGCTTCATAAAGCGGGGTCTCTGTTCTTTTACATCATGTGTGATTACACTGAGTTGTTCTAAAGCGGCCTCCGGTTTACCCCTTGAGTTAGCTTTTCAAAAGCATCATGTTATATCACTTGGGGGCTTGGTCGTGTCCGAACCAATGCAATACCTCTTGATAGGCGAGAGCCACCAGATCACTTGGGGACTTGGTCACGTCTGAACCAGTCATGCCTCTTGATCGGCCTAAGGCCACAGAATCACTTGGGGGCTTGGTCGAACCCGAACCATTGTCATGCCACTTGATCGGCATAAATGCCACGGTTTCATTTGGGGACCTGGCTGACTTGAACCATAGCTACACCTATCGGGAGCTTGGTCGTGTCCGACCATGGTAACGCCATCTGAGCAGCTCAAATAAGCCTCTTTTTGCAAACGGTTTTATCATTGCCTTTGCTTCACAATTTTCTTTGATAGATATTTCTTTCTTTTTGTTGCATTTTTAAACCAACAAAGTTTTAAACCGGTTCAAACTGTCAATTACAAATTGACGGAACACAGTCAAATCTTAATCCGTAGACTATCTGCCCGGTTTGATTTTCTGTTACCATCCTATTATGGAGTAAACCGGTGTTTATCAACCCGGCTCGGCTTTCAACTACAAGTTGTCAGTACACGATCAAGTTATAATCCAGAGACTATCAGCCCGGTCTGGTTTGACTACGAGTCGCCAGTATTATATATGGTTAAACCGGTGTTTATCACAACCCGACACGGTTTTATCATAAACCGGCATAATATGGAAGGAGTTATCAGTACTCAAGAATGGGGTTATCACCTTTACTACAAAAAGTTGGTAAAACCAACAATGTGATTCAATGTCACAGGTATGATATATTTCATATTTGATTATTCTTAAGTGCAGCCTTGGTTATAAACCTGGGTTATATGTTGGGCATTATGACCCGTCCGGTGGTAAACCGCCAGGACACTTTAAACTTGTTGTATGCAGAGACAGGTTTGTTAAACCGGCCCGGCTTTGGATTATAAGTCGCCAGTATATATATTTGGATTGCGCCATTGGAATCATGCGCTTATAAATCATTGGATTATATTATCTTGAATAGCCAACATGGCTGGATTTTTATGGTTATTAATAACCAATATTATTGAGTTTTCAAAGTCGCTTTAGCGCAATGGCTATTATTTTATCAAAGGATATGATTTATTCTACAATGGAAGGAATAGTCCCGAGTCGCTGCAGGCTTACAACCCGGCACTTGGGGCTACATTATTCAAATTGAGATTACATGCAAGTCTCATGTCGCTGCAAGCATGCACCATGACACTTGGGGGCTAATGCAAAGTCATTTTTACTAGTCTTATTAAAGACCCGACTCATCATATTATAATGAGCCGGCCCTTGGGGGCTACCTATTGCTCCTGTCAACAATTCAAGGTACACAAGTTTTCATCCATAATATTGAAGGATCCATTGATCAGTTGGTAAAGCACAAAGCTCTTAACCTTGTGGACGTGGGTTCAAGCCCTACGATGGAAGCTACATTATAAGATGTTATTTTCATTGAAGTACATATCAAGTCCCGGTTCAGTATTATCTTACTAACCCGGCCCTTGGGAGCTACACATCACTGATCAATTATATTTCCAAAGTCCCTGCTCATTATTGCATAATGACCCGGCCCTTGGGGGCTACACTGGTTCAAGTTTTTATGAGCATCAAGCAATTACAAGTCCCAGGTTGCTGCAAGCATGACAACCCGGCACTTGGGGGCTACATATGTGGAATACTCAATTCTGACTAGTTACTGGGATGAACAACATGGATTTCTTCAAAATTGGTAGTATTTATATTGAAGCAAGTCTTAAGCCATCACTTTGTTCTGCTCAAGACTTGGGGGCTATAGTTTTTATAACCCGGCTATTTTGGTAATGTTAAACCATCAAGTTTTACATCTTCAAGCCGGCTGAATATCAGATAAGTATTTCAAGACCCATATTTCTTAAACCGGCGCTTTGAAAGCTGACTCAAGTGGATTATTCTTCACAATATTTCTCTGTGAGAAACCAATGTCAGCAAATTGATTATGAAACTGGTCTGTTGACCCGGATTTCCCAGGAGGAGGAAATAACAAAGACTTAAGGATGATCAGGTACCGGTTTACAAAAATTCTGAACCCGGAGCATAACTTGTCCAATTTGTTCTTGTGTTTATTTTGCAGCATAAGTTTACCATGAATAAATCCAAGCTAAACTTGGGGGCTAATGTCGGGGATATACCCCGCAGTGTAAACCGGCCGGAAGTTAACCCGGCCGGACTTGGCGGTTTATTTGAAGACCCCGCTGACACTTGGCGAGTTACTGGCGACCCGCCCTGACCTTGTGGTTTACAAGCAACCCACCTGGTCATTATGACTCACTGGTGATCCGGCATGCGGGACAGATGGATGACAAGGCCCAAGGCCCAGAAGGCCGGTTCACGTTTAACGGTGGGCCGGTTTAAAAGGAAAGGCATGAGGAATATTTGTCCTACAAGGAGTTAAGACCTGGACTTATATCCGGTTTGTATTAGAGATAGACTAGTCCTAATCCTAATAGGACTCCACATGTAAACCGCCCCTTCAACATATATAAGGAGGGGCAGGGCACCCCAAGAGGGACAAGATTCACAAGTTCCACAAGTTGGACAAGTTAGGTTTAGACAATAGCTCTCGAGATAGAGCACTCTTGTAACCATGATCATCATCATCAATATCAATGAAGCAGGATGTAGGCTTTTACCTCCACCATGAGGGGCCGAACCTGGGTAAAACATCGCGTCTCTCGTCCCGCTCAACCCCTCTCAAGCTACCACATAGGTGCGTTGGCCTCGCGACTAAGTCCTGACACTAAGGACATCTGCCGTGACAATTCCACGACAAGTTGCTTCGGTGGGATTTGAGAGAGAAGGACTTGGGCACTCCGTGTGCCCTTGCCATTGCATTTGGTGCATTGATTTGAGTTCTCCATGGTGATACGTGGAAGTTACAAGTTGAGAAGTTTATTACTCTTGGGTGCTTGGTACCCTTGAGCTTGTTCCTCTTGGGTGCTTGGGCGCCCTAGACGGTTGGTGGTGTTCGGAGCTCAATCATTGTGGTGTAAAGCTCCGGGCAAGCGTCGGGGTCTCCAATTAGATTGTGGAGATCGCCCGAGCAATTTGACAGGTTCCGGTGACCGCCCCCAAGGGTTGCCAAAGTGTACGGGTTCGGTGACCGCCCTCAAGGGTTGCCATTTGTACGGGTTCGGTGACCGCCCTCAAGGGTCCCTTAGTGGAATCATGGCATCTTGCATTGTGCGAGGGCGTGAGGAGATTACGGTGGCCCTAGTGGCTTCTTGGGGAGCATTGTGCCTCCACACCGCTCCAAACGGAGATTAGCATCCGCAAGGGTGTGAACTTCGGGATACATCGTCATCTCCGCGTGCCTCGGTTATCTCTTACCCGAGCACTTTACTTATGCACTTTACTTTGTGATAGCCATATTGTTCTTGGTCATATATCTTGCTATCTCATAGTTGCTTATCTTGCTTAGCAGAAGTTGTTGGTGCACATAGGTGAGCCTAGTTGTTTTATGTTTTGTGCTTGACAAATTAACCACTAGGTTTATTCCGCATTTGTTCTAGCCTAAACCGTAATTATTTAAAACACCTACTCACCCCCCCCTCTAGGCAGCATCCATGATCTTTCAGTACTCGCTGCGCCGTTCGAAGGAGATCGCGTGGGAGTAGAACTCACCAAGGGACATGCCCTCGGGGAGGGTGGTGTACGCTGTGATGAGGGGCTCGTAGTCGCTGTCGAGGCCGGTGATGACGACGGTGATGATGTCCTCCTCGCGCATGGGGCGGCCAACAGCTGCAAGCTGGTCGGCGTTGGCGTGGATCTTGGCGAAGTAGTCTGCCATGGAAAGAGTTCCTTTCCTGAAGACAGCCATGTCCAGTTTGATCTGGACGATGCTGCCGCGGCAGTGGGTGGTGCACATCTCCTCGACATGAGCCCAGATGGCACGATAAGTTTCCAGCCGATGCACCTGCTGCAATACCTCATCAGAGAGAGAGAGAGGCAAGGAGATAGTTGAGGACGATCTGGTCCTGGCAGAACCAGGTGGTGTATTCCAGATTGGGAGCGCCAACCCCCTTGTCATCGGGGTCCAGAAGCTTGGGAGGGGCCGGGAGAGTGCCATCGACGTAGCCTGTGGCACCGGCTATGCGCAGAGGGGGAAGAACTTGAGCCTTCGAGAGGAGGAAATTGGAGGTGGTGAGTTTGGCGGTGATCAGGCTGGCGGAGGGAGGAGGGACGGCAGAAGTTCGCGGCCCATTGAAGGCGGCGGGCAAGGAGATCGTGGTTAGGGCAGAGGAAGAGGAAGCGGAAGCCGCAAGAGAGCCCATGGTGCAATCACGCGGGTAGGCCTGATACAGATTGGATCGGCGCACCTAGCATGGTGGCCTCGGGATGTATTTATATGGGTGCAACTAGGGCACAGATTACAGGTTGGTTACAAGAGATAAATACAATATTAACAGACTCATATATCCTAACAATATACAGTTTAACAAAACGCACTAGCTGATCAATGTACGATGATCCATCCAGCGGATGTGCTTTATCTTATCCCATGCATGTATGGTTAGATCAATAGGATCGTCTGTAAATTGGCTGAGCATTGTCATGTATGTAGCAACGCTTTTACTCATTCGAAAGTATTGTGCAGCCGAAATGCACTGGCCGATCAATGGACGATGCTCCATCCAACGGATGTGCTTCATCTTATCCCATGCATGTATGGTTAGATCAATATGATCCTCTGTAAATTGACTGAGCATTGTCGTGTGTATAGCAACGCTCTTACTCATTCTCATTCGAAAGTATTGTGCAGCCGAAATGCACTGGCTGATCAATGGACGATGCTCCATCCAACGGATGTGCTTCATCATATCCCATGCATGTATGGTTAGATCAATATGATCGTCTGTAAATTGACTGAGCACTGTCGTGTGTGTAGCAACGCTCTTACTCATTCGCCTCCTATTGTATGTTTTTAATACAACACCCAAAAGCTTTAAAATAGTTATTATTGTTAGAGGATTAAAAATGTACAACGAGTTACCATGTGTGGATTGGAATAATTATATCCGATGAAGGATGGATATTTACATTTGCTATCAAACAAAATATTAGAATAGTAATTCTGGTTGGCAAATGTCTACATATTTTTTATTTAGCTTTTTTCTTGAAATTTTTATATGCTTCCTATCCCGCGGGGGTTTACTACTGGTGGGACTTTATGATTGCTTCCCTAAAGATACTAAGAGCATCTAAGGGGGGGCTCCCTAAACCCCTGTATATGTCGGGGGTAGATGGTCTGGTCACTGAATGCTCATAAAATTTGTCCCATGCATATTAAAATGGTTTCATACGTCTGGGCTGACCAGTGCCTCTCATATCCAGCTCAAATCAGGGACGGATATGGGGTGGCCCGGACGTGTCTGCCACAT
Organism: Triticum dicoccoides; assembly: GCF_002162155.2. Classification (NCBI taxonomy): domain Eukaryota; kingdom Viridiplantae; phylum Streptophyta; class Magnoliopsida; order Poales; family Poaceae; genus Triticum; species Triticum dicoccoides. The sequence continues at coordinate 648,177,190 of NC_041384.1, read as the reverse complement.
CAGATCCTTCCCACGCTGGTTCACCTCGACTCCACATATATTCGTCCTCATCCGCATCTTAGACCAAACCCTAGCCACTCCACACCACCCCCAATCTCCCTTCCGGCAATCTTCGGCCTTCTTCAGTATGGGATGGCAGCGGATCCAACTCCGGGAGCTCTCCCGATCTGTGGACTGGGACCTCATTCCATGCAGGCTCGAGGAGGAGATGGCCGTCTGCATTGCTCTCCGCTGCTCTCGGGTGGAGTCCGCCCGACATCGGTTGGACTCGATCCGACGGGAATCCATTGTGTCCCCACAAATGGCGCTTGGGTCCTACGGGTGACCGGCACCGCCTAGCGCTGCAATCGCGTCATGGTGGAGGTGTCGGGCTCCAACCACAAGGGGCCTGACCTCACATCAACCAGCGATGTCTAGGCCACGGGGTCCGAATAGGAAGAGTAGGGCATGGAAGACGACGACACCTCGAATTCTGTGAATTGGTCCATGTCTCATGTCCTACTCTTCCTTGTTGGCGACCGCACTTTCACATCGAGGGGCTCAGCTGGCCATCGGATATGGACACGAACATGGAGGAGAACGAGCGTCGACGGAGATTTAGACTAGGTTTTTACGTCACACGCAATTGTATGGATTTGAGGATTCGATAATGAGATATCGGGTTGTGGAAGAGGACATTTAAGGCCGGTCACTATCCGCGGATACACCTGAGCGAGTCCGCGCACATTTGAGGGGTCTGATTAGCTATATACGACTGTAGATGCTCTAATTAAACAATATGGAGAGTGTGGGCTGTTTTGTTAAGTTCCCTTCAAAAACTTCTTAACTTTGTATGTAAATTTTCTTGCTTCTATTGGTTCCTCGGAAAACTTTTTGCATCCTTAAAACCACACAAAATGGAGGGAGTAGTGTTGAAATATATTGTTCGCCTCTCCATCAGTTCAGACTTTTGGATGAATTGTCTAAAGCATGAATTCAATATGGTAGATTCTCTTTTTTCCAATGTAGGATGCAAACCACACAAAACATTGATTTTATTTATTTATTATTTTTTGCAGGGGACACAAAACATTGAAATTGATAGACGTACAAAAACATAGTAGTTTCAGCCTAGCCATTCATCTTGTCTAAAGGCTCATACAAGTGCCCATGCTCGCTACAAAACGGAGCAGCAACTCCAAAATTATCAAATAGTACGTAAGTACTCCCTCTGTAAATTAATATACGAACATTTAGATAACTATAAAGTAGTGATGTAAACATTTTTATATTAGTTTACGGAGGGAGTATATCATAAGATATATAAACACAATGAAAAGTCATACGGATCCAGAAGGAAGTTTTTATAGAACTCATTTAAGTACCTAGTAGTAGTAATTACTAACAAAGTATATTCAAAATGATCAAAAGGACATAATCGATTGATCTAAGTGGTCTGTGAGCAGTGAGAGTATACACTCTCACGAGTACATAATCATTTTCCGATCGAATAATCTCACGGGGTGCCGCTGGTATCCGACGGAGGATGAACGGCCGGTCGCTGCGTCAGGAGACTCGCGTGCACGCAGAGCATGAGCGCGCGCAAGTAGTTGACGCGACTCTGCATCTCCCGGAGCCGCGCCTCCGTGCTCCTGCCCGTCCGGACGCGGCACCAGAGCGTGCTCCTGCGGTACGAGTCCACGAGGCCGGCCGCTTCGAGCAGCGCCACGACGACCAGCCCCGCCAGCGCCGGATGCTGCGTCGCTATCTCCTGGCCGGTGGTTGGCCACTGCAGTGGCGCGCGGAGCCTGCGCGCGCACTCCTCGAGCTTGGCGCACTCCATCTTGCACTGCGGAATGCGCAGGAGACGCGCGGCCAGGGCGATGAGCATGATGGCGTGCAGCCCGGAGAGCTGCGCTACAGTGGCAATGTCCGCCAGGACGCCGCACGCCCCATTGCCCTGCACTACTCTGCTCCCTTCGACTGATGCTTGTTCTGTAACAGCAAGCAACAACCAGCCGATCTGACTGCATGAGTGTCCAACTGTCCATCAGGATCGAAAGATGGCAAATTGGCAATGCAGGTGAGAGTATGTAGTCGTGCATGGTTGATCAAGTAGAGATACCTGTGGGCTGTGGCTTTGCAGTTGCCTGTGCTGTGTACCAACGGCCGATCCTCGTGGCTGCCTGAAAATGAAGCTGAAGCTGAGCTAGGGGCTCGGTTTATATGGGTTTCCATTTGGCAATCAACTTTGGATTCCAACTATCTGGTAGTGATTAGTGAAACACAAGGTGTGGAAGAAAGGAGCACAGTCGCAGGGGGGGACTCTGAAAGAAGAGAAGAGCAGAGCCCGTACGTTTTCCATTCCAGGGGACTCGCACGACCAGGAGGCTCAGAAGCGAGACGACAGCGTGCCTTTCTAGTCAGCGCGCGTAGCCGAAGAGGAAGAGGACATGATGTTCCAAGGAAGTTCCGCAACCCATCCTTCCCTCCAGCCGTTGGATCCCACATCTCCCTCTCCCGATTGACATATGGTTCACAAACTGATTGGTTTGAAGAGCACACAGGACCCTTCAACCAAGCGGAGATATTGTCCCGTCCTCTGTTTAGAAAGGGGCAAATAAAAGGAGGAAATCGCCGAGCGTCACCGTCCGCGGACGCACGACGTTGGGGATGGCTCTGCCAACGCTGGAGCAGGCCTCCGCCTCCTCGTAGTCGGCGTCGGCGGCTACATCCGCCCACAAACGCCCGCTGGGGCGCCACCGCGTACTACTGCCCTGTGTCGCTCCAACGGTCGGCATCATACATACACATCAAATGGGCAAGTCGGATGGAGCGGCCTGAGGAACCACCTGATCCGAAAAAAAGGGATCGCCCCACGCTGCGGCCTCGACCCCAACCTCGCGGGCGTCCGGCATGACGTCTCCACTCCGCCACCACGCCATGAGCGCCTCCAGCAAGAAGCTTCCGGTGGCCATCGTGGGCGTACACGGCGGCAAGGAGATGGCCTCCGGTCTCGTGTTCCGGCAGGAGATCCTCCATGTGGTGCTCGTCACGTTGCAGAGATCGATCCAAACGAGGCTGTAGCCCTTGGTCCTTCTCGGTCTGGCAGGTGGCCGGCGATTGGAGCCAGATGCTCAGTTTGGCGTGCTGCTGTGGCTGCACCGCAGCCATGTGGACGGCCAACGCACTGCGGACGCCGGGGCGGCGGCCCCAGGCAGGAGGGTGGCGGCAGGAAGCGCCCGATCTACACCTCTTCGCGACGACTGCGAATGGCGAGTTGGACAACAAGAGATGTTGCGGTGGTTGCCGTGTTGGCCACACGCATGAAGGTTCTAGAGCATGACTATGGCGCGACCGCATACGACAGTCGCATGAGAACTACCGACGCCCAGGAGGTGGTGCTTCGGATGATAGAGACAAGCGGAGAGTAGTCAGACCCCGCAGGCGGCGGCGGCGATGGCTTCTCTTCGTTGCAGCTACAACACCGTGGATGGTCGGATCCTGCTGGTGGCACTGGAAGCGGAGGTGGCCTCCGCAAGTCACAGTGGCACGAACAAAGATGGTCGTAACCTGTGAGGGCTAAACATGGCGGTGGCGGAGGCGGCGGTCTCCGTTGGTCATCACGGCGGCCCTCGACAACCCCGACAAAGAGATCAAATGGCGCAACGATGCAAATGGAGGCCCGATGGCTGCAAAGGAACAGGCAATTGCTGACAGTGTTAAGAGAATTTTCTTCTAGTGTGAGAGCAACGGCTATCACACGAGGAGATTCATGGCGCCGACTTCAGTTTCAGACACAAGTGAGCGAGAGGCGCGCTGGTGGTTCTATGCCGACATCTAGTACCGGCGTAGCGGCTTCGATGGTATGCTGGATGATGCAGTATGACTTGCACCGGTGTGGAATGGCAGCGGCTAGTTTCGCACCGAGACATGGACGGCCACCTGACAGCCATGGTGGTGTCTAGATGGAAGTCGTCCCACCAATTTTCCAGTGCCTTCTTGGCCTGGCATGGAGTATCGGCAGATGTGACTATCAATCAATCGGTGACCAAGATGCCGACTGAAACATCACTTCATCTGGGGTGAAAACTCTTGTACTGGCCTTTAATGGTTGGACTCGGCGACGAAGATTCTACGTCATTATCTTGTTGAAGGCGTAGACTATTTGTTGTGGTGCTGGTCTTCATTGGCCGGTCAGCAATCAAGATGAAATTCTTGTCCGACCGTCCTCGGTAGGACGTGGCGACGATGGCGTGAGGACGATTATCCCTTCTTGAAGGCGTTGCTGTGGAAGAAGTTAATTTTGTCTTTGGTGTTTCTTTCATATCTAGTAACAGTTTGGTTATGATTCACTTTGTTTTGTACTCCGCTTAATAATTAATAAATATGGATGTATGCATCATATTGATGCAGAGGCAGGGGGTTTCAACCTCCTTTTCCAAAAAAAATCAAATGAAGCTGACCGCGTCAGCAGAAGTAGAATAACATCGACTTCTCCCAGAGAAAGCTCACCACGTGGTGCATCCCTTTCATGGATTTCTCCACGTCTTTAAGGACGCGGCATTTCTGCGGGATGTACTCCCTCCGTAAAGAAAATATACTCTATGGATCATGTCTTTACGTACTTTTCTATGGATCATGTCTGCGACCCATGTTTAGTTTGTGAAAGCAGGTAGAAGAAAAGAAAAAACAACATGCGGTTATTCCACGGAGCACGAACCAGAGCCAGAATCGGACACATCCTAGTAGGAGTATAAAGCAACCAGGAAGGGCGGCCGCGACACCACAGATCGGTCGACCGCACGTAACGCAACGCGAGGCAGCCCACAGGCCACAGCCCACAGATCGGCCGTGACCAAACAATGCGCGCGGCGGCCGGAGAAGACGATGGACATGTGAGATCGCGGAGAGGGTCGAGCGCATGCTGCTGCGACGCCAGAAGCTGCCGCCGGCGGGGACCAAGCGCAAGATCCCGGAGCCGCCCGCGTGCCCTCCACTCTGCTCGATATGGACGACGAGCCCTCGAGAGATGGAGGAGAGGGCCGAGAGGTTCCAGGCGTACATGAGCACCGTACGCGAGAACATCCGGAAGCTGGGGGAGGCCTTTGCGCAGGAGGACGACGCGGAGCAAGCAGATTAATTAAGCAGGCTCGTGCGATAAAATACGTACTCTGTAGTTCCATCCTCTTTTGGGACCTGTATTTGTATTTGCTCCTTCCGATCCAAATCGATTGTCGCACACCGAGGGAGTCACCTTTTGTTATCCTTTTTTAATGGCAAGATTTGCTGTACCGGTGTAATCAAGCATGTTAGTTTTGAGGTTATATCAAAGGATCGTCATGATTTTTCGCAAAAAAAAAAAAAAGAGGATCATCATGAGTAACTGCATGTCGCGCGACAGAGAGACTGGGATCGTATGGCCAGGACGAGGAAGGAGGGCTGGTCTTCTCGTCCTGCCAACAGTCCCCTTGAAGCTGAGCTATCTGTTTGTGCGGAATGGAGTCCAAAGCCTTTTATCATCGAAACTGGTTCAGGGATTGCAGCGAAGGCAATCAGGGAAAGGAAAGTTGACCGCTCGTCAAATGCTGCGATCATCGGTGAGATCAAACGCCTCCTTCAGCAGGACTGCGGTGTGGCGTAGATCGGTTCCCTCTAAGATTGGTTTGTTGTATTCAAAAAGGATTGTAACCACGCTGGTTAAGCAATGAAATCTTTTTTTCTCACAAAAAAAGAATAAGATAAAAAATGCAATTGTCAATGCGTCATTCGCTGTCAACGTTCGCGGAACCACGCCATACCAGTGGAGAAAGAGACAGCTTCACGGAGATCGATGAGGCGGCGGCCAGCACGTCCCGTCCGCCGCCATCATCGAGAAAAAGTAGAACATACAAGACTGTCGCTGCTTGGGTCCCAGGAAGGCCACCGCCACGACGTTGTCGGCATACATATTCGGTTGTTTACCCGCTTCGCTGGCCACCGTCGTTCCCTGCCTCCAAAAACAACCCTGATACGTGCTTCATGGAAGCGGAGGGCACCCTTCCCCTCCGGCTGAAGCATAACCCTATGGTGCCACTCCGATGAGCGGCACAACCGGACATGGGGAAGCGAAGGCTACTCGTGCCCTTTCCGCTGAAGCATATACCTCCGGGACTCATGGCAGTCCGACGAGCGGGCTGCCAGACACGGGGAAGACAATGGAGATCTGCCGAGGCCGGCCATAGACTAGTTTAGCGTATCCATGTTGTGGGAATGGAGATCCGTTGGCGCCGGTCGCAGACTAGTTTTACCTTAGCCTGATATAGCTTTTAGTTAAAATATGTCCGAAATGTAAATGTTTGTGTTCGATTTGTATGAATATCATAACATCCGGTATGAATAAAGTTCGTCTAGTCTGTTTCAACAATGTTTGAAATGTACGCGGATAGCGTTGGATAGGTAGATTCGCGTCCATGTTCGCGGACTAATCCCTGATCTACAGACGGATGCGGTGTCTATTTTGCGGATAAGCGTTGAAGATGTCCCTAAAAGCAACCAAACAATAAAAAGAAAAATGTGCCACGCGTTTTGAATTCAAAACGGCACCGGTTACTCCACGCAGCTCGAATCGGAGGAGGAATCGGGTATCGTGGGAGTACCCATAAAGTAACCAGAAACGGGAGCCACCACAGCAAAGATCGATCGATCTCTCGGTCGCAACGCGAGACAGCCCACAGCTCCGATCCGTGAACAAACAACGCGCGCGGCGGCCGGAGAAGATGCTGGACATGCACGAGGTTGCGGACAGGATCGAGCGCAGGCTGCTGCGACGCCAGAAGCTACCGCCGGCGGGCACCACGCGCAAGACCCCGGAGCCGCGCACCGGGCCTCCACTTAGCTCGCTAAGGATGATGAGCCCTCGCGCGAGAGAGGAGAGGGCCGAGAGGTTCCAGGCGTACATGAGCACCGTACGTGAGAACATCCGGAAGCTGGAGGAGGCCTTTGCGCAGGACGACGACATGGAGCAAGAAGATTAAGCCTCGTGCGATAAAATACGTACTCTGCAGTTCCATCCTTTGGGGCCCTGTATTTGTATCATCAGTTTTTTTTTTTCGCGTTTCAATCAGAGAGCTTTATTCAACAAAATAACTCCTGGCATCATCAGCTAACAAACTGGTGAGCAGGAAAGAAGGTCTCGAGCCAGTCCAACTTTCGGTGACCATCAGAGTGCATGCATGTTTTGCATAAAGATGGACCGGTACGTTGGCTGCTCTGAAAACATGCTGAATATCTAAAGAAGAAAAAGAGGAAGCTAGCTCTCTAATTTCTACTAAAACTGGTGCCACCAGAGAGAAACTATAGTGACGAGTTTTCCAGAGATTAACGATCTCCAGGCAATCTGTTTCCATTATCACATGTGAGAAGCCACGTAGATTTGCAAATATTACTCCATCTCTCAGCGCCAACGTCTCACCAATGAACGGATCGGAGACCCCGAAATGTGGTTTGCTCCACACACCAAGTAACCCACTGCAGGAGCGCGCAACCCCACCCGCACCAACCTTTATCATCAGTTCATCACGAGTAACTGCATCTCGCGCGGTAGAGAACTAGGGCGCAATATACTCAGGGTCGTATAGAAAAGCAACTGTCAACGTGTTTGTACCAATTCTCAGATCGGGCTAGCTGGAAGTTTCACCATAGGTATATGTAATAAATTGATTAAATTTTAAATTTTTGACGGGAATTAAATTTGTAATTTAAATAAGTCGATTTTATAGGAGGAACTGGAAATTCATAGTGGCACGTAAGTGCGGGGGCACTCATCTGCCAAGCCCTGTCGCCCCGCGATTCATGAAGTAGTTGAATTCCGCATGAGGGCACAGTAAATTTTTTTCCTAAAATAGCTTTAAGTTTCAATGATGAAACTTACTATTTTTGCATCAAAAAAATGCCTAGTTTCATCAAGTTTTAGATATATAATTTTAAGCAATTTTTTCTAACGATTGTAGACACAAAATAATTGTTTTTTATTGATCGCTCCTACTAAGTTTCAAAAATTGAAACTTAACAATTTTTTTAAGTCGTCACAATATATTCAAAATGGATCCTATTTGAAAGCGTTGGTCGCGAGAAATACAAATATGAAAAACAGAACTTAATTTGAATTTCTCATTTAAAAGATGTAGAACTTTGAAATCGGAAGCTAAAATAAAAAGGTGGCACCAGTGACCCGAGTGCCCCTGCACTTGCTTGCCACAAATCCTTGTCCGAGGAACGGTTGGAGGAGGAAGGAAGAAGGATAGCCATATCCCTCGAAAGAAAAAAGGACTGCTGTAAGATCTTATATAATCTAAGGCCCCAGATCAGCCTGATCCAAGCCCGATCGGCGTATTCACATGCTCCATCTTGATGTCGTGACGATTCGAATGCTAAACAGGTTACACTTTTTTTATTTGCAAAAGAAAACGCTCCTTCAATTTCATTAACGAAGCCAATTTCTGCAACAATACAAAGATCTCCACTAAACAAGAAAGTGATGGAACGAGGCCCCTGTATTCATAAGCAAAACATCACCAACCTAACATCCTGTTAAAAAGAAACTCACAAGATAGTTAAGGCCATGTGCAATGCAAGGTACTCGCAAAACTAAAGTCTACCATGAAAACAAGCACCGATGCTTAAGAAAAAAATTTGTTCGTTTTTATAAGCACACTTCAAGCACCTTGCATTGTCCTAAGAGGACCATGGGAAGGGCTCAAAAGAAGACTAGAGAGAGCTTTAAGCTGCATATATATTCGCTCTTAAGAAGAGTTCCCAATGCAGCAGTGATCATTCTTCTCCCCTGGATGCTAGCCATGAGTAGGGCGAAATATCTCACGGGACATTTGCTCGGATAGTTCTAAGAGCATCTCCAACCACAATTGCCAAACTTGAGCCCTTCCGTTTGTCCATGGACACCGCGGACAGGAGTGGCTCGACTCCCATTTGCTCACCCGCGCAACCGCACCTTCCATAACAGAAATATAGAACTATTCAATAGCCTAGAATAAATAACTGATGTCAAGATCATTCAGCAACACTTACATAAAAAATAAACAACAAAACATTATGTTTCACAACGAAGATTCATTCTACTGATCAGTAAACTTGCGCATGGGATAGAGGAAGCAGTTTGTGTGTGACTGCGAGAGTGGTTAGAGGCGTGCATGTGCAGATGTGCTTATGCCTAGAAAACAGAAACACCTTAAGACTTCAACGGTGTTGCTTTGCTTGGTGAAAAGATTGCCATATTGCAAATGACTTATTGTAGTTCTTACTTTCAAATGTAGAAATCATACTTGCAATCGTTGAAATCACAACGTATAGAAAAATAAATTAGTTGCTATAGAACTACATCACGCTTGCATGTATGTACAAGTCAAAGCAGTAGTACAGTTATACTTATACATGGTAAACAAAATATTGACCTTAAACGGTGGTACTGTTATTCAAGAGCGGTTAACTGCTTGCTTAAAGAACAATCAAGAAAACAATAATCTCACTTCCCTCTATTGAAAACACGACACTCTTTCATCACATGGATTCATCATGCAGTACAGCAGTAGCAAGAGGCCAAATTCAGGCCACTGCCTGAAAGATAACTGACAATATCTCAATCTTGGCCCCATTTTATAACACAGGAATTTATACATACATTATATTTGATGATTCCCCTAGAATGCGCACAAAAATGTGTATATATTACTAGGATTATGACGCACCAAATCTGACCTCCATCGATGGGCTGTGGAGTAGGCTATGACTCCACTTACATTACATCCACAAATAGCAGACATGGGACACTGCTATATTGCTATGTTGTACTAGTGAACATAAGACAAGATCATCACAAACCATAATGTTGACAAGATCAGTACCTTAGAGCCCATGTGGGAGGTCAAGTAGTCAAGTAGTCAATCTGCTCCAGAGAAGCCAAGGTGAATTGGACTCTGGCACTCACCGGCGAAGACGAAGACAATTCTCCAATTTCTTTCTGGTGTAATCCAAATAGTTCTTCCGTTTCTCAACCTGGAAGTAATATTGGCATCCACTTGAAAATATAGCCAATTGGAGGCAGATCAAGTTCACAAAGAAACACCTCCTAACTACAGTACAAAATTAGCAAGATCAACTAACCATTTTCTCAACGGCCTCTATGATCAAGGGATGAGCTTCGTCTTCCGAGAACTACATATAGAGCAGTGTTAAACCAATGTAAATGATTCGAATCAGGCATGGATCTCACACAAAGCATGCTTACCCCCTCATCAATGCTAGCCACGTAGGTATCATACTGGAAAAAGAAACAAACAGAACAATTAGTGAAACGAAATTATTAAATAGGAATATGAAACCATATGCGAAGTAATTAGCTGAAGAAGTGGATTGAACAATATCCTTGACGAAGATGAACCTACACTAGAATTTATCCAACTGGGGCCTGGATAGCTATTGAGTGCTAATTTGATGTCAGGCCTGCGGAAGGGGAAAATGTTCTCTTCATACAATTGCTTCAAAGCGTCACCGAAATTCATCTAAGCAATGTCAAGGCGAGTGGATATTAATACTCCCTCCGTCCGAAAATACTTGTCATCAAAATGGACAAAAAGGGATGTATCTAGAACTAAAATACATCTAAATACATCCCTTTTTATTCATTTTGATGACAAGTATTTTCGGACGGAAGGAGTATCAACGAGCATACAAAGCTGGCACAACGGAAAAGATATCATGAGTTTTCTTAATTGTGAAGATTGGCCGGATAATATAACCTTATTCCTAGCAACCCGTTTCCATATCTCAAGATAGACACCATCCAAGTCCTTCCGGTGGTTAAAGTCAAACCGAAGGCTATATAGATGCTCCTGAAATTGGAAACAGAATTGTGAAATACCATCACCACTTACTTCAGCAACCAAATAAATAGGTGGGAGAAGCGCATTACACGTAAGGCAGAGACAACTGAGTGTCCGGAAATATTTGGAAACCGCATCGCAATCCTCAGTGTTTGAATAAAAGCCTCTAGCTCGTTTCTCAGCCGCTACACAACAAAATTAAATGGTTATCATGCTCATGTGTGACACTACAGCACAGTGTAGTTATATCGAATGCAAGAGGTTTTGAGGGGCACCTGATCGCCGAAGAGTGCTGCTTCATCGTCAATCCACTGTCACATGGAAAAAGATCACTATCAGACCAACTTAGCATGACCAATATATACAATGGTTTACACTTGACTGCATCATGGCTACCTTAATTTGCTCCGCCATCTGCTCACGGAACTGGACATACTCTACATCTCCCTGATAGGTATGATAATACAGGCGGTATTGCTTCAAATCTCCATACATACCCTGCAGAAAGGAAATGTCACTTGGGCTGCTGCTAGTACTGGAACACAAAAAAAACATGGGCACTTGCTGAGTTAATCATGACTACCATAAAAGGACACTAACAGTTTCCTTTATAAGGAGTATCATAGCATTCAACCAGACGAAGACAAATTCCATCCCCAACCTCAGAGTTGTAAGAACAGAATGCCCATTAACTGATTGTGGGAACAAGTTTGTAATGTCAGCATGGATGAAAGTTATACTAATTGGCAGGGAGGAATCAATTGTTGACCTACATGATCAGGAAGCACTAGCCGCTGGTAGTCTTCCAAGCCGGCAAGCTTCATTGTTCAAGATGGAAGTACCATTCAGGATTGTCTTTGGCGCGCTGGAGGAAATTTATTTCATAAGCATCCAGACAACGCTCCAATTCCTTGCTCAGTTGTGCATTATCTGGTTCCTCTCCGGGCGAGGGTAACTGCAGTAGAAGAGCGGACCGTAGATGAACACAAACGCAAAGGCGCATACATCATCAGACTACTAAAATGCACACACAGGACGAACCAAGCAGGCAATATATATCATGAAAACTTGTAAAGGCTAGCCATGATAAGTGATGACTGGTACCTCATGGGCTTGGATGTAGTACCAGGAGAGCCGGCGGTAGACCTCAACCTGCTGCCGTTCATCGCATATAGAACGATAATACGGTACCTTGTTCAGCTTACATTTGAGAGGACCGATCTGAACATGGAGGTTTTCTATTTCCTCTGCCTCTGGCCCCTGTCTCTCGTTTGTGGGCGGTTGGAAACTTCTCTTTGGTACTACTCCCTCCGTTCCAAATTACTCGTCGCAGAAATGGATGTATCTAGAACTAAAATACATCTAGATACATCCATACCTGCGACAAGTAATTCGGAACGGAGGGAGTACCCGCGAAGGAGAAATTGATCTGTATGTTGTCGGATTTGCGTCGAGGCAATTGTCCACTACAAGAGCATGGCTGTGATCCATGGGAGGGAAGATTTCGTCGGCGGGCTCAACGATATCTGCCTTGTTTATGCTGACCATCCCTAGCTCGGTGAGCGTTGCTGCCGCCTTGGATAGCACTAGCAGTAGCAGGGTGGCAGGATTGCGTTGTTTAGACCCTAATAATAATCTAACCAGCAAACGATCGTGGAGATTAGGTGATTGGTTCGCTCATGGACCCAAAGCAAAAAGAGGGAGAGAGGCGGAGGCCGGAGGGCGTTACCTTGCCGTGGGTGCGGTCGTGGGAGGCTCCGGAGAGGCGCGCCAGCGCGTTCGGGGAAGAGGAGGATTCGGGGCGCGGCGTGTTGGCTGGCTAAGGGGCGACTGACCGGTGACCGGAGATGGGGCGGGGGGCGGCGGCGGGGTGTAGGGCCTAGGGGACGACTGTGTGTTGCTCGATCGTCGGGCAAGAAATAGAAATGGAAAATTTCACGACACGTTACGTGGCAGAGCTCTCGTCGTAGATCTACTGCCCGTAGTCGTTTCGTTCGAATTCCCCTCCCATGTACATTTTTTCTGAAACGGAGGCAAAAGATTTGCCTCATCGATTAATTAAGGGCATGTTTGGGACTGCTCCACTTCATAAAAATCGGGTTCGCTCCACTAAATTCATTTTGGAGCAGTTTCATCTAAAAGTTGTAGTACTATCAAAGAGAATGTTTGGCTGCCATCCAGCTCCAGCTTCAAGAATGAGAAATTTGGTGGAAATGATCTATTTGATTGGTTGAGGGGGAAGAAACTAAGGGGTATCCACTTACCGGTGGCAGTGATGGGTAATTTTCATCCAACTCCAGCTTCTAGAGTTTTTTGGAGCATCCCCTGAAGAGCTTCATAAAAAACTGGGAGTTGTACTCCAGATTCTAGTTTTTCTGCGGAGCGGCATATCGTGGAGCTACCCCGTTTGACTTGTGTTTTCTGGAGCGGAGCTGAATTTTAAGGAGCATAGCAGTCCCAAACAGGCTCTAAGAAGAAGAGAGTTGCCTAGTTAATTAGCGGAAAACCAAGCGAAAACTGATATAAATCAATCACATATGGACTACTCACATAGCATGCAACCCATAAGTGCATGATCGACCCGACAACCATACCCAACACACAGCGATCACCAACCCCATACTCCTACATCGCAAAAAAAAAACCAACGAGAGAACCTCGTCTGAAGACCACGAACACCACCAAATCTACATAGATAAGCCGGGCCTTAAGGGCAATCTAAGAGACTGATGACCCTCCATCAAACAACTATAGACGCCTTTTCTGCGGTGTCACTCTTCTTTCTTTTGCTCCTGAGAGCCTCCTCCACAATCGTCTTGCCGGATCCAGGGTTAGCCGCCTCCAAACGTTTGAGCAAGCTATGAATCTCAATTTGAAAGAGAATGTCATCGGCCTTTTCACGCACAGACACCACCTGGGCAACGGGCTTGTGCGAGTGGGTGACTGCAACGTTGAAACCACCCACGATCCACAAAGGTGAGCGGCTGGCTAGGCTCCAAAGGATCAGGTGCCAACATATCAATCGCCTCAACATCATTGGCCATAGTACCAACGACACGATCGACTCAGGCACGCCCAGTTGCTCACATGACAGAGGTGAATCATGTCCCTCACACAAGGTCGCCGGTGAGACGACCTCCATATGCTCCACTGATAACACTCTAGCCACAACGCTATCGTCAACCATAGTAACCTCCTTTGGTTCCATCATTGACATAGGCGAAAACATTGCCCACACACAAGTCATGCATGTCAGGCATGATCTGCAAAACTGTGTCCTAGCTGCAACCCGAGCTTTTCGTATTCCCTCTTTTCAGTTTATAGGGTTTAATTTAAATATCTATTCAACCAAGGTAGATGGTGACCTATCACTTCTGCCTAGCACTTCGCGCCGGCTGCCACCAGCCACGCCGCCCTCCACTTCGTAGACGGTGCCCACCCTCCCGCGGCACCGTGGCCTCTAAGGTCGAGCAAGGGCGAGAAGCTGGCCGGCGGCAAGTCAGTGGACTGCAACGACCAGACGTGCACGGCTGGACAACATGTTTAGTTTGACCGCGACCTTTTGCCATGTAACACTGTGTGTTATGTGTAGCTGTTAACTCTTAATCATGTCCAATGTATGCAACCAAACAACGTGCACTAGTATGAGTACAATCAATGCGAGCAACAAAACACGATGCGTAGAGTCGGTGCTATGATGCAGGAAAAGAGATGCAGGCAACCAATATACATGCAAATGTTGATTTTTGCCAGCATATGTGTAAAACGGCAAAAAACAATATTGGTAACCAAACGCATCCTAAACGGCAAACTCACAAGAGAAGCTAGCAGATTGACTATATTTGTACCGTGGGTGCAAGCCAAACAACAGGGAAACACGTATATGTGATTTCGTCTCGGATTCGTAATCGAACCGGAGACCCAGTTTTACACATATTCCAAGCAAACGATCATCCACCCGCGCCAACCATGGCCAGCGGGCTTGCATTTGCTACATTCAGGCGACGTCCGGGATCCTGAGGCCTCCAGCCCACTTGGGCGTGCAAACTGCGTTCCAGGCCACCGCACAGTTTCCCCTGTTTTCCTCCGCCTTGCCACACCAGAGGAATCCTCGTAAGATCTTGTTGATCGCCTTGGTTGTCTTCGCCAGTAATTCCATGGCCAACATTGCATGCACTAGCATCGCTGAGAGGACCGATTGGATGAGGATCAACCTACTGCTCTTCGGTAGGGTCGCAGCACACCAAGTGGGCAGGCAAGCAGCGATATGATCCACCAGGCCTTGCAACTGCGCAGCCGATTGCTTCCGGATGGTTAGTGGCAGTCCGAGATATCTCATCGGGAAGCCACCTAGTGAGCAGCCCAGTACATTCGTCACGTCCGTCATTTGCTCTTGTGTGCACCGGATTGGGAGGGCAGCACTCTTCCTTAGGTTTGCATGGAGACCTGAGGCTGCGGCAAACATGTCAAGTATCGTTGTGCACGTGGTAAGGTCCGTCGGGTGTGTTGGGGAACGTAGTAATTTAAAAAAAATTACTACGCACACACAAGATCATGGTGATGCATAGCAACGAGAGGGGAGTGTGTTGTCTACGTACCCTCGTAGACCGGCAACGGAAGTGTTGACACAACGTAGAGGAAGTAGTCGTATGTCTTCCCGATCCGACCGATCCAAGCACCAAACGTACGGCACCTCCGAGTTCTAGCACACGTTCAGCTTGATGACGATCCCCGGACTCCGATCCAGCAAAGTGTCGGGGAAGAGTTCCGTCAGCACGACGGCGTGGTGATGATCTTGATGTTCAACTGTCGCAGGACTTCGCCTAAGCACCACTACAATATTATCAAGGATTATGGTGGAAGGGGGCACCGCACACGGCTAAGAAAATGATCACGTGGATCAACTTGTGTGTCTATGGGGTGCCCCCTGCCCCCGTATATAAAGGAGTGAAGGAGGAGAGGGCCGGCCCTCTCTATGGCGCGCCCTAGGGGAGTCCTACTCCCACCAGGAGTAGGATTCCCCCTTTCCTAGTCCAACTAGGAGTCCTTCCATGTAGTAGGAGTAGGAGACAAGGAAGGGGAAGAGGGAAGAGAAGGAAGGAGGGGCGCAGCCCCTCCCCCTAGTCCAATTCGGACTAGGCCTTGGGGGGGCGGCCTGCCTCTCCCTCTCCCCTAAAGCTCAATAAGGCCCATATACTTCTTCTCCCGTATTCCCGTAACTCCCCGGTACTCCGAAAAATACCCGAACCACTCGGAACCTTTCCGATGTCCGAATATAGTCGTCCAATATATCGATTTTTACGTCTCGGCCATTTCGAGACTCCTCGTCATGTCCCCAATCTCATCCGGGATTCCGAACTCCTTCGGTACATCAAAACTCATAAACTCATAATATAACTGTCATCGAAACCTTAAGCGTGCGGACCCTACGGGTTCGAGAACAATGTAGACATGACCGAGGCACGTCTCCGGTCAATAACCAATAGCGGAACCTGGATGCTCAT
Organism: Triticum dicoccoides; assembly: GCF_002162155.2. NCBI lineage: Eukaryota > Viridiplantae > Streptophyta > Magnoliopsida > Poales > Poaceae > Triticum > Triticum dicoccoides. The sequence goes on along the minus strand of NC_041384.1, from coordinate 648,160,830 downwards.
ATTGGCTCCTACATATTCTACGAAGATCTTTATCGGTCAGACCGCATAACAACATACGTTGTTCCCTTTGTCATCGGTATGTTACCTGCCCGAGATTCGATCGTCGGTATCTCAATACCTAGTTCAATCTCGTTACAAGCAAGTCTCTTTACTTGTTCCGTAATACATCATCTCGCAACTAACTCATTAGTTGCAATGCTTGCAAGGCTTATGTGATGTGCATTACCAAGAGGGCCCAGAGATACCTCTCCGACAATCGAAGTGACAAATCCTAATCTCGAAATACGCCAACCCAACATGTACCTTTGGAGACACCTGTAGAGCTCCTTTATAATCACCCAATTACGTTGTGACGTTTGGTAGCACACAAAGTGTTCCTCCGGTAAACGGGAGTTGCATAATCTCATAGTCATAGAAACATGTATAAGTCATGAAGAAAGCAATAGCAACATACTAAACGATCGAGTGCTAAGCTAACGGAATGGGTCAAGTCAATCACACCATTCTTCTAATGATGTGATCCCGTTAATCAAATAACAACTCTTTGTCTATGGTTAGGAAACATAACCATCTTTGATTAACGAGCTAGTCAAGTAGAGGCATACTAGTGACACTTTGTTTGTCTATGTATTCACACATGTATTATGTTTCCGGTTAATATAATTCTAGCATGAATAATAAACATTTATCATGAAATAAGGAAATAAATAATAACTTTATTATTGCCTTTAGGGCATATTTCCTTCAGTCTCCCACTTGCACTAGAGTCAATAATCTAGTTTACATCGCCATGTGATCTAACATCAATAGTTCACATCTTTATATGGTTAACACCCATAGTTCACATCGATATGTGACCAACACCCAAAGGATTTACTAGAGTCAGTAATCTAGTTCACATTGCTATGTGATTAACACCCAAAGAGTACTAAGGTGTGATCATGTTTTGCCTGTAAGAGAAGTTTAGTCAACGGGTCTGCCATATTCAGATCTGTAAGTATTTTGCAATTTTCTATGTCTACAATGCTCTGCATGGAGCTACTTTAGTTAATTGCTCCCATTTTCAATATGTATCCAGATGAAGACTAAGAGTCATCCGGATCAGTGCCAAAACTTGTATCGACGTAACCCTTTTACGACGAACCTTTTCTCACCTCCATAATCGAGAAACATATCCTTATTCCACTAAGGATAATTTTGACCGTTGTCCAGTGATCTACTCCTAGATCACTATTGTACTCCCTTGCCCAAATTAGTGTAGGTATACAATAGGTCTGGTACACAGCATGGCATACTTTATAGAACCTATGGCCAAGGCATAGGGAATGACTTTCATTCTCATTCTATTTTCTGCCATGGTCGCGCTTTGAGTCTTACTCAATTTCACACCTTGTAACACAGGCAAGAATTCTTTCTTTGACTGTTCCATTTTGAACTACTTCAAAATATTGTCAAGGTATGTACTAATTGAAAAAAACTTATCAAGCATCTTGATCTATCTCTATAGATCTTCATGCTCAATATGTAAGCAGCTTCACCGAGGTTTTCTTCGAAAAAATCCTTTCAAACACTCCTTTATGCTTTGCAGAATAATTCTACATTATTTCTGATCAACAATATGTCATACACATATACTTATCAGAAATGATGTAGTGCTCCCACTCACTTTCTTGTAAATACAGGCTTCACCGCAAGTCTGTATAAAACTATATGCTTTGATCAACTTATCAAAGCATATATTCCAACTCCGAGATGCTTGCACCAGTCCATAGATGGATCGCTGGAGCTTGCATATTTTGTTAGCACCTTTAGGATTGACAAAACCTTCTGGTTGCATCATATACAACTCTTCTTTAAATCCATTAAGGAATGTAGTTTTTTTATCCATTTGCCAGATTTCATAAAAATGCGGCAATTGCTAACATGATTTGAACAGACTTAAGCATCGCTACGAGTGAGAAAATTTCATCGTAGTCAACACCTTGAACTTTGTCAAAAACCTTTTTCGACAAGTCTAGCTTTGTAGATAGTAACACTACTATCAGCGTCCGTCTTCCTCTTGAAGATCCATTTATTTTCTATGGCTTGCCGATCATCGGGCAAATCCATCAAAGTCCATACTTCGTTCTCATACATGGATCATATCTCAGATTTCATGGCCTCAAACCATTTCACGGAATCTGGGCTCATCATCGCTTCCTCATAGTTCGCAAGTTCGTCATGGTCTAGTAACATGACTTCCAGAACAGGATTACCGTACCACTCTAGTGCGGATCTCACTCTGGTTTACCTACGAGATTCGGTAGTAACTTGATCTGAAGTTACATGATCATCATCATTAGCTTCCTCACTAATTGGTGTAGTAGTCACAAGAACAGATTTCTGTGATGAACTACTTTCCAATAAGGGAGAAGGTACAATTACCTTATCAAGTTTTCTACTTTCCTCCCACTCACTTCTTTCGAGAGAAACTCCTTCTCTAGAAAGGATCCATTCTTAGCAACGAATGTCTTGCCTTCGGATCTGTGGTAGAAGGTGTACCCAACAGTCTCCTTTGGGTATCCTATGAAGACATATTTCTCCGATTTGGGTTTGAGCTTATCAGGATGAAACTTTTTCACATAAGCATCACAACCCAAAACTTTAAGAAACGACAACTTTGGTTTCTTGCCAAACCATAATTCAGATTGTGTCGTCTCAACGGATTTAGATGGTGGCCTTTTTAACGTGAATGCAGCTGTCTCTAATGCATAACCCCAAAACGATAGTGGTAGATCGGTAAGAGACATCATAGATTGCACTATATCCAATAAAGTACGGTTATGACGATCGGACACACCATTATGCTGTGGTGTTCCAGGTGGCATGAGTTTGTGAAACTATTCCACAATGTTTTAATTGAAGACAAAACTCGTAACTCAAATATTTGTCTCCGCGATCAGATCGTAGAAACCTTATTTTCTTGTCACGATGATTTTCCACTTCACCCTGAAATTATTTGAACTTTTCAAATGTTTCAGACTTATGTTTCATCAAGTAGATATACTCATATCTGCTCAAATCATCTATGAAGGCCAGAAAATAACGATACCTACCGCGAGCCTCAACACTCATTGGACTGCATACATCAGTATGTATTATTTCCAATCAAGTTTGTTGCTCGCTCCATTGTTCCGGAGAATGGAGTCTTAGTCATCTTGCCCATGAGGCATGGTTCGCAAGTACCAAGTGATTCATAATCAAGTGGTTCCAAAAGTCCATCAGTATGGAGTTTCTTCATGCGCTTTACACCGATATGACCTAAATGGCAGTGCCACAAATCAGTTGCACTATCATTATTAACTTTGCATCTTTTGGCTTCAATATTATAAATATGTGTAACACTACGATCGAGATCCAACGAACTATTTTCATTGGGTGTATGACCATCGAAGGTTTTATTCATGTAAACAGAACAACAATTATTCTCTGACTTTAATGAATAACCGTATTGCAATAAACATGATCAAATCATATTCATGCTCAACACAAACGCCAAATAACACTTATTTAGTTTCAACACTAATCCCGAAAGTATAGGGAGTGTGCGATGATGATCTTATCAATCATGGAACTACTTCCAACACACATCGTCACCTCACCCTTTACTAGTTTCTGTTTATTCTGCAACTCCCGTTTTGAGTTACTACTCTTAGCAACTGAACCAGTATCAAATGCCGAGGGGTTGCTATAAACACTAGTAAAGTATACATCAATAACACGTATATCCAATATACCTTTGTTTACCTTGCCATCCTTCTTATCCGCCAAATACTTGGGGCAGTTCCACTTCCAGTGACCAGTCCCTTTACAGTAGAAGCACTTAGTCTCAGGCTTAGGATCAGACTTGGGCTTCTTCACTTGAGCAGCAACTTGCTTGCCGTTCTTTTTGAAGTTCCCCTTCTTCCCTTTGCCCTTTTCTTGAAACTAGTGGTCTTGTCAACCATCAACACTTGATATTTTTCTTGATTTCTACCTTCGTTGATTTCAGCATCACGAAGAGCTTGGGAGTTGTTTCCGTTATCCCTTGCATATTATAGTTCATCACGAAGTTCTACTAACTTGGTGATGGTGACTAGAGAATTCTGTCAATCACTATCTTATCTGGAAGATTAACTCCCACTTGATTCAAGTAATTGTAGTACCCAGACAATTTGAGCACATGCTCACTAGTTGAGCGATTCTCCTCCATCTTTTAATTATAGAACTTGTTGAAGACTTCATATCTCTCAACTCGGGTATTTGCTTGAAATATTAACTTCAACTCCTGGAACATCTCATATGGTCCATGACGTTCAAAACGTCTTTAAAGTCCCGATTCTAAGCCATTAAGCATGGTGCACTAAACTATCAAGTAGTCATCATATTGAGCTAGCCAAACGTTCATAACGTCTGCATCTGCTCCTGCAATAGGTCTGTCACCTAGCGGTGCATCAAGGACATAATTCTACTGTGCAGCAATGAGGATAAACCTCAGATCACGAATTCAATCCGCATCATTGCTACTAACATCTTTCAACACAATTTTCTCTAGGAACATATCAAAATAAACACAGGGAAGCAACAACGCGAGCTATTGATCTACAACATAATTTGCAAAATACTACTAGGACTAAGTTCATGATAAATTTAAGTTCAATTAATCATATTACTTAAAAACTCCCACTTAGATAGACATCCCTCTAATCCTCTAAGTGATCACGTGATCCAAATCAACTAAACCATGTCCGATCATCACGTGAGATGGAGCAGTTTCATTGGTGAACATCACTATGTTGATCATATCTACTATATGATTCACGCTCGACCTTTCGGTCTCTGTGTTTCGAGGCCATATCTGTATATGCTTGGCTCGTCAAGTATAACCTGAGTATTCCGCGTGTGCAACTGTTTTGCACCCGTTGTATTTGAACGTAGAGCCTATCACACCCGATCATCACGTGGTGTCTCAGCACGAAGAACTTTCGCAACGGTGCATACTCAGGGAGAACACTTCTTGATAATTAGTGAGAGATCATCTTGAAATGCTACCGTCAAACTAAGCAAAATAAGATGTATAAAAGATAAAGATCATATGCAATCAAAATATGTGACATGATATGGCCATCATCATCTTGCGCCTTTGATTTCCATCTCCAAAGTACTGTCATGATCTCTATCGTCACCGGCATGACACCATGATCTCCATCATCTTGATCTATATCAATGTGTCGTCACGTGGTCGTCTCGCCAACAATTGCTCTTGCAATTATTGCTATCGCATAGCGATAAAGTAAAGCAATTATTGGACGCTTGCATCTTGTGCAATAGAGAGACAACCATAAGGATTTTGCCAGTTGCCGATAACTTCAACAAAACATGATCATCTCATACAACAACTTATATCTCATCACGTCTTGACCATATCACATCACAACATGCCCTGCAAAAACAAGTTTGACGTCCTCTACTTTGTTGTTGCAAGTTTTACGTGGCTGCTACGGGCTTAGCAAGAACCGTTCTTACCTACGCATCAAAAACCACAACGATAGTTTGTCAAGTTGGTGCTGTTTTAACCTTCGCAAGGACCGGGCGTAGCCACACCCGGTTCAACTAAAGTTGGAGAAACTGACACCCGCCAGCCACCTGTGTGCAAAGCACGTCGGTAGAACCAGTCTCACGTAAGCGTACGCGTAATGTCGGTCCGGGCCGCTTCATCCAACAATACCGCCGAACCAAAGTATTACATGCTGGTAAGCAGTATGACCTATATCGCCCACAACTCACTTGTGTTCTACTCGTGCATATAACATCAACACATAAAACCTAGGCTCGGATACCACTGTTGGGGAACGTAGTAATTTCAAAAAAATTCCTACACACAGACAAGATCATGGTGATGCATAGCAACGAGAGGGGAGTGTGTTGTCTACGTACCCTCGTAGACCGACAACGGAAGTGTTGACACAGCGTAGAGGAAGTAGTCGTATGTCTTCCCGATCCGACCGATCCAAGCACCGAACGTACGGCACCTCCGAGTTCTAGCACACGTTCAGCTCGATGACGATCCCCGGACTCCGATCCAGCAAAGTGTCGGGGAAGAGTTCCGTCAGTACGACGGCGTGGTGATGATCTTGATGTTCAACTGTCGCAGGGCTTCGCCTAAGCACCACTACAATATTAACGAGGATTATGGTGGAAGGGGGAACCGCACACCGCTAAGAAAACGATCACGTGGATCAACTTGTGCGTCTATGGGGTGCCCCCTGCCCCCGTATATAAAGGAGTGGAGGAGGGGAGGGCCGGCCCTCTCTATGGCGCACCCTAGGGGAGTCCTACTCCCACCGGGAGTAGGATTCCCCCTTTCCTAGTCCAACTAGGAGTCCTTCCATGTAGTAGGAGTAGGAGACAAGGAAGGGGAAGAGGGAAGAGAAGGAAGGAGGGGGCGCAGCCCCTCCCCCTAGTCCAATTCGGACTAGGCCTTGGGGGGGGCGCGCGGCCTGCCTCTCCCTCTCCCCTAAAGCCCAATAAGGCCCATATACTTCTTCTCCCGTATTCCCGTAACTCCCCGGTACTCCGAAAAATACCAGAACCACTCGAAACCTTTCCGATGTTCGAATATAGTCGTCCAATATATCGATTTTTACGTCTCGACCATTTCGAGACTCCTCGTCATGTCCCTGATCTCATCCGGGATTCCGAACTCCTTCGGTACATCAAAACTCATTAACTCATAATATAACTGTCATCGAAACCTTAAGCGTGCGGACCCTACGGGTTCGAGAACAATATAGACATGACCGAGACACGTCTCCGGTCAATAACCAATAGCGGAACCTGGATGCTTATATTGGCTCCTACATATTCTACGAAGATCTTTATCGGTCAGACCGCATAACAACATACGTTGTTCCCTTTGTCATCGGTATGTTACTTGCCCGAGATTCGATCGTCGGTATCTCAATACCTAGTTCAATCTCGTTACCGGCAAGTCTCTTACTCGTTTCGTAATACATCGTCTCGCAACTAACTCGTTAGTTGCAATGCTTGCAAGGCTTATGTGATGTGCATTACCGAGAGGACCCAGAGATACCTCTCCGACAATCGGAGTGACAAATCCTAATCTCGAAATATGCCAACCCAACATGTACCTTTGGAGACACCTGTAGAGCTCCTTTATAATCACCAAGTTACGTTGTGACGTTTGATAGCACACAAAGTGTTCCTCCGGTAAACGGAAGTTGCATAATCTCATAGTCATAGAAACATGTATAAGTCATGAAGAAAGCAATAGCAACATACTAAACGATAAAGTGCTAAGCTAACGAAATGGGTCAAGTCAATCACATCATTCTTCTAATGATGTGATCCCGTTAATCAAATAACAACTCTTTGTCTATGGTTAGGAAACATAACCATCTTTGATTAACGAGCTAGTCAAGTAGAGGCATACTAGTGACACTCTGTTTGTCTATGTATTCACACATGTATTATGTTTCAGGTTAATACAATTCTAGCATGAATAATAAACATTTATCATGAAATAAGGAAATAAATAATAACTTTATTATTGCCTCTAGGGCATATTTCCTTCAGGGTGGGGTATCAGGAAGATGATGACGTCGTCCGCAAATATTGACAGGCGGTTCTTGAGGCCAACCGCCGCCAAGGGTGCTAGGAGGCCGGACTCGGATGCTGTGTGGAATAACCGCTGCAGTGGCTCCATGATTAAGATGAACAACATTGGCGAGAGCGGGTTCCCTTGCCTTATCGTTGACGAAGATGAACCTACACTAGAATTTATTAAACATTATTAAATGGAACAAAATTATTAAATGGAAATATGAAACCATATGCAAAGTAATTAGCTGAAGAAGTCAATTGAACATTATCGTTGACGAAGATGAACCTACACTAGAATTTATCCAACTGGGGCCTGGATAGCTATCGAGTGCTAATTTGATGTCAGGCCTGCGGAAGGGGGAAATGTTCTCTTCATACAATTGCTTCAAAGCGTCACCGAAATTCATCTAAGCAATGTCAAGGCGAGTGGATATCAATATCAACGAGCATACAAAGCTGGGACAATGGAAAGAGCACCATAATTTTTATTGTTATTAATTGTGAAGATTGGCCTGATAATATAACTTTATTCCTAGCAACCCATTTCCATATCTCAAGATAGACACCAACCAAGTCCTTCCGGTGGTTAAAGTCAAACCGAAGGCTATATAGATGCTCCTGAAATTGGAAACGGAATTGAGAAATGCCATCATCACTTATTTCAGCGACCAAATTAATAGGTGGGAGAAGCGCATTACACGTAAGGCAGAGACAACTGAGCGTCTGGAAATATACGGAAACCGTTTCGCAATCCTCAGTGTTTGAAGAAAAGCCTCTAGCTCGTTTCTCAGCCGCTACACAACAAAATTAAATGGTTACCATGCTCATGTGTGACACTACAACACAGTGTAGTTAGATCAAATGCAAGAGGTTATGAGGAGTACCTGATCGCCGAAGAGTGCTGCTTCATTGTCAATCCACTGTCACATGGAAAAGATCACTATCAGACCAACTTAGCATGATCAATATATACAATGGTTTACACTTGACTGCATCATGGCTACCTTAATTTGCTCCGCCATCTGCTCACGGAACTGGACATACTCTACATCTTCCTGGTAGGTATGATAATACAGGCGGTATTGCTTCAAATCTCCATACATACCCTGCAGAAAGGAAATGTCACTTGGGCTGCTTCTAGTACTGGAACACAAAAAAAACATGGGCACTTGCTGAGTTAATCATGACTACCATAAAAGGACACTAACAGTTTCCTTTATAAGGAGTATCATAGCATTCAACCAGACAAAGACAAATTCCATCCCCAACCTCAGAGTAGTTAGAACAAGTTTGTAATGTCAGCATGGATGAAAGTTATACTAATTGGCAGGGAGGAATCAATTGTTGACCTACATGATCAGGAAGCACTAGCCGCTGGTAGTCTTCCAAGCCGGCAAGCTTGCATTGTTCAGGATGGAAGTACCATTCAGGATTGTCTTTGGCGCGCTGGAGGAAATTTAGTTCATAAGCATCCAAACAACGCTCCAATTCCTTGCTCAGTTGTGCATTATCTGGTTCCTCTCCGGGCGAGGGTAACTGCAGTAGAAGAGCGGACCGTAGATGAACACAAACGCAAAGGCACAGACATCATCAGACTACTAAAATGCACACACAGGACGAACCAAGCAGGCAATATATATCATGAAAACTGTAAAGGCTAGCCATGATAAGTGATGACTGGTACCTCATGGGCTTGGATGTAGTACCGGGAGAGCCGGCGGTAGACCTCAACCTGCTACCGTTCATCGCATATAGAACGATAATACGGTACCTTGTTCAGCTTACATTTGAGAGGACTGATCAGAACATGGAGGTTTTATATTTCCTCTGCCTCTGCCCCTGTCTCTCGTTTGTGGGCGGTTGGAAACTTCTCTTTGGTACTACCCGCGAAGGAGAAATTGATCTGTCCATTGTCGGATTTGCGTCGACGCAATTGTGCACTACAAACTTCTCTTTGGCTCAACGATATCTGCCTTGCTTATGCTGACCATCCCCAGCTCGGTGTTCGTTGCTGCCCCCTTCGCTAGCGCTAGCAGTAGCAGGATTGCGTTGTTGAGACCTTAATAATAATGTAACCGGCAAACAGTCATGGAGATTAGGTGATTGGTTCGCTCATGGACCCAAAGCAAAAAGAGGGAGAGAGGCGGAGGGTGTTACCTTGCCGTGGGAGGCTCCGGGGAGGCGCGCCAGCGCGTTCGGGGAAGAGGAGGATTCGGGGCGCGGCGTGTTGGCCGGCTAAGGGGCGACTGACCGGTGACCGGAGATGGGGTGGGTGGCGGCGGCGGGGTGTAGGGCCTAGGCTAGGGGACGACTGTGTGCTGCTCGATCGTCGGGCGAGAAATTGTACGTAAAGGAAAATTTCACGAACCGCTACGTGGCAGAATCATCCTAGATCTACTGTCCGTTTCGTTCGACCTCCCCTCTCCACCGAGACAAGACAGGAGAGGCGCTAGAGCATCTGGCATGGACGCAGCGGAGCGCGTGGCTCTGTGGCGGCTGCTACTTCGTGCGGAGGGTGAATCACCATGCACAGCGGTCAAGAGATTATTGATTTGGAAAATACTCTCTCCGTTCCACAACGTAGCGAGTATATATTCTTTTTTAAAGGACGCCGATAACTGCCACATGTGTGGGCGTTAAGAAATCTGCCCACACATTCTGTGTGGTGCCTAAGAGGACCAGTCCTCACGTCTGTGTGTGGGCAAAACAATTAGTGTCCACACGCCTCTTTTTTCTCTCCCGGTCCCTCTTACACGCGTGCGTGTGGGCGAAATAGATAACGCCCACACGCCCGGTACGTCAGGCCTCGTACCTCGTGGTCCCGCACGCCCCACGTGACACTTTACCGCGCGCCCCGCAGTTGCCATGGGCCGGACCCTTGTCCATGTTCGTTTAAGTGCAGTTGCCATGTTTGCTCAACTGCAGTTGCCATCTCAGGTCAAAGTTCCAGATTGTCATTTTTTTGGACAACTACAGCTGTTGCCATGTGTGGTCTGGTCTACTGCAGTTGCCATGATTTCAAAACTTTAGGAGTTGCCACCTACTAACACTAGGCAGTTGTCATGTAGCGCTACAAAAAAAGGCATGGCAAAAAACATGTTCGCGTAAAAGAGAGAGTTGCCATGTGCTCACAAGCACGCTAGGGCAGTTGCCATTTAAAAAGAAAGAGTTGCCATCTGCTTACGTGCACGCTAGGGCAGTTTGCCATGTACCATGCAAAACATATGGCAACTGACATGTTCGGATAAAAAAAAAGAGAGTTGCCATCTGCTTGCAATCATACTAGGGCAGTTGCCATGTACACTGCAAAATGCATGGCAACTGGCAGCTTGGGTGTGGGAGAGGAGGCGGGTGTGTGGGTGAGATGGCAAACGCCCACGCACCAGCCCTTGTGCGTGACTGAAAAACTGGTGTGTCGCTGAACTGCTAAACGCCCACACATCGGCCCCTCCGTGTGGTAAAACGGATGTGTGGGCGACCTCTCTCACACACCACACACGCGCGTTGTCCTACGTGGCATACAAAATCAGCTAATTCGTGCCAAGATTCGTGCAGAAGTTACTGGACGATGATGGAGGCGTGTGGACGAGTTAGCTAACGCCCACACGTGTGGGCGTTAACATTTTTGTTTTTAAATCAAGTTTTATAAACTTTGACCAAGTATGAAAATTTATATGCACTACATTATACTCCCTCCGTTCCATAATATAAGAACACTTTTGACATTAGTGTAGTGTTAAAATCTTTCTTATATTTTGGGACGAAGGGAGTAGAATGGAGTAGTCATTGCCGAGCGTTCGCCAGTGAGAACTGCCAGCCATAGCTGCCACCTGAGCTTTTCATACTACTCCCTCTTTTATGGTTTATATGGCTTAATTTAAAAATCTCTTTTATCAAGATAGATGATGAGTGATGGAATAAATTCTATTGTTTGCAAAAGCACTTAGACCTCCCCCAATGCAAAGGTGCTTAGATGAGGTGCTAAGCATATTAAATGCCTTAGCAACTTAAGTCCACAATGCAAAGATGCTAAGCTTTCGGGTGCTAAGCTTCGTGCATTTAATTCGTTGTAGACTCAGAATTACGCTTTCACCTAGGTACAACACAGTGTAGTTAGATCAAATGCAAGAGGCTATGAGGAGTACCTGATCGCCGAAGAGTGCTGCTTCATTGTCAATCCACTGTCACATGGAAAAAGATCACTATCAGACCAACTTAGCATGACCAATATATACAATGGTTTACACTTGACTGCATCATGGCTACCTTAATTTGCTCCGCCATCTGCTCACAGAACTGGACATACTCTACATCTCCCTGGTAGGTATGATAATACAGGCGGTATTGCTTCAAATCTCCATACATACCCTGCAGAAAGGAAATGTTACTTGGGCTGCTGCTAGTACTGGAACACAAAAAAAACATGGGCACTTGCTGACTTAATCATGACTACCATAAAAGGACACTAACAGTTTCCTTTATAAGGAGTATCATAGCATTCAACCAGACGAAGACAAATTTCATCCCCAACCTCAGAGTAGTTAGAACAGAATGCCCATTAACTGATTATGGGAACAAGTTTGTAATGTCAGCATGGATGAAAGTTATACTAATTGGCAGGGAGGAATCAATTGTTGACCTACATGATCACGAAGCACTAGCCGCTGGTAGTCTTCCAAGCTGGCAAGCTTGCATTGTTCAGGATGGAAGTACCATTCAGGATTGTCTTTGGCATGCTCGAGGAAATTTATTTCATAAGCATCCAGACAACGCTCCAATTCCTTGCTCAGTTGTGCATTATCTGGTTCCTCTCCGGGCGAGGGTAACTGCAGTAGAAGAGCGGACCGTAGATGAACACAAACGCAAAGGCACAGACATCATCAGACTACTAAAATGCACACACAGGACGAACCAAGCAGGCAATATATATCATGAAAACTGTAAAGGCTAGCCATGATAAGTGATGACTGGTACCTCATGGGCTTGGATGTAGTACCGGGAGAGCCGGCGGTAGACCTCAACCTGCTGCCGTTCATCTCATATAGAACGATAATACAGTACCTTGTTCAGCTTACATTTGAGAGGACTGATCTGAACATGGAGGTTTTCTATTTCCTCTGCCTGTGGCCCCTGTCTCTCGTTTGTGGGCGGTTGGAAACTTCTCTTTGGTACTACCCGCGAAGGAGAAATTGATCTGTACATTGTCGGATTTGCGTCGAGGCAATTGTCCACTACAAGAGCATGGCCGTGATCGATGGGAGGGAAGATTTCATCGGCGGGCTCAACGATATCTGCCTTGTTTATGCTGACCATCCCCAGCTCGGTGAGCGTTGCTGCCGCCTTGGATAGCACTAGCAGTAGCAGGGTGGCAGGATTGCGTTGTTTAGACCCTAATAATAATCTAACCAGCAAACGATCGTGGAGATTAGGTGATTGGTTCGCTCATGGACCCAAAGCAAAAGGAGGGAGAGAGGCGGAGGGCGTTACCTTGCCATGGGTGCGGTCGTGGGAGGCTCCGGAGAGGCGCGCCAGCGCGTTCGGGGAAGAGGAGGATCCGGGGCGCGGCGTGTTGGCCGGCTAAGGAGCGACTGACAGGTGACCGGAGATGGGGCGGGGGGCGGCGGCGGGGTGCGGGGTGTATGGCCTAGGGGACGACTGTGTGCTGCTCAATCGTCGGGCAAGAAATAGAAAAGGAAAATTTCACGACATGTTATGTGGCAGAGCTCTCGTCGTAGATCTACTGCCCCTAGTCGTTTCATTCGAATTCCCCTCCATGTACATTTTTTTTAAACGAAGGCAAAAGATTTGCCTCATTGATTAATTAAGAAGAAAAAAGTTGCCTAGTTAATTAGCAGAAAACCAAACGAAAACTGATATAAATCAATCACATACGGACTACTCATAGAGCATGCAACTCATAAGTGCATGATCAGCCCGACAACCATACCCAACACACAACGATCACCAACCCCCACACTCCTACATCGCAAAAAAAACCAACGAAAGAACCTCGTCCGAAGACCACGAACACCACCAAATCTACATAGACAAGCCGGGCCTTAAAGGCAATCTAAGAGACTGATGGCCCTCCATCAAGCAACTATAGACGCCTTTTCTGCGGCGTCACTCTTCTTTCTTTTGCTCCTGAGAGCCTCCTCCACAATCGTCTTGCCAGATCCAGGGTTAGCCGCCTCCAAACGTTTGAGCAAGCTATGAATCTCAATTTGGAAGAGAATGTTATCGGCCTTTTCACGCACAGACACCACTTGGGCAACGGGCTTGTGCGAGTGGGTGATTGCAACGTTGGAACCACCCACGATCCACAAAGGTGAGCGGCTGGCTAGGCTCCAGAGGATCAGGTGCCAACATATCAATCGCCTCAACATCATTGGCCATAGTACCACCGACACGATCGACTCAGGCATGCCCAGTTGCTCACATGACAAAGGTGAATCATGTCCCTCACACAAGGTCGCCGGTGAGACGACCTCCATATGCTCCACTGATAACACTCTAGCCACAACGCTATCGTCAACCATAGTAACCTCCTTTGGTTCCATCATTGACATAGGCGAAAACATTGCCCACACACAAGTCCTGCATGTCAGGCATGATCTGCAAAAATGTGTCCTAGCTGCAACCCGAGCTTTTCGTACTCCCTTTTTTTAATTTATAGGGTTTAATTTAAAAATCTATTCAACCAAGGTAGATGGTGACCTATCACTTCTGCCTAGCGCTTCGCGCCGGCTGCCACCAGCCGCGCCGCCCTCCACTTCGTAGACGGTGCCCACCCTCCCGCAGCGCCATGGCCTCTAAGGTTGAGCAAGGGCGAGAAGCTGGCCGGCGGCAAGTCAGTGGACTGCAACGACCAGGCGTGCACGGCTGGATAACATGTTTAGTTTGACCGCGACCTTTTGCCGTGTAACACTGTGTGTTATGTGTAGCTGTTAACTCTTAATCATGTCCAGTGTATGCAACCAAACAACGTGCACTAGTATGAGTACAATCAATGCGAGCAACAAAACACGATGTGTAGAGTCGGTGCTACGATGCAGGAAGAGAAGATGCAGGCAACCAATATACATGCAAATGTTGGTTTTTGCCAGCTTATGTGTAAAACGGCAAAAAAAAAATTGGTAACCAAACGCATCCTAAACGGCAAACTCACAAGAGAAGCTAGCAGATTGACTATATTTGTACCGCCCTCGCAAAAAAAAAAAGAAGACTATATTTGTACCGTGGGTGCGAGCCAAACAACAGGGAAACACGTATATGTGATTTCGTCTCGGATTCGTAATCGAACCGGAGACCCAGTCGGTTTGGGCTCAGCACCCTGTTTTTTTCCCCTTTGTTTTGCTCTATAAAGCAACAAAGCGACAACGAACCGTGCATAGCGCAAACGCAACCATACATACCATATCCGAGAGACAGGGAGCACACCGTCGCATCGACGCGCGCAGCAGCGCCGGCCGAAGCGCGCGACCAGGTAGCAGTATCGAATACCGATCGGCGAAAAAGGCGTCGATCGACCGACCGGAGATGGGCGCGTTCGTGGCCATGGATCGCCTGGGAAGTCGTCACGAGAAGGCACCGCCGGCGGGGACGAAGCGCGAGCTCCCGAGCCTGGAGCCGCGCACTGCCCCTCCCCTCAGCCTCAGGTCGCTGCTCGGCTCGGTATATGGCAGACGCCAGGAGTTCGCTGAGGGGTCTCAGGCGGCAATCGCGTCGGCGGAACAGTTGATCCGGGAGATCGACGAGGCCCTGGCAAAGCAGGGCGGCGACATGGAGCAAGATTGCAGACAAAAAATTGAGCTCAAGTTTGGAGTACTGATGTGAGCAATCATGGTGTTACTTTGAGAATTCATCAGATCAGAATATAAAAAAGGATAATGAGCATGGTCCAGAATATGGTGGGCTTGCCCTTCGGTGCATGACCTATGCTTTGCATGCTTGTTGGTGGTCTCCTTGTTAGTTCTTGCTTGGGTTGCTACTACTACGTTGCCCAGGTCATAATGAGTTGCCGGCGCATGTCCCGGATCCTTTTGTCGCTCCTCGTTGTTTAGTCTGTACTTTCTCCGTTTCTTTTTAGTCCGTATATAAGGTTTGGTCAAAGTCAAGCTTTGTAGAGTTTGACTAATTTTATATTAAAAAATATAAACATTCACAATATGAAATCAATATTATCAGATGCACCATGAAACGTATTTTCATACTATATAATTTTAGTATTGTAGATGTTCATATTTTTTTATATAAATTTGGTCAAACTTTGTGTAGTTTGATTTTGACCAAATCTTATATGCGGAGTAAAAAGAAACGGAGGGAGTGTTCGGCCATGCCATCTATAGCTTTGTATCGGTGGTGCTTTTCTTTGTGTGTATCGGTAATCCACCTCTGAGTCCAGACTTATCTGCACCCGCGCTGATGAAAAAATCAAAACAAATACTCCATTTTTTTTGCATGGTAGATAATTTGATACGTGAGGTCCGCTTTAATTTTCAAATCATTTGAACATCTGAGCAGCTCTCGGCAAAAAAGACAAATTCGAGGTCTATACAAAAGTTTACGGTTCATGCAATGTTCTGACCCGATTTTTCTTTTTTGCTAAGAGCTACTCAGATGTTTAAATGACCTAAAAATTGAAGCGGCCTCACACAATAAATTTTCTATCATGCAAAAAATGTATTTTTTTTATGTTTTGTGATTTTTTTCTGACCGCGTGCAGATGAGCATGGGCATCGAAATGCTCCACTCTGTGTGTATAAACTTCTTTCTCCCTCTTAATGCACACATGATCTGCATGGTAAACAGACATGGTAATGATCTGTATGACATGCGTCGTTTATGGTGCTATTGGCTCTGTTTGTTTCAGCTTCGCTTGGATTTTAATCACACGTGGATTCGCTTCACTAGCGAATCTGATTATGAGAATCAGCTTCACTACCGAAGTACATTTTGAGTTGCTTCAGAAAATTGCACTAAAAATGATCCAAATCCAGATTCGACTTCACTGGCAAAGCTGATTCCAGATAGTTGTTTGTTTCAGATTGCAGATTCGGCATCACTGGCAAAGCTTAATCTGCTCCCAGAATCCGAAACAAACATGGACATTGTCCTTCGAGGACAAGCAATCATATCAACATCCACCGAGATTTTTGAATGATGTTTATCTAACCCTTAGAGCATCTACAGCCACGCCGACAACTGGAAGGGGAAGAGGCCGACGAGGAAATTGTGATTTCCTCCGCCTTTCCCCGTTATGTTTATATTTTAACTATGTTTTAAATTCATAGTATGGATTTGCCGTTGAACTCCAATGAACTATGCTTCTTTTGTTCGGCGATCCAAAGTTGATTCGATGAACTGCGTGTTGTTGATTGTGTTTACGTAGCGTTGCATGGTTTGTATGGTTTTAAGGGTTCGGATATGAGGGACGCGGATGTGAAAGCCAGCAAATGAGGCACTGGTCAGTACCCGCGGGCGCACACGGGCGCATCCGCGAACGTTTGAGTGCCTGGATTTACAAATGCAGCTGTAGATGTTCTTACATTCCTATGGCATATCTACGGGCACTCTTATAATTCATACTTTTTTTTGAAAAGCATAGATCTATTATAAAACTTTATCGGAAGTATAAATCATCTCAAACATAAGAAAAATTATATCAAGATTCTGAAACCATCAAACGACTTTTACTCCCCCCGAACAACCATTACTGTCGCTAGAAACGAGCCGCCTACACGCCTGCTCCCCTACCAGAACCCCAAAGGAGTCGATCAAAAAAGGCCGCGGTGTTACTTACCAGATCCCGACAATGAATCTACAGGCGTGCTCCTCCATCGCCGCTGCTACGGCATCAGAGGCCATGGTCTTGCCGTGTTGGGGATGGAATTTGGCATTGGCAGCGGGTGTGGACGACGGAAAAAATGAGGCGTAGGCGTCGTGCCCTACTATCCGCCAACGATGGTCATGCTGCTGGACTAGGCCTGATACCTAGAGCCCTTGTGATCTCAAGGAAAAGAGGTTGGTCGCGGGTTGTTGCGTGCGTGGGTTGTTGCAACACCCCCAATGTCATGCTACAGTAATTATCTGTTAATGGTGCCATGTCATCTTGTTACTGTTGCTAATCTTCACTTGATCCAAATCACCATTCAAATTCAAATCCAATTTAAAATTAAAAATTCAAATTTGCCAAACATGAAAATTAAAATGTTCAAAGTGTGGCAAATATTCTCTGGCTATTTATCATGTTGTAACCAACCTTTTTTAGGATGCCAAAGTGCCCCTGAAAATTTATTTAGTGGTCTGCCAACATAAAAAATTGGCCTTTCCAATTTCTAGAAATGGTTAGACAACTCTTTTTGGCCTCGAACATTTTGTGACTCGTGGAGATAATGTGCTTGATTTATTTGGCAAGTCTCCTTTCTAACAAAACTCTTTTAGTTTTACAAATTAATAGAAATCAGTAGTTAAAATTCAAAAAACAGAAAAGAAAAGAAACAGAAAAAGGAAAAATGAAAAAGGCCTAAAGAACTACTGTGCACTTAAGCCTACTGCTACAGTCCCCGGCCTAGCCCACCTAGCGCCCGTCTCCCTCCTCACGCACGCGTAGGCGCGCGCGCGCATCCGACCGGCGTTCGTCGCCGTGTCGCCAATCCCACGGTTCCCCGATGCCCTTAACAACTCGCCCGCGCGCCTCACTCTCTCCCCCGAACCCTAGCAGGCCCACAATCCCCCTCTCATCTCCTTCCTCGCCTCTGTTCGAGATGCCCGAGCGCCCCCATCGCCGTCGATCGCCGTAGCCGTGGCCACCGTCGTCCATTCGTCGCCCCGGCAAGTCCAACAGCTCCGCTGTGGTCCTCTGCTTCCACCGCACCGCTGGATCGAGCCCCAGAGCCCCTCGCGTCGCCGCATTCTTTTTCTTCTCCGCCTTGGCCACCGCATCATCCTCGTCCTTGATCAAGGCCACCGGTCCTCCCCGAGCCCTCTGCCCAGACCCCACGCTCCCCCGGTGAGCCTCTGCGCCGGATGCGCCCTCCCCTGCCTCCTCTGATCGCCTGTAGTGGCCGTTCCATGCTCACCCGAACGCGCGGCTGCCTGGCCTTGTCGCCGGCGTGGCCACAGTGACCTTTTGGTCCCGTGCGTGCCACCGTTCCACTTCTCGCGTCGAGTAGGCATCGTACGCACTTCGCGCAGCTCACTTTGCGCCTCGTAGCCCCGTTCCCGTACCTCGCCTGAAGAACCTCGCCGCCGATGAGCTCGATGCGCTCAGCTCCGGCCACCGCAGCCTCCTCCACCGTCCTAGATCGCTCCGCCGTTGTCTTGTCATTCGAACGAGCCCGGCCGCGCCCAAAATGGTGCGGTGTGGACGAATCCCGCAACTCTCCCGATCGCTCTGCCGTTGGATTGGTCGCCGGTGTTAGCTCCGACGCCTCTCCGGCCGGTGCCGAGCTGGCACCCACGTGGCATCGCCCCGTGCCACTAACCGGTAGGCCCGAGGCCCCTGTTGACCAGTTGACTAAGTCAACTGCTGAATGGGACACCCCTGTCCCACTGACCTATGGGCCCCACCTCAATAACCAAAATAAATAATAGAATAATTAGTTAATTATATAGTTTAGTTGTTTAAAACCCTAATCTCTCACTGACTACTGGGCCCCTCTCACTAATTAGGTTAGTTAGGTTAACATAACTCTATTAGTTAGCACTGTCACTGACATGCGGGTCCCAGTGGACCCACTTGTCTGGTTTGACTGGTCAACCGACCAGTTGACCTGCTGACATCATGCTGATGTCATACTTGCGTCATCGTCCACTGTTCTCGATAATGTTGGCTTTAAATAAATAAATTCAGGAAATTAATAAACTTTAGAAAATCATATCTTTTAAACCGTAGCTCGGATGCAAATAATTTATATATGAAAGTTGCTCAGAACGACGAGACGAACCCGAAT
Source organism: Triticum dicoccoides (assembly GCF_002162155.2). Classification (NCBI taxonomy): domain Eukaryota; kingdom Viridiplantae; phylum Streptophyta; class Magnoliopsida; order Poales; family Poaceae; genus Triticum; species Triticum dicoccoides. The sequence continues at coordinate 648,141,235 of NC_041384.1, read as the reverse complement.
ACGCTACCCACATACATGTCAGATGCCTCTAACTATCTGAACATGGAACATTCCCCCTCCGGTCATCTGTCTGACACAGGTCCGGAACCGGGAAAATATTCCCGGTTGAATTCCCCCTTCACCTATATCGTGTAGCCATATGTTAGGTCACACCCAGCACATCTTATTGCCATGTTATGCCTTGTGATGCATTGTTTGCTCTGTATTTACTGTTTCTTCCCCCTCTTCTCTCCGGTAGACCCCGAGACCGATGCAGCCCCTGTGATCAACTACATCGACGACGACCCCTCCTTGACAGAGCAACCAGGCAAGCAAACCCCCCTTGAGCATTCCAATATCGCCCATTTCTTTCCCTCTCATGCTTGCATTAGAACTACTACTGCTTTATGTATGATCCTACTCTGATGCATAGCCTGTTTTTGTTACCTGCTTATCCTAAACTGCTTAGTATAGGTTGGTTAGAGATCCATCAGTGACCCCCACCTTGTCCCAGTTGCCTTGCTTTATGTTCGATGACTAGATCAACGTGATCAACGTCCAGGCCCCGACACCGCACATCACCCCCCTAGTTGTACAACTCTGCAGAGTTACCATCGAGTGCCGAGGGTGGAACCTCTTACCTCACTCTTGATGAGATCTCTGTAGTGTAGCTATACGGTCAAGGTCATCGAGGGTGATTTCCTCCTTAACCACTTCCATTACGGCTCTGTCGTGCAACCCATCAAACTTGAACCTCGAGGGTGGATCCTCTTACGTTCACCTTGATGATAACATCGAGTGGAATTCACCGGGGGTGATTCGTCGGGTTTTCCCTTTGGTGTTAGTCACACAGTTACTATGGTTACTATGACTTTACACTGAGCCATGTTACTAAAGACGGGTCGGCCCTGAGGGGTACCCGCGCGAGCTTAATAGCGAGTGATGTGGAGTCGGGTTGACCTGGAAGGTGCCCGCGAGATACTTACGAGGCATGGCCGGGCATTCTTAGCCCTTGCCGCAAGTACTCAAGACGGGGCGACGGGGTCACATCGATCGTGAGTCTCTGATCGTTACCGCGTGCTCCTAATCCACTACGGTTTGGATATTTGATCCGAGGGGCCTCTGGCCTGATAGCACTAACCATCACATGGGCATAGTATGGGCGTTCTGCATCGTATACATCAGCCGAAGCTTAATAGACGCCAGCGACTGAGCGGCGCGTGCCGGGTTGGACTGCGTAAGCTCCAGCCTTGTTGAAGGAGGTAGCTAGGTCTGCTCACCGTCCGCGTACGCAACGTGCAGGAGTTCCTGGGGAGATGGCCCATGACCCCTGGGGGCATAGGTTTAATCCGGCGTGCTTGACCTCTCTATTAAGCCTAGGTCGGGTTGCGGCGTATTGTTTGGCCGAGGCCAGGCATGACCCAGGAAAGTGTGTCCCGCCAGAGTTAATCGAGCGTGGTGGGTAAGTTGGTGCACCCCTGCAGGGAAGAAAACATCTATCGATAGCCTGTCCTATGGTAACGGACACTTGGAGTTGTATCTCGATCGATACAACTAGAACTGGATACTTGTAATGAGAAATGGATTGTGATGAGAAATGGATAGTATGGCTCTGGGATTGCTTTCTCGCAGGGAGTCGAGAAAGGATCTCTGGCCGAGGTTGATAACACACTACTACTTTATATTATGTTGATCTGTACCCTTCTAAATGCTGCAAGATGCTTGAAGATGCTTGAAGGTGCTAGTCTTCGATAGGCTAGGCTTCCCCCTACTCTTCTGGCATTCTGCATTTTAGTCAACAGATACAATCCATTTCCTTTGATACAGATGCATACTTAGTTTAGATCTGATGTAAGTCTTGCGAGTACTTTGGATGAGTACTCACGGCTGCTTTGCTACCTCTTTTCCCCCATACCTGATTGTTGCAACCAGATGACGAATCCCAGGAGCCAGACGACACCACTGAAGACTACTGCTACCCCCGAGGGTGCCTACTACTACGTGACGGCCGCTGACAACTTGGAGTAGTTAGGAGGCTCCCAGGCAGGAGGCCTTGCCTTTTCGATCGTTGTTGCTTTTATGCTAGCCTTCTTAAGGCAAACTTGTTTAACTTATGTCTGTACTCAGATATTGTTGCTTCCGCTGACTCTTGTGTATTCGAGCTTATGTATTCAAGCCCTCGAGGCCCCTGGCTTGTAATATAAAGCTTGTATTATTTTAATTTGTGTCTAGAGTTGTGTTGTGATATCTTCCCGTGAGTCCTTGATCTTGATCGTACACATTTGCGTGTATGATTAGTGTTCGGTCAAATCGAGGGCGTTACAAGTTGGTATCAGAGCTGACTGCCTGTAGGTAGCCCCCTTTCCAACTCCCTGTCGAAGTTGGATCTAGTCACTGAAAAACTTTTACTAACATTGGCTGTGTGGATTACGGGCCCACGTCGCCATTGGGTGATATTATGATCTTTTATTCCTCGTCTATTCTCTGGGACTCTGATATCTCTTCCTTTCGGGTTAAATTTTTACTAACTTGACATTAGGTTCCCGTAACCACTTCATCCCGAAGAGCCCCTTCACCACAGATGACCGACTGTTTCATCAGAAGACTCTGAAGATACTCCTCGATGAGTCCCGAGACCCTGTGCCCACTTCTTTGTAGTTCCCCTACCACCGATATATCCTTATGAATAACTACATACACTTGTCATTCATACAATCATTCCTTGTTGCTCTTATTATTACAAGATGCCCTGAACTGCTCTCCTTTGTTCAGAGAATCCTGTGAGCTTACTGCCTTGCAGTTCCTTGTCACCTGAATACCCCTACGGATAACTTTGTGCACCTACCGAGTATCCGCTCATCCTCAGTTGATTCTTGTACTTCACAAAAGTCTTCGTAATACCATTCGTTCTTGTGAAAATCCTCAACAGCCTATTGTTCTTGAATTTCTTGCTTGCTTGCATTATGGTTAATACCATAAGTCTAGTAATCTTATTGTCAGCCTTTGTCATTATCATTTTGAGTCCGTTGATACAATATGTTGCGAATGCTCGAAATCCTCAATCAGATCCTAGAATTCATCCTTCCGGCTGAGACGTCTTTTAACAAGTGCTGAATCTCGATCAATCAAATCACCATCGATTGTACCCCTAAGGCTAGTCTACCTATCCATCCCTAATCAGAGCATTGCTTCTGATCCCTTGTCTTGGAATTCATAATTCCTTCGCAATTGAGCTTTGAGTTAGTCAGTTGTTTCTATAATCTGATCTCCTTGCATTATTTCTTCCTCTGGTTGAGTACTGATGCTGACATCAGATCCCTTGTGGACCACCAATCCCCCTTTTTTGGATTTTATCTGACAACGTCCTTCATATCAATAAGCTTGTGAGCCTTTCCTCGGATACACAATGCTTTTGGTAAATTGTATCCTCCACTTTCTCAAGCATGCTCTACTACCGAGTTTGTGTTATTTATTCTTGAAATTTATGACATATGTTTCTAAGATGCCCCGATGGGTTGAAACTATGCCTTCCCTAATCTGTTTGAACTCGAAAGTTATGCGGATTATACTCTACTGGCTTTTCATCAGATAGAATTTCAATACTACAGCTTCATCAAGAGCGATAAGTAAAATGAAAGGTTATGCATTAAAGAAGTGGGAGTCGACCCTGAACCTTGTGTTCATGCCCACGGACACGGTGTGGGACTTATCATGAAAGCTTCTTGCAAGGATATTTAATCATTTGAATATTCTTCCGGTATCATAAATTGGATCCCTTGCAGTTATGGTCCCGACCATATTTCCTCCTTGATCCCATTTACTGGGTAAGTTAAATTACTTATCCTCTACAAATCATTCCCCGTCCAACCTCTACTCCGATTTACCTTTTGGAATTACACCTAGTACTTGATACTGGGAAGCTTTATACCCCATCACATCATTCCTAGCCTGGTCGGCTATATTTTTATCATGTCAATTTTTTAACTGTGCTACCTGGTCCTTATGCCCGGAGCAACTTCCGACGATGAGCTAAGCTTATGTCGATCTTCCTCATCTTATCATTTCACCTTGAACAACAAGCTTGACAATGAGCTTGTGTTGAAATTCGTGGTTCTCATAGCCTTTCACTTCTTCCTTCCTTTTCTGCTCAGTGACATCTTCATGAAATCTCTCGACAAATGTGTCATGATCATCATCAACATTCTGAGCTTTTCCAGGATATCAATCGAATTCATGGTGAGAAATACAATCCCCCCTCGATGATTTATGTTATCATCATAACATTCTTGCCTTCCCCAACACAAACTTGCTCATATAATTTTGGAAATACATCCTTTTTGGCATGTCGATGGATTGTGGCTGAGCCGGCCGGCCACACCCTCATCTCTTCCCTTCTAAAATTGTATGACTTATTTTCTAAGTTGTTTCCGATTGATCCTTGGTGTATCCAAAGTTTGACCTTTGCTTGAAACCATGTCAATGCTATCTCGAAGCATGTCTGTGGTAATCTGATCTCCAATAAGAACATTTGAAGCATGATACTAAATTTTCTTTATCAATTATCCAAACACCGTTGTATGGGTAATGTCATGAAATTTCTTTCCCTTTACCTAATTGGTTATCTACTTACTATCCTGTCATGGATATCATCCTCTGCTTGTCCTTGGGAAGGATATACTCCTGATAATTGTGTTTAGACACATTTTCCTTTCCATTGTTCTGATTAATATACTAATCATAATTTTTCCTTTCCATTCTTTTGTTTAACCCTTCCGGTAAACTAACTTATCTCAGTAGAGATAATTTCCTGCTTAGGTAAGCACCTCAATGTACAAATCTGTCAGTAAATACCCTGTTACTATTGTTGATGACATTCCGGTAGCCACCGATGGACGAGAACTTTGCCGAACGGCCCGCCTCGTTCAACGAGCAGGAAAATGGTTCTCTTCGTCCCTCGCCCTTGGTACCAGCGTTGTTGCCAACATAACTAACATGCTATACTCTAACCTGCCTTGCTATCATGATCGTGCAAATTGATTAGTGCCTTCCTGCTGTTAACCCACATGGTGGGCCCATAACCCACAGTTCCACAGGATCGAAACCTGACTCTCCTATATATCCTTTATTCCGAAGTATCATTTGCTCTTGGCTTTGTGTGTTGTCACGAGCCACCGTCCGAGAGATGATCTCTTCCCGATGCTCGGAACCCCCCTTCTCACACTCTGTTCAGGTATCGATTGTTTGCAGATTCGCTTGAAACTTCCTATTGTACCTTCATATTTTGCTCTCGATGTTTTCTTAAGTTTCAACTCGAGAGATACTTCCGCCACATTCCCTGAATTGTTCACCAGATAGTTAACCCTATAAGGGTCAGTTCTCCCGTAGTTACTCTTTACATCCGCACTTAAATCTCGGGACGAGATTTCTTGTAGTGGAGGAGATTTGTAACACCCCCAATGTCATGCTACAGTAATCACCTGTTAATGGTGCCATGTCATCTTGTTACTGTTGCTAATCTTCACTTGATCCAAATCACCATTCAAATTCAAATCCAATTTAAAATAAAAAATTCAAATTTGACAAACATGAAAACTAAAATGTTCAAACTGTGGCAAATATTCTCTAGTTATTTATCATGTTGGAACCAACCTCTTTTGGGATGCCAAAGTGCCCCTGGAAATTTATTTAGTGGTCTGCCAACATAAAAAATTGACATTTCCAATTTCTAGAAATGGTTAGACAACTCATTTTGGCCTCGAACATTTTGTGACTCGTGGAAATAATGTGCTTGATTTATTTGGCAAGTCTCCTTTCTAACAAAACTCTTTTATTTTTACAAATTAATAGAAAACAATAGCTAAAATTCAAAAAATAGAAAAGAAAAGAAACAGAAAAATGAAAAATGAAAAAGGCCTAAAGAACTACTGTGCACTTAAGCCTACTGCTACAGTCCCCGGCCCAGCCCACCTAGCGCCCGTCTCCCTCCTCGCGCACGCGTCGGCACGCGCGCGCATCCGACCGACGTTCGTTGCCGTGTCGCCAATCCCACGGTTCCCCGATGCCCTTAACAACTCGCCCGCGCGCCTCACTCTCTCCCCCGAACCCAAGCAGGCCCACAATCCCCCTCTCATCTCCTTCCTCGCCTCTATTCGAGATGCCCGAGCGCCCCCATCGCCGTCGATCGCCGTAGCCGTGGCCACCGTCGTCCGTTCGTCGCCCCGGCAAGTCCAACAGCTCCGTCGTGGTCCTCTGCTTCCACCGCACCGTTGGATCGAGCCCCGGAGCCCCTCGCGTCGCCGCATTCTTCTTCTTCTCCGGCTCGGCCACCGCTTCGTCCTCGTCCTTGATCTACGCCACCGGTCCTCCCCGAGCCCTCTGCCCAGACCCCATGCTCCCGCGGTGAGCCTCTGCGCCGGATGTGCCCTTCCCTGCCTCCTCTGATCGCCTGTAGCGGCCGTTCCACGCTCACTCGAACGCGCCGCCGCCTGGCCTCGTCGCCGGCGTGGCCACGGTGACCTTTTGGTCCCGTGCGTGCCACCGTTCCACTTCTCGCGTCGAGTAGGCACCATAGGCACTTTGCACAGCTCACGTTGCGCCTCATAGTCCCGTTCCCGTACCTCGCCCGAAGAACCTCGCCGCCGATGAGCCCGATGCACTCAGCTCCGGCCACCACAGCCTCCGCCGCCGTACCACATCGCTCCGCCGTTGTCTTGTCATTCGAACGAGCCCGGCCGCGCCCAAAATGGTGCGGTGTGGACGAATCCCGCAGCTCTCCCGATCGCTCCACCCTTGGATTGGTCGTCGGTGTTAGCTCCGACGCCTCTCCGGCCGGTGCCGAGCTGGCACCCACGTGGCATCGCCCCGTGCCACTGACTGGTAGGCCCGAGGCCCCTGTTGACCAGTTGACTAAGTCAACTACTGACTGGGACACCCCTGTCCCACTGACCTATGGGCCCCACCTTAATAACCAAAATAAATAATAGAATAATTAGTTAATTATATAGCTTAGTTAATTAAAACCCTAATCTCTCACTGACTACTAGGCCCCTCTCACTAATTAGGTTAGTTAGGTTAACATAACTCTGTTAGTTAGCACTGTCACTGACATGTGGGTCCAAGTGGACCCACATGTCTGGTTTGACTGGTCAACCGACCAATTGACATGCTGACATCACGCTGATGTCATGCTTGCATCATCGTCCACTGTTCTAGATAATGTTGGTTTTAAATAAATAAATTCAGGAAATTAATAAAACTTTAGAAAATCATATCTTTTAAACCATAGCTCGGATGCAAATAATTTATATATGAAAGTTGCTCAGAACGACGAGACGAATCCGAATACGCTACCCACATACATGTCAGATGCCTCTAACTATCTGAACATGGAACATTCCCCCTCCGGTCATCAGTCTGACAAAGGTCCGGAACCGGGAAAACATTCCCGGTTGAATCCCCCTTCACCTATATCGTTTAGCCATATGTTAGGTCACACCCGGCACATCTTATTTCCATGTTATGCCTTGTGATGCATTGTTTGCTCTGTATTTACTGTTTCTTCCCCCTCTTCGCTCCGGTAGACCCCGAGACCGATGCAGCCCCTGTGATCGACTACGTCGACGACGACCCCTCCTTGCCAGAGCAACCAGGCAAGCAAACCCCCCTTGAGCATTCCAATATCGCCCATTTCTTTCCCTCTCATGCTTGCATTAGAACTGCTACTACTTTATGTATGATCCTACTCTGATGCATAGCCTGTTTTTGTTACCTTCTTTCATACCTTACCTGCTTATCCTAAACTGCTTAGTATATGTTGGTTAGAGATCCATCAATGACCCCCACCTTGTCCCGGTTGCCTCGCTTTATGTTCAATGACTCGATCAACGTGATCAACATCCAGGCCCCGACACCGCACATCACCCCCTAGTTGTACGACTCTGCAGAGTTACCATCGAGTGCCGAGGGTGGAACCTCTTACATCACTCATGATGAGATCTACGTATTGTAGCTATACGGTCGAGGTCATCGAGGGTGATTTCCTCCTTAACCACTTCCGTTACGGCTCTGTTGTGCAACCCATCAAACATGAACCTCGAGGGTGGATCCTTTTACGTTCACCTTGATGACAACATCGAGTGGAATTCACCGGTGGTGATTCCTCGGGTTTTCCCTTTGGTGTTAGACACACAGTTACTATGGTTACTATGACTTTACACTAAGCCATGTTACTAAAGACGAGTCAGCCCAGAGGGGTACCCGCGCGAGCTTAATAGCGAGTGATGTGGAGTCGGGTTGACCTGGAAGATGCTCGCAAGATACTTACGAGGCGTGGTCGGGCATTCTTAGCCCTTGCCGCAAGTACTCGAGACGGGGCGACGGGGTCACATCGATCGTGAGTCTCTGCTCGTTACCGCGTGCTCCTAATCCACTACGGTTTGGATATTTGATCTGAGAGGCCTCTGGCCTGATAGCACTAACCATCACGTGGGCATAGTATGGGCGTTCTGCATCGTATACATCAGCCGAAGCTTAATAGACGCCAGCGACTGAGCGGCGCGCGCCGGGTTGGACTGCGTAAGCTCCTGCCTTGTTGAAGGAGGTAGCTAGGTCTGCTCACCGGCCGCGTACGCAACATGCAGGAGTTCCTGGGGAGATGGCCCATGACCCCTGGGGGCATAGGTTTAGTCCGGCGTGCTTGACCTCTCTATTAAGCCTAGGTCGGGTTGCGGCGTATTGTTTGGCTGAGGCCGGGCATGACCCAGGAAAGTGTGTCCGGCCAGAGTTAATCGAGCGTGGTGGGTAAGTTGGTGCACCCCTGTAGGGAAGAAAATATCTATCGATAGTGTGTCCTACGGTAACGGACACTTGGAGTTGTATCCCGATCGATACAATTAGAACTGGATACTTGTAATGAGAAATGGATTGTGATGAGAAATGGATAGTATGGCTCTGGGATTGCTTTCTCGCAGGGAGTCGAGAAAGGATCTCTGGCCGAGGTTGATAACACACTACTACTGTACATTATGTTGATATGTACCCATCTAAATGCTGCAAGATGCTTGAAGATGCTTGAAGGTGCTAGTCTTCGATAGGCTAGGATTCCCCCTTCTCTTCTGGCATTCTGCAGTTTAGTCCACAGATACAACCCATTTCCTTTGATACAGATGCGTACTTAGTTTAGATCTGATGTAAGTCTTGCGAGTATTTTGGATGAGTACTCACGGCTGCTTTGCTACCTCTTTTCCCCCACACCCGATTGTTGCGACCAGATGGCGGATCCCAGGAGCCAGACGACACCACTGAAGACTACTGCTACCCCGAGGGTGCCATCTACTACGTGTTGGGGATCGTAGCAGAAATTCAAAATTTTCTACGCATCACCAAGATCAATCTATGGAGTAATCTAGCAACAAGGGGAAGGAGAGTGCATCTACATACCCTTGTAGATCGCTAAGCGGAAGCGTTCAAGTGAACGGGGTTGATGGAGTCGTACTCGTCGTGAACCAAATCACCGATGATCCTAGTGCCGAACGGACGACACCTCCGTGTTCAACACACGTGCAGCCCGGTGACGTCTCCTACGCCTTGATCCAGCAAGGGGAGAAGGAGAGGTTGGGGAAGACTCCATCCAGCAGCAGCACGACGGCGTGATGGTGGTGGAGGAGCGCGGGACTCCAGCAGGGCTTCGCCAAGCACTACGAGAGACGAGGAGGGAGAGAGGTAGGGCTGCGCCAACAGGGAGAGCAAATCACACGTGTTGGGCAGCCCCATACCTCAAGTATATATAGGGGGAGGGGAGGGGCTGCGCTCCCACCTAGGTTTCCACCCCTAGGGGTGGCAGCCAGCCCTAGATCCCATCTAGGGGGGCGGCCAAGGGGGGAGAGAGGGGGGCGCACCACTAGGTGGGCCTTAGGCCCATCTGAGCCTAGGGTTTCCCCCTTTTCCCTTCTCTCTTCGCCTTGGGCCCTGGTGGGGGGGGGCGCACCAGCCCACCTGGGGCTGGTCCCCTCTCACACTTGGCCCATGCAGCCTTCTGGGGCAGGTAGCCCCACCTGGTGGACCCCCGGGACCCTCCCGGTGGTCCCGGTACGTTACCGATAGCACCCGAAACTTTTCCGGTGACCAAAACAAGACTTCCCATATATAAATCTTTACCTCTGGACCATTCCGGAACTCCTCGTGACGTCCGGGATCTCATCCGGGACTCCGAACAACATTGGTAACCGCGTACATACTTTCCCTATAACCCTAGCGTCATCGAACCTTAAGTGTGTAGACCCTACGGGCTCGGGAGTCATGCAGACATGGCCGAGACAACTCTCCGGTCAATAACCAACAACGGGATCTGGATACCCATGTTGGCTCCCACATGCTCCACGATGATCTCATCGGATGAACCACGATGTCACGGATTCAATCAATCCCGCATACAATTCCCTTTGTCTAGCGGTACGATACTTGCCCGAGATTCGATCGTCGGTATCCCGATACCTTGTTCAATCTCGTTACCGGCAAGTCTCTTTACTCGTTCCGTAACACATCATCCCGTGATCAACTCCTTGATCATATTGTGCACATTATGATGATGTCCTACCGAGTGGGCCCAGAGATACCTCTCTGTTTACACGGAGTGACAAATCCCAGTCTCGATTCGTGCCAACCCAACAGATACTTTCGGAGATACCTGTGGTGTACCTTTATAGCCACCCAGTTACGTTGTGACGTTTGGCACACCCAAAGCACTCCTACAGTATCCGGGAGTTGCACAATCACATGGTCTAACGAAATGGTACTTGACATTAGAAAAGCTTTAGCATACGAACTACACGATCTTTGTGCTAGGCTTAGGATTGGGTCTCGTCCATCACATCATTCTCCTAATGATGTGATCCCGTTATCAACGACATCCAATGTCCATGGTCAGGAAACCATAACCATCTATTGATCAACGAGCTAGTCAACTAGAGGCTTACTAGGGACATGGTGTTGTCTATGTATCCACACATGTATCTGAGTTTCCTATCAATACAATTCTAGCATGGATAATAAACGATTATCATGAACAAGGAAATATAATAAGAACCAATTTATTATTGCCTCTAGGGCATATTTCCAACAGTCTCCCACTTGCACTAGAGTCAATAATCTAGTTCACATCGCCATGTGATTAACACTCACAGGTCACATCGCCATGTGACCAACATCCAAGAGTCTACTAGACTCAATGATCTAGTTCACATCACTATGTGATAAACACTCAAAGAGTTCTTGGTTTGATCATGTTATGCTTGTGAGAGAGGTTTTAGTCAACGAGTCTTGCCATATTCAGATCCCTATGTATTTCGCAAAACTTCATATCGTAGATGCTGCTGCCACGTTCCACTTGGAGCTATTCCAAATTGTTGATCCATTATACGTATCCGGTATCTCTACTCAGAGCTATCCGGATAGGTGTTAAGCTTGCATCGACGTAACTCTTTACGTCGAACTCTTCATCACCTCCATAACCGAGAAACATTTCCTTATTCCTCTAAGGATAATTTTGACCGCTATCTGGTGATCTACTCCTAGATCACCTTTGTACCCTCTTGCCAGACATGTGGCAAGGCACACATCAGGTGCGGTACTCAGCATGGCATACCGTATAGAGCCTATGACAAGAGCATAGGGGACGACCTTCGTCCTTCCTCTTTCTTCTGCCGTGGTCAATCTTTGAGTCTTACTCAACTTCACACCTTACAACTCAGGTAAGAACCCCTTCTTTGACTGATCTATTTTGAACTCCTTCAAAAACATGTCAAGGTGTGCGTTCTTTGAAAGTATCATCAGGCGTCTTGATCTATCTCTATAGATCTTGATGCCCAATATGTAAGCAACTTTATCCAGGTCTTCCTTTAAAATCACTCTTCAAACAAACCGTTTATGCTTTCCAGAAATTCTACATTATTTCGGATCAACAATATGTCATCCACATATACTTATCAGAAATATTGTAGTGCTCCCACTCACTTTCTTGTAAATACAAGTTTCTAGCAAACATTGTATAAACCTAAAAGCTTTGATCACTCCATCAAAGCATATATTCCGATTCTGAGATGCTTGCTCTAGTCCATAGAAGGATCGTTGGAGCCAGCATACCTTTTAGCATCCTTAGGATCGACAAAACCTTTTATTGTATCACATACAACTTTTCTTACGAAAACTTGGTAAGAAACTTGTTTTGACATCCATCTGTAAGATTTCATAATCAAAAAATACAGCTAATGCTAACATGATTCCGACGGACTTAAGCATCGCTACGGGTGAGAAATTCTCATCGTAGTCAACTCCTTGAACTTGTGAAAAGACTCTTTCCCACAAGTCAAGCTTCATAGACGGTAACATTACCGCTCACGTCCGTCTTCTTCTTAAAGACCCATTTATTCTCAATGGCTTGCCGATCATCGGGCAAGTCCACCAAAGTTCATACTTTGTTCTGATATATGGATCCTATCTCAGATTTCATGGCTTCTAACCATTTGTCGGAATACGGGCCCACCATCACTTCTCCATAGTTCGTAGGTTCATTGTTGTCCAACAACATGATATTTAAGACAGTATTACCGTACCACTCAGGAGTAGTACATATCCTTGTCGACCTACGAGGTTCGATAGCAACTTGATCCGAAGCTTCATGATCACTATCATTAACTTCCTATTCAACAGACGTAGGCGCCACAGAAAACATCTTTCTGTCTTGCATCACTCTCTGGTTGAAGTAAAGGTTCGACAACCTCATCAAGTTCTATCTTCCTCCCACTCAATTCTTTCGAGAGAAACTCCTTCTCGAGAAAGGACCCGTTCTTAGCGACAAACAATTTGCCCTCGGATCTGATATAGAAGGTATACCCTACTGTCACCTTTGGGTATCCTATGAAGATGTGTTTGTCCGCTTTGGGTTCGAGCTTCTCCGGCTGAAGCCTTAAGCATCGCATCCCCAAACGTTAAGAAACGACAACTTTGGTTTCTTGCCAAACCAATGTGCATACGACGCCGTCTCAACGGACTTAGATGGTGTCCTATATAAAGTGAATGCAGCTGTCTCTAACGCATAACCTCAAAATGAAAACGGTAGATTGATAAGAGACATCATAGATCGCACCATATCTCATAAGGTTCGATTACGACGTCCGGACACACCATAACCCAGTGGTGTTCCAGGTGGCTTCAACTGTGAAACAATTCCACAATGTCTTAAGTGTTTGCCAAACTCATAACTCAGATATTCTCATTGATCAGATCGTAGGAATTTGATCTTCTTGTTATGATGATTCTTAACTTCACTCTGAAATCGCTTGAACTTTTCAAACGTTTCATACTTGTGCTTCATTAAGTAAATATACCTATATCTACTCAAATCGTCAGTGAAGATGAGAAAATAGCGATATCCACCGCACGCTTCAATTCTCATTGGATCACACGCATCAGCATGTATGATTTCCAACAAGTCACTTGCCCGTTTCATTGTACCTGAAAGCGGGGTCTTAGTCATCCTGCCCATGAGGCATGGCTCGCATGTGTCAAGCGATTCAAAATCAAGTGACTCCAAACATCCATCGACATGGAGTTTCTTCATGCATCTTACGCCAATATGACCTAAGCGGCAGTGCCACGAGAAAGTGGTACTATCATTATTAACTCTACATCTTTTGGCGTGAACATGTGTATTACCACGACCGAGATTCAATGAACCATTCACATAGGGTCCATGACCATGAAAGGTATCATTCATGTAAACAGAATAACCATTATTCTCTAACTTAAATGAATGACCGTATTGCAATGAACATGATCTAATCATATTCATGCTCAACGTAGACACCTGATAACATTTATCTAGGTTCAATACTAATCCCGAAGGCAGATGGAGCGTGCGATGGTGATCTCATCAACTTTGGAAACACTTCCAACACACATCGTCACCTCGCACTTAGCCAGTCTCTGTTCAGTCCGTAGCTTTTGCTTCAAGTCACCAATAATAGTAACTGAACCGGTATCCAATACCCAGGTGCTACTAGGAGTACTAGCAAGGTACACATTAATAACACGTATATACTTTGTTGAAGTTGCCAGCCTTCTTATCTACCATGCATTTGGGGTAATTCCGCTACCAGTGACCGTTCCCCTTACAATAGAAGCACTTAGTCTCGGGTTTGGGTTCAACCTTGGGTTCCTTCACTGGAGCGGCAACTGGTTTGCCATCCATGAAGTTTCCCTTCCAGCCCTTGCCCTTCTTGAAACCAGTGGTCTTGTTAAACCATCAACACTTGATGCTCCTTCTTGATTTCTACCTTTTGTGGTCTTAAGCACTGCGAACAACTCCGGGATCAACTCCATCCCTTGCATGTCATAGTTCATCACGAAGATCTAGTAACTTAGTTATAGTGGCTAGAGAACTCTATCAATCACTATCTTATCTGGAAGTTTAACTCCCACTTGATTTAAGTGATTGTAGCACCCAGATATTCTGAGCACATGCTCACTAGCTGAGCTATTCTCCTCCATCTTGTTGGCAAAAGAACTTGTTAGAGGTCTCACACCTCTCAACATGGGCATGAGCCTGAAATCCCAATTTCAGCTCTTGGAACATCTCATATGTTCTATGGCGTTCAAAATGTCATTGGAATCCCGATTCTAAGCCGTAAAGTATGGTGCACTAAACTATCAAGTAGTCATCAGGATGTGTCTGTCAGGTGTTCACAACATCCACAGACGACGTTGTAGGGGTTTGCACATCAAGCGGTGCAACAAAGATGTAAGCCTTCTATGTAGCAGTGAGGACACTCCTCGAACTACGGACCTAGTCCGCATCAGTGCTTACAATATCTTTCAACTTGGTCTTTCTCTAGGAACGTATTGAAACAGGGAGCTACAACGTGAGCTATTTATCTACAACATATTTGCAAAGACAATTTAGACTATGTTCATGATAATTGAGTTCATTTAATGAACTCCCACTCAGATAGACATCCCTCTAGTCATCTAAGTGAAACATGATCCGAGTCAACTAGGCCGTGTCCGATCATCACCTGAGACGGACTAGTCAACATCGGTGAACATCTTCATGTTGATCGTATCTTCTATACGACTCATGCTCGACCTTTCGGTCTTCCGTGTTCCGAGGCCATGTCTGTACATGCTAGGCTCGTCAAGTCAACCTAAGTGTTTTTGCTGTGTAAATCTGGCTTACACCCGTTGTATTCGAACGTTAGAATCTATCACACCCGATCATCACGTGGTGCTTCGAAACAACGAACCTTCGCAACGGTGCACAGTTAGGGGGAACACCTTTCTTGAAATTTTAGTGAGGGATCATCTTATTTAAGCTACCGTCGTTCTAAGCAAATAAGATGTAAAACATGATAAACATCACATGCAATCAAATAGTGACATGATATGGCCAATATCATTTTGCTCCTCTCGATCTCCATCTTCGGGGCTCCATGATCATCGTTGTCACCGGCATGACACCATGATCTCCATCATCATGATCTCCATCATCGTGTCTTCTTGAAGTTGTCTCGTCATCTATTACTTCTACTACTATGGCTAACGCTTTAGCAATAAAGTAAAGTAATTACATGATGTTTATGTTGACACGCAGGTCATAAATAAATAAAGACAACTCTTATGGCTCCTGCCGGTTGTCATACTCATCGACATGCAAGTCGTGATTCCTATTACAAGAACATGATCAATCTCATACATCACATATATCATTCATCACATCCTTTTGGCCATATCACATCACAAGGCATATGCTGCAAAAACAAGTTAGACGTCCTTTAATTGTTGTTGCAAGTTTTTACGTGGCTGCTATAGTTTCTAGCAAGAACGTTTCTTACCTACGCGAAAACCACAACGTGATATGCCAATTTCTATTTACCCTTCATAAGGACCCTTTTCATCGAATCCGATCCGACTAAAGTGGGAGAGACAGACACCCGCTATCCACCTTATGCAACTAGTGCATGTCAGTCGGTGGAACCAGTCTCACGTAAGAGTACGTGTAAGGTCGGTCCGGGCCGCTTCATCCCACGATGCCGCCGAATCAAGATAAGACTAGTAACGGCAAGAAAATTGACAAAATCGACGCCCACAACTGCTTTGTGTTCTACTCGTGCATAGAAACTACGCATAGACCTAGCTCATGATGCCACTGTTGGGGATCGTAGCAGAAATTCAAAATTTTCTATGCATCACCAAGATCAATCTATGGAGTAATCTAGCAACGAGGGGAAGGAGAGTGCATCTACATACCCTTGTAGATCGCTAAGCGGAAGCGTTCAAGTGAACGGGGTTGACGGAGTCGTACTCGTCGTGAACCAAATCACCGATGATCCTAGTGCCGAACGGACGACACCTTCGTGTTCAACACACGTGCAGCCCGGTGACGTCTCCTACGCCTTGATCCAGCAAGGGGAGAAGGAGAGGTTGGGGAAGACTCCATCCAATAGCAGCACGTCGGCATGGTGGTGGTGGAGGAGCGCGGGACTCCAGCAGGGCTTCGCCAAGCACTACGAGAGACGAGGAGGGAGAGAGGTAGGGTTGCGCCAACAGGGAGAGCAAATCACACGTGTTGGGCAGCCCCATACCTCAAGTATATATAGGGGGAGGGGAGGGGCTGCACCCCCACCTAGGTTTCCACCCCTAGGGGTGGCAGCCAGCCCTAGATCCCATCTAGGGGGGCGGCCAAGGGGGGAGAGAGGGGGGCGCACCACTAGGTGGGCCTTAGGCCCATCTGAGCCTAGGGTTTCCCCCTTTTCCCTTCTCTCTTCGCCTTGGGCCCTGGTGGGGGGGCGCACCAGCCCATCTGGGGCTGGTCCCCTCTCACACTTGGCCCACGCAGCCTTCTGGGGCAGGTAGCCCCACCTGGTGGACCCCCGGGACCCTCCCGATGGTCCCGGTACGTTACCGATAGCACCCGAAACTTTTCCGGTGACCAAAACAGGACTTCCCATATATAAATCTTTACCTCCGGACCATTTTGGAACTCCTCGTGACGTCCGGGATCTCATCCGGGACTCCGAGCAACATTCGGTAACCGCGTACATACTTTCCCTATAACCCTAGCGTCATCGAACCTTAAGTGTGTAGACCCTACGGGCTCGGGAGTCATGTAGACATGGCCGAGACAACTCTCCGGTCAATAACCAACAGCGGGATCTGGATACCCATGTTGACTCCCACATGCTCCACGATGATCTCATCGGATAAACCACGATGTCAAGGATTCAATCAATCCCGTATACAATTCCCTTTGTCTAGCGGTACGATACTTGCCCGAGATTCGATCGTCGGTATCCCGATACCTTGTTCAATCTCGTTACCGGCAAGTCTCTTTACTCGTTCCGTAACACATCATCCCGTGATCAACTCCTTGATCACATTGTGCACATTATGATGATGTCCTACCGAGTGGGCCCAGAGATACCTCTCCGTTTACACGGAGTGACAAATCCCAGTCTCGATTCGTGCCAACCCAACAGATACTTTCGGAGATACCTATAGTGTACCTTTATAGCCACCCAGTTACGTTGTGACGTTTGACACACCCAAAGCACTCCTACGGTATCCGCGAGTTGCATAATCTCATGTTCTAAGGAAATGATACTTGACATTAGAAAAGCTTTAGCATACGAACTACACGATCTTTGTGCTAGGCTTAGGATTGGGTCTTGTCCATCACATCATTCTCCTAATGATGTGATCCCGTTATCAACGACATCCAATGTCCATGGTCAGGAAACCATAACCATCTATTGATCAACGAGCTAGTTAACTAGAGGCTTACTAGGGACATGGTGTTGTCTATGTATCCACACATGTATCTGAGTTTCCTATAAATACAATTCTAGCATGGATAATAAACGATTATCATGAACAAGGAAATATAATAATAACCAATTTATTATTGCCTCTAGGGCATATTTCCAACACTACGTGACGGCCGCTGACGACTTGGAGTAGTTAGGAGGCTCCCAGGCAGGAGGCCTTGCCTTTTCGATCGTTGTTGCTTTTGTGCTAGCCTTCTTAAGGCAAACTTGTTTAACTTATGTCTGTACTCAGATATTGTTGCTTCCGCTAACTCTTGTGTATTTGAGCTTATGTATCCAAGCCCTCGAGGCCCCTGGCTTGTAATATAAAGCTTGTAATATTTTAATTTGTGACTAGAGTTGTGTTGTGATATCTTCCCGTGAGTCCTTAATCTTGGTCGTACACATTTGCGTGTATGATTAGTGTACGGTCAAATCGAGGGCGTTACAGTTGTTGCCTAAAAACCCTGTTGTGTCCCTCATCACTGGGCCATGCATGCGAACATGGAAGGGGGCCCCTAGATTTTGGGGGCCCCAAGGCGGCCGCCCCTGCCCCTTCACAGGGCCGACCCTTTCTCGTCTCAAATGTCCAGGCAGACGGCCCAGTTACTGACCGGTCACAAAAACCGACCTAGACAGGCTTCTCAAACTGGCCTTAAACGTTTGGGCTGACCAGCACCCCTCATGTTCACCTAAATATGGGGCGGATATGAGGTGGTCCGGTCGCGACCGGGCGTGACCCGGCATCCTGCTAAAGGTCATAGCGGTCCCATCTGCAGCGATCTGAAAGTCCTTCCTCTCTCATCTCTGCACCCAAATTTTAGTCCCACCTCGCCGCGCGAGGTGGATGCTGACCGTCTTAAATAGCCATGCCGGCGGATGGCGGCAAGCTTCTCTGTTGTTGCATAGGTCGATCAATTTTTGTTGTGTGAATGAGGTAGATTGCATTTTATAAATTAATGATTGTTCATCGAGTGTCATGTTCATCTCGTTCATATACCTTGCTAGGCCTATTGCAATGAAAGAGTTTTTTTATTCTGTTCATCAAATTTTATTATTGCCTACACTCAAAAAGAGTTGTGCAAACATTAGTGTTTCGTTTGTGGAGGAGCAGAGAAGATTCATAGTCCTGATCTATTTTCTTAACAAAGGATGCAATGATAATTGATGCTTATCGCTTCTGGATGACTCGCTTATTAAGGGTTTGTTCTGATCTCCATCAACCCCACAATTCCAGCTTCCCATCCCAGCTTCTCACTCCACACAGCGAGACAGCTCTGTTCGGCATCGATCGCTGGCTTCTCCCATCGCCACTATGTGCTGGCAGCATGGGTGGCCTGCCTTAGCGCCATAATGGGCCGGTTGGAGGCAGCCCAGCTTGGCTTTTCAGCAAGAGAAGGAGCACAGGGTACCGATTCGATCGAGCGATATGTTCCAACGAGCGTACCGGTTCGATCTACCCTCACTTGACGGTGGCAGTTGTATGTAATTTGGGCGAACATCTTCTTTTCTAATCGGTGGAGCTAGGCTTTTGGTGCTTCACGTTTTTACACTCGCGACTGGCCGAGCTTCTCGCTTCTAGCTTCTTGGCACAAACTCGCTCGGCTCAGCTCCCCTCCAGAAATTTGTGAAGCGTGGAGCTCGAGAGCCTCCAAACACGCCCTAAGCTGGTCGACTAGTTCCTCATGCGGTGAGGTGGGACCATTATAAAGTACTCCCTTCGTCTCATAATATAAAAGCGATTTTGACACGTTTTTGACACTGCACTAGTGTCAAAATCGTTCTTATATTACCGAAAAAGGCTTTCGCCCCGCTTTATAGATAAAGCACACCGCCACAAAACACACAACCCCAACAGGTTCAGACACACACACCCAAGTAGCACAACAAAGTCAAAAGGTACTGCTGAGGGCACAGCTCAACAAGCCCAAAGAAACAGAAAAGGAAACCGGGCGAGGCCGGGCGAGAGACCCACGCAGGGGGCTAGTCAGGCTCCGGCGGAGGGGGCGGCGGCGGCGGCGACAGGCGGACGGCCATCGTGCGGAGGTCGGCGATGAAGGCGGAGATGGCGTCGCGCTCCAGGAGACGGCTAAGCGGCCGCCAAAGCTGCAGGAAACCCGAGAATTTGTAGAGAGCGTCAGTAGCACGACGAAGCGGAGTGCGCTCAATCACAAGCTTATTACGAACAGTCGAAAGAGTCCAGGCTAGGGTCCCAACCTCCAGCCACCTAATGTGGCGGGAGGACGGGGGGGGGGACGCTTGGAGTTCAGCAAAAAGGTCGGGGAAGTTGGTGTGAGTCCAATTTCCGCCGACAAGCTCGCGAAAACAGCTCCAGAGGAACTGGGAAGAGGTGCAAGCGAAGAAGATGTGGTTAGAATCCTCGGGGACGGCACAGAGGGGGCAGAGACCAGAACCCGGGCCATTACGCTTGCGGACCTCCACACCGGAGGGGATCCGTCCCCGGATCCACTGCCACATGAAGATACGGATCTTCAGAGGAAGGCGGACGGACCAAACCATTGAGAGGGGGGAGGGGCGGCGGAGGGGGCAATGGCCGCATAGAGCGATTTGGTAGAGAACTGGCCAGACGGCTCCAAATGCCATCGAACACGGTCTTGGACGCCGTCAACCAGCGGCTCATGAAGAGCGACGCACTCAAGAAGCTCACGCCAGGCGGCGGATTCCGCAGGCCCAAATGGCCGACGGAAAGCGAGGCGCCCTAAGTCAAATAGGGCCCTATCAACAGAGATCATGGGGTCGACAGAGATAGCAAAGAGAATGGGGAAGCGAGCCGCAAAGGGGGCGTCACCGGCCCAACGGTCATACCAGAATAACGTCGAACGGCCAGATCCTACCGAGATAGAGGTACCAATGCGGAGCACAGGGAGGAGCTGGACAAGGGACTGCCAGAACTGAGAGCCACCCGACTTCTGGCAGAAGGCAAGGGGTTGGCCGCGCAGGTATTTATTCCGGATAATGTCCAGCCAGAGGCCCCCGTGGCCCTGCGAGATGCGCCACGGGAATATAAGCAATTCGTTCGGTCTTTTTTGACAGCCCAGCCGGTCCAACACGGACGTGATAATCGACGTACATATGTTTGCATGCATTAGGTGATTTGGAAATAGAGTTCGTGGTTGCAAATTGTAAAATTTAATGCCATCCGGTTACTGTCCATAGGCGTGTCCGGGCATGTTCACGGACATTTGAGGACCCAAAGTTACAGGTTGCAGTTGTAGATGCGCTAATGTTCTCTTCCCCTGTTCTCTGTTGAGGATCGTGATCGCTTTTCTTTGCGGGTACATGGAAACTCAGTTCAAAAAAAGAAAGAGGAAACTAATGTAGTTGTGGCACACGTGCACATGTGGAAATGTGGAATTCCTAGTCGACTCGGAGACATTGTCGGGGTCGACGAGAAGAGAAGAGATGGACGCGGTCGTGGCCGTGGACCGCCTGGCCCGTCGTCAACAGAAGCTACAGCCGGCGGGGACGAAGCGCAAGCTCCCGGAGCCGCGCACTCTCCCTCCGCTCAGCACGCGGCTCAGCTCGGTAAACGCCAGTCATCGGGAGACCGCCGAGAAGTTTCTGGCGGACATTGCGTCCGCGGACGAGGTGATCCGGGAGCTCGAGGAGGCGCTGGCGAAGCAGGGCAACGACATGGAGCAAGGCTAGTTAGGCCTTGTACAATGGGAGGTGCTTAGGGGAGGTGCTTAGAGAAATAAACCAGACTTTTTTTAAGCACCGGTGCTTATTTGTACTGGATAGACGCTTAACTAAGCGTCTCTTTTGCAGAAATAGGCACCGATGCTTAAAAAAACCGGTTTATTTTTTTAAGCATCTCTCTAAGCACCTTCCATTGTACAAGGCCTTAAGCAGACGCGCGTGCGTCCAACACAGTCAGAGTGGGCGGATTGACACACTAGTCGATGGCGTCGATGCTACAGCCGATTCCAGGCCCTTCTCCTTTC
Source organism: Triticum dicoccoides (assembly GCF_002162155.2). Taxonomy (NCBI): domain Eukaryota; kingdom Viridiplantae; phylum Streptophyta; class Magnoliopsida; order Poales; family Poaceae; genus Triticum; species Triticum dicoccoides. Next base: position 648,119,436 of record NC_041384.1, on the reverse strand, counting down.
TAATTGGAGGTGCAAGCAGAAACAAAATGAGCTGAAGATTGCAGGGTTTTTTTTTTTTGCGGTTGAAGAAGATTGTAGTTCTTTGTTTTTTTATATAGCTTATCACTCATGCCAAGTGATGAAGAAGATTGTAGTTCCAATGTGAGTAATCGTGGTGCTTTTCTTACGGTAATTCCATGGGTATGTATATGCGTCGTCCATGGTACTACTTGTTCACCCGTGGGTTACTCTAATCACTTGGTCCTTTGAGGACAAGCAATCGTGGCAACACCGACCGAGATTTCTGAAGAGTGAAGTCTGATTTAAACCTTGAGGTTGTAGAGCTTGTCAAAAACGAACCCTCACCTTCGAATTCCTAAAGTCTGTACCATGTACTCTTTAATCCCGGTCATTTTTAATCTTGATGCCTTTTTAAGAGTGGGTTTGATGACATGGCAGGAAAAGTCCGGGTTTGCTGACTTTTTGTTTAAACGAGTGCATGCATGCATGTCTGGTGCGTGGCAGCGTGAGTACATACTGCGTCGGTTGGTCGTTCTTTTTTTTTGGCACAGGGGCGCCGGTCGATCAGACGCAGCGTACCTACGCTAGCTACTTCAACACAAAGGTATGCTTGTACGAGCAGCGCAAAATAAGATACATGTGTACGCGTACTTGCACACGCACCTGAGGATTGCGTACCTACGTGTGCACACTGCTAGCAACATCGTTTTGCTCGCCGACTTCCGACTGTTTGTACACGGCTTCATACACTGGCGAGCTGACAGCCGTCTCGCCGGCTCATGCTCATGCATCGCCGGGGCTGTCGCGCGCCTAGCTACCGGCCATCACATCACGCCGTCCCTCACCGTTCTTGGGAACCTGAAGTGAAGGTCTCCATGGACGTCAGCTCAGCCACGTACAACGTCGGCTTGGCCACCGGCGAGCGAGCATACCTCTCCGCCGGGGCATCCGCGCTGCCCTCCACCTACTTCCTCTTCTGCATCATGTATGCAACGCACGTCGCTGGGTGGGTCTCCAACTCTCCATACTGCAGCACACCCATTCGCCATGGCACATCTGTGAGGGCGCGAGGCGGCCGCAGCGTTGCGGCCATCGAAGCTGCACCAGGCATCTTCTTCCTTCCTCGCTACCCATGGTGCAGCTACTCGGTGCCTTGTATTCTTCCTACGATGCCTTCGTGCCGCAGCAGATCAGACTAAAGCAAACCCGTGGACGATGCCTTTTCTTGTGTGTGTTTCGTATAGAAGAGCTATCTCTGTTCACTTGATACGAAAGCTCGTTAGCTGGGTTGGTGCGCAGGTTCCGCACTTCAACACATGTGCTGCATAACCCACCAATCCCGGCCATTCCCGATGCCAAACACGAAATCCCTGTTTGGATGTGACCGCAAGGTTAAAAACGACCGGGATTAGAGAGTACAGGGCAAGTTTTTGGATTTCGAGTGGACCATTTTTCTCGAGGGGGGGCGGTAAACTCGGTTACCACGGTAACCACGAAATTCCGGAAAAATTTCGAGCGAAATTTAAAATTAAAATTTGAATTCAATTTTTTTAAGAGAAGAATAGATAAGACTTGAGCACATAAAATAATTGACACTAGTGCTAGCGCAGTGGCAAGAGGTCTGCTCCAATGTCCTGCACATGCAGGTCGCGAGTTCGACCCTTGCACGCCCATAAATTTTAGAAATTACAGTTCTAAAAACTAAAAGGAAAAAGTGCAGCTGCACAAGACTAGCAGTAGCTGGTTGGATATCCCTACCACTGGGACGCGAGTATCCTTGTGTTACAGTAAGAGATATACCTTATTTAACAAGCCGATAGAAATTTAAATTCAAAAAGTTTGAATTTGGTACCCAAAACCATGGTACAGGGTACGGACTTCAGGGATTCGGAGGTGAGGGTTTGTTTTCGACAAGCTCTATAATCTCAGGGTTTAAATCAAACTTCACTCATTTCTGAATGATGTTTACCGAGATTTCTGAACCGCAGTCATGGCGCAGGCGTTGGATAAAAATCGCGGAAAAGACGGATGGATTTTGTGGGTGGACCAGACAGTGAGAGCGGGCTTAGCAGTGGTTCGGACGCCCACCAAGTCTCTTTTCCTTCATTTTGTCACGGGTTTACAAAAAAAAGTGTCATCTATCAGCTAATTAGTACAAAGACCACATGACATATGTGGTAAGCAATCCAAACAATTTTAAAAAAATAGAGTCAATTACATCACAGGTGTCTGAACTTGGCGAGGAAAGTCAGTTTGGTGCTAAAACTTGTGGCATACATTGAACCGGTGATAGAACTTGGCTTAGGCGTTCATCTACGGTGCTAATCACGTTTGTATACGCATAGTGATGACGAGGCGCGCCAACATGGCGTGGGACCCAGTGCCAATGACTAGAAGGCACATGCAAGGGCGTGTGCCTCGGTTTTTTATGAAACCCACCTTGGAATTTTAAAATTTTACTCACGAAATGACACTCAATTTTTTCCTTGAAAAAACGAATGAAACATCACTATGGCACTTGGGCCCCATAGTCAGAGCGGAAATTGGGACGCAAAATAATGCTGCGCACAGGATCGAACACACGACCTGTTCCCATCTGGCTGGACAGGCTGGCTACCACACCAAGTATCACTTCCTGTCAAAATACAATTTGTATCCTTAATGGACTGAATATAAACGAACACTCACATAAGGCCTAAGTGTGCAGCAGTCACCGCGGCCCAATTGCAGATCTTAGTTTTTCTTCCTTTCCTAGAATTCTTTAAAAATATCTAAGTTAATAATAATATTCATACAAATGTTCACCGCAAACCATCTCGTTTATGGTGGATGTAGGGGCTGTTGTGCCCAGTTAAACTGATATATGGTGTCGCTAGGTTTTCGTTCTGCAGTGGATAATCTCGATGGCCAGTGCTCACAGTGGGTTTTCCGATAATGCTCGAAACCGCTCTCCCCTCTCGTGTCTCTTTCTCTGGACTGGTGAATTTTATTAGCATTTATGAACTAACAAAAATCATGTGAAAAATGGTCCGCGGCTGTTGCTGCCCATTTAAGCCCAATTTTCGTGCTCATATATTGGTAATAACGTTTGTCTATCCCAGTGAGACATGTAGCCGGACTTGGGGGCGTGGCTAGCACGGACCCCATTTTAAGTTGAGGTCGCCGGTTTGAGTCCCCGCTGTTACTTTTGCATATTGATTTTCTCTTTGTACTGTTTTCTGCAAGGTGGGCCCCAACTGTCATAGAGACGTAACTACATTTTAGGGACTCATCTAAGAAAAAAAATAAGTGGCTTTTTCGTGATGATAAAAATCCATGGTGTTTCCCACAAAAATCAAACCACACGCCCTTGTCTCTAACTACTTGTCACTGAAACTGGGTCCCACGTCACATTGGCGTGCCTCGTAGCACCCTGTGCGTATATAAACAAACATGATTTGCATCGTAGATGTATATCAAAGCCAAGTTTTATCACCGATTCAATATACGCCGCAAGTTTTAGCACCAAACTGATTTTTGTTGCCAACTTCAGACACCTGTGGTGTAATCAGTCAAACCACATTGGATAGTAAAACACGTCAGAACCGTGCGGTCCGGACAGTTTAAGCGTCCGTGTTGAAAATGTGCTAAGCACTATTTAACATCGAGAAATGTCTTCCTGGGGATCATCAACGGCAGAAATTACAATAGCTAAAGCAACAAGACATGCACTCGAGGGGATAGCTAGCCTGGTAGCGAACACATGCAGATGTCCAACACAGAACTACACACGTAGACCAACAACAACACATGCATCATCCTCTGCGGTTAACAGCATCGATCTTCTCCAGGATTATTGCCGCATGATCTAGCTAGAAGCCTAGAACTGCTGGAAGAGGAGCACCCAGGCCAGAAGAGTGCCTGTTATGACGAGCGACCCGCGCGCCGGCGCAGGGGCGCCCGCATGCGCATGGGCCGGCGCCAGGTCCGGGCCACCCGCATGCGCCAGCGCCGGGTCCGGGCCACCCGCTGCCACCGGCTCGAATGTCAGCTGGCCGCCGTCGCCATGAATGTCGTAGGTCATGGTCCTGCCCGTCTGCAGCAGGCTGCCCAGGACGGCCGCGCCGTTCGGCGACGGCAGTATGGTGAGGCACGTGCGCCATTCGTCGTAGATGGAGAAGTAGTTCTTCACATTGAGCTCCATCGCCGCGTCGGCGCCGTCGAACACCAGCGCTAGCCTTGGAACCTTAACGCTGCGGAAGTTCTCCTTGAGGAAGTACAGGTCGTCGGATGTGGCGTTCATCGGAGCTACGCCCTGTGACCGAATCCTGCTCGCGAGCTCCTGCCTCAGAACCTGGTACGCGGCCTCTGGGAGGAATGTGTAGGGAATTGTTGTGCTGAGGAACACCCCGCCGGAGCCGTCTTCCTTGACGGCGAAGGCCCCCGCCTGGATGTCGGCGAGGAGCTCCCCGTCGACCTGAATGCCGGTGAGGTTGACGTAGTAGAGGTAACTGTCCTGTTTGGTCGTGGCCAGCAGCAGCGGCGTGCTGTTGTTGCCCAAAGCCGGCGCGGCGCCCGCGTCGCCCAAGCCGAGGAAGCTGTTGTCGTCGCCGTTGTTGTCGTCGATGAAATAGGAGAACTTGGAGACGTGGAGCTGCGAGACGAGGGAGAGTGGGGCCCTGCCGAATCCGGCGAAGCCAGAGACGCCGCCGAGGGCCCGCGCCGTGACGTTGTCGCTGCAGCCGAACACCATGCCGGGGACGGACTTGGCCCCGAAGCTGAACGTCTCGGTGGCGAGGTAGCCGGACATGGAGCCGCTGCCGTGGCGCTGGAAGTCCCATGCGTAATTGCAGTGGTCGTCGGGGTGGATGCAGTTGTCGTCGGGGGCCAGGCTCTGGCATGCCGTGTCCTTGCAGCCAATCGGGGCGAAGGAGCTGCCGGGCCTGAAGGTGGGCGCCTGCGACTGCGTGAACCCATGTTGGCCGCACTGCGCCCAGACGAGCTGCTCGGTGATGTCCATGACGAAGGAGAGGGTCTGCCGCGGCGTGCCGACGGAGAGGTCGAAGACGAGGGCGCCGAAGCTGTCGGGCGTGGAGGCGCGGGCATTGTCTCCGACCCAGTTGACGATCTTGGGGTTCGGCCGGACTGCCGCCTCCGACGAGCCCGGCGCCAGCGGCGCAACCAGGAGGAGAAGCAGGAGAAGCGAGCGCGCAGCTGGCATCGCTACGGCCATTGTGTGTTCTCTGGATGAACTACAAGGTAAGCTAGGCCGCCGTGTTGGCCCTGGCGACACGATATATACGGAAACTGATATTTGCTGGAGAGGCGACGCCGCAGCGACGTGCACATGGACGCCCGCCGAGGAGGAGTGGGTGCTTTAATTTGAAGCTGGTACGCGCTACGCGGTCGTAGCCCTCATCGACCGGGGAAGGAGGAGCAGCATCATTAACTGCGCCTGGTCTATCTCTATCCTGCATTGCTCAAACCATGCAAGCATTTGTTCTCTATCTATATGCGTATATGCTGCTGCGTAGTACTCGGTTGGCAGAAGGCCCCCTCTCAAGCACGGGCCTCACCATGCACCTCTGCCGGCCTCATGCACCCACGACTGCTAGAGAGGAGAGGACATTGATCTACCATTTCGAAAAAATATACTGTAATACGCATGTCATGTCACGGTCATCAGTTCACACACTCTCTGCTACTCGAGATTACTTATTACCTACTAGTAACACCGATGTAATGCTGGAGCACAGTTAACAGGATGCATGGTCGCACAAATTGCCCAAAGTTTCGAACGTCATTACGGGAGAACACATGTATTTACTCCCTCTGTCTTGAAATACTTTATTAGACTTTTTTAATTAGTTAGGGCATATCCAACACCGACCCGCAAACGAACAAGGAGGAGTCATCCATCAAACCCTATACCTCCGTGTGATCACTAATGCTTTTCGCCAAACATGCGTTGGAAAAAAAAAACAGAGAGGCAAATAGCCTTCCACCAACACATGCATGTACTAATCAAATCACTTGGGGAAAAAAGTGAAAATAAATTCATCTGACAAACATTAGCATTGTACTCTTTCTAAAAAAATATAAAAGCAATTTTATTACTATTTTAATGATCTAAACGCTTTTATATTTGTTTACAGAGAGTAAGTAGGATCCTAATGATCTTAATTACAGGTGCTTCCGCCGTGTACATGACTCCCTTCCGTCAAACAAGGACGAGGGACTTGTAGCGCAAATTTGTGCACATTCTGTTCAATTTTTTTCGATAAAGGTGAATTTTATTGGCTTAATATGGAGCATCAAGAGGATATAAACACACCGAGCACACAGCCGGCCTCTGCACAATTAGGATGCACACAGCCAACACAAACACACACACACACAAAAGACGCCGGCAAATAGCAAAGTCATATAAGACCAAACCTATGCATATGCGAGGAAAAAAACTCCAAAATGAACAAATCCACGGTCGACAAACTACAACAATGACCATATCTGCATCATTCATCTCATGACACCACATGGACGATGAGATTCTTCAACGGCAACACCTTCAGGAAGGGAGCGACGCTCAAGCGTCGTCGTCGCCGGATCCAACCACCAAAGGTCAGAATCAAAGTTCTCACCTTGAAGATCGAGTCAGAGCATATCCAGGCAATGTCTTTAACAAGATAACGACGTAAAAACATCACCATTGCCAGGTATAACCAACTCAGGTCAGACCTAGGCTTTCACCTCGGAGCTTGAGACTGGGTACTCGAGTAGCACCGCCATTAGTCACTAATGTGTTGTCGCCACCACTTTTCCACGATCCCAGCAGTTATGCGATGTGAACAACGTGGCTACACAACCATTCCTCTGCATCAAGTTATCGTCGATATTTTGCATTTCCGCCGAAGTCAACCACCTGATCTGAAGAGAGAAACCCTCTCAATGATCTTTCGATGGCCACCATAGTCCGCAGCGAGGCCATCGCCGTAGGCCGGAGTGGTCGCTAATGACCATCACCAAGAATGGAGCACACCACTGTCTGACTACCGCCTCGTCAGAGAAGCTCTGTCCAGGTCCGTTAGCCCAAGGGCCGATATGGCCAAAACAGGAGCACGAGCCACAGATCTACATCGCCGGCGTGGAGAGCGGCCGCCGCTAGATCAGCAACGCATAACCCGGTTCGGCGTCATGCTTTCCAATCGGAGCACTGTGCCCGTCTTGAGCACGTCCACTGTCACGCCTCAACCACGTCCTCACGCCGCCACCGGAAGCTCATCGGCATCTGACGTGCCCATGACCATAGCAGGGTCGCTAGCCACCGCCCTTGTATAGGGCCATGCGTCGCCGCCCTTCCATGGAGTGGATCTGTGCACATCGGCGATTTCCAGTGATTTGTACTCCCTCCGTTCGGAATTATTTGTCTCGGAAATGGATGTATCTAGAACTAAAATACAACTAGATACATCCATTTTTACGACAAGTAATTTCGAACGGAGGGAGTACATGCCAACCGCATCTTTACTGGGAACTCAGCCACGATGAAGGATGGGCAGGCCGAAGCGCAGCGTAAGAAGGATTGTTCATTGAGGACCTTGGAGTACATGGGAAGGGAGGGAGGATGGCCCGCTGCCACCGTCAGCCCGGGGCTTTGCCCGGCGACGTCGATCGGCGACGATGGAGGGGCGAGAGGATGTGAGGAGGAGCCTGCAGCGGCCGATGGGTGGCCGCCCGAGTCGCCCTAGCGAGCGACGCGAGGGCAGTTACGAGAGAGTCATTATTTGATATGATTAAATTCTGAAGTACATATTTATCCACTGCTTTATGAACTGGAACAGAAGTACTGATCAAATTTTGAGTACGTACCATATATGATTGTGAACATTGAGTCTAGAAACAAAGTTAAAAAGCTCAATATGTGTCCCCATATTGAAGGGCTGGTACGCGCTACGCGGTTGTAGCCCTTTGGAGCATCGATCGGTGAAGGAGGAGCAGCGTCATTAACTGCGCCTGATCGATCTCTATCCTGCATTACCCAAACCATGCAAGCATTTCTTCTCACATGCATGCTGCTGCGGTACTCAGCTGGCAAAAGGCTCCCCTCTCAAGCACGGGCCTCACCACGTGAACCTCCGCCGGCCTCATGCAGCCCCCTTCCTCATTTTTCTGCCTGCAGCACACAGCTGCTAGAGAGGAGAGGGCATTGATATACCATTCCAAAAATACGCTTTGTCATGTCACGGTCGACGGTTCACACACTCTACTACTCCTACTCGACATTATTACGTACTCCAACATCATTATAGCAAATCTATTATGACCACCCAAGGGCTAGGTGTCCAATAGCATTATGGGTGACACATACGTCCCATCTTATCCTATATACCTAAGAGAATAATTTTAATCATATTTATTTATCTAAACATGCAGGGTGTCTGCATCAATATCAAGCCACACCAGCAATTCTTGACCCATGTCACCGGGGGCGGAGCCAGGATGAAAATCAAGAGGGGGCAAAGATATACATGATTTTTTTCTTTTTGGGAACATGTATTTGAACTAAGAGTGAAGTGCACTATAGGTCCTCAAACTATTTCAGGTGTGTCACATACGTTCTCGAACTATAAAAATCGTCATCCAGATCCTCAAAGTGTAGTAAGTGTGTCATTCAGGTCCAAAATCTCGCTGACCCTCTCTAACCGACCAGTTGGCGGCGTTAATCGTGAACAGTGAAACTGTGAACCATGAACAGTAAAATAGCGCTCAGTTCCGAACATCATTTCTGTATGCGATGAACAGTGCATGATGAACATATAAAATACAAAAAAACTGAAATTCTTTGGCATCGAAAATACCCTTGTGCGTGAACAGTAAAAATGTTCATTAATTCAAAAAATGTTCGCGAATGATGAATTTAGTAAAAAATATTGGTGACTTTAATAAAATAATGAATTTGGAAAATAATATTCATGACTTTAATAAAATGTACTTTAAAAAATGTTCACGAACGATGAATTTGGAAAAAATATTCACGACTTTAATATAATGTTCGTGACTTTAAAAAAATGTTCGTGAAGGATGAATTTGGAAAAAATATTCGCGACTTTAAAAAATTGTTAGCGAACGATGAATTTGGAAAAAATATTCGCGACTTTAAAAAAAATGTTCACTAACATTTATTAAATTCGTGAATATTTGTGGTTCACCAACATTTTTTTAAAGTCACGAACATTTTGTCCATACCCGCGAACAATATTTGTGGTTCGCAAACATATTTTCAAATTTCTTGTTTGTGAACATTTTTCTAAAGTCACGAATAACTTTTGCATATTCATGAACATTTTTACTGTTCACGCGCCAAGGTATCTTCGATGACAAAGAATTCCTGTTTTTTCTTCTGATTTTTACTGTTCATCATGCAATGTTCATCACATAAAAAAATGATGTTTGAACTGTCTGTTTTACTGTTCAATGCTCACGGTTAACAGCGCCAGCTGGCTAGTTAGAGAAGGTTTAGGAGATTTTGGATCTGAATGACATACTTACTGCACTTCGAGGATCTGGATGACGATTTTCATAGTTCAAGAACCTACGTGACACCTCTGAAATAGTTCGAGGAACTACAATGCACTTCACTCTTGAACTAATGGCTAGATAATCGTGTATCTACAGGGCAGTACAACCGTAGGCGGCGGCGCGGGGGCTTCTGGTCGGCAATGCGGTCATGCAAGCACAAGCAATGAACACGCTCGTTACTACTCCCTCTGTTTCTAAATATTTGTCTTTCTAGAGATTTCAAATGGTCATCACATACGGATGTATATAGACATATTTTAGAGTATAGATTCACTCATTTTGCTCCGTTTATAGTCACCATTTGAAACCTCTAAAAAAACAAATATTTAGGAACGGAGGGAGTAGGTTTCTAGTGAATTGCAAACCATCGTACGCATGAGGCCTGCTCGCCTGCTCGTAATTCTCGCTATAGATGGATAGCTGGGCTAATAACTGATCTATTTCTCATACATGGGCTTTAAAAATACGATGGAAAATAAAGGAGTTGGGGCAAATATCTCGACCTGAGTGGGGGCAACACTGAATATCCTGGGCCTAGCATAAGTGGCCCAAAAAAACGAGTGGGGGCATTCGCCCCCATTGCGATGCACGTAGATTCACCCTTGCATGTCAACACACATGTGCTAGAAATATTAGCACATTCGATTAATCGAATTCACGAGTAAACCATAAACATGGCATTCGCAAATATGCAACTCATACTGATAGCTAAACGTGTGAGAACATATAAAACATAGAACCAAAATAACTATGTGCAGAACATATACGACTAGCACATGAACAAGTAAGTAGGGGATGAACAAATCATACCCTCCGGTAGGCTAGGCAAGGGCCGAAGCAGACGCTGCGGCTTCAGCCTCTTCCGCGGCCTTCTTCATAGCGTCGTCGTCGTCGTCCATGGAGTCGATGCAGGGGAATTAGTCGAAACAGCAGAGGGCGGAGATGGGGACGGATCGGGAGCAGCCGCGCCAAGATGCTCCCCAAAAACCTTATCGCCCTTCTCCTAGGAAGAATCTCGAAGGACTGGGTTCCGGAGGCACCTGCTCTCCCAACCAACCGTCCACGTGGTCGTCGGGAGGGGATCGCCGGAAGCAGCACAATGAGAGGAACAATAGATGACGGCTAGGGTTGCACAAGGAGGGAGATTGAGTCGCTTGCACTGGCCAACACATCCTTATATAGGCCATCGGGTAGCCATTCCTGGCCAGGAAAAATAAAGTGCATAGTTGTGGGCTCGGCTCATTCACGAAGCGACGC
>NC_041384.1:648105945-648108285 GCF_002162155.2 Triticum dicoccoides | reverse complement strand
TTTCAATGGCATGTGGTAGAGCAACCCTTATAAACGAGGTCTAAACTCTCCTCAACTACAAATATGCTACTAAACTTCTCATCACTTGCCATGCATCTACATGTGCCTCAAGATTAACCAGGAATTATTGTCTTATATAGGCCAAAACCCATCAATAATTCAACAACCCCCCCCCCCCCATCAAATCTCGAGGCACATTAGTCTATCATCTGGTCCAAACAATGTTTCGATATACCAGACTTTTCAGTGGAAACTATTAAGTTAAACTTCTACCTAGAGCAATAGGATTAGACTACTTCACAACCGAACAATGAACTATGCCTTAAATTGTTAGTTTAGCGTATAGAAGTCTCACCAATTGTCAGCTGGTACTTGGCTACCGAATGCTTAACCCCACGGATGGAGCTTATTAATCATACTACTGACATTCTCATGAGGTTCCTAAAGATTACCCTATCTTATAGACTGTCACTAGAAGTTGGGCTCACATAATTGTGTTCCTCTAAAGATTGCTCTACAAGATAGCATCTTGCTTCCACAAGTTTTGGAACACATTAAGACAAAAGTCAATATGCCTCACAGATTACGAGAGTATTGCATCTCCAATGGAGTGGGTTAATAAGAATACTCTCCTTAGTTGTCCGCTAGTTTGTTTTCCAAGGTTCTAATTCACAGGATCTCCGACGGTGACGAGTCTGCACGGCTAGAATGAGGTTCTCCTATTTGGCACGTCGGTAGCACGTTAGCGGGCATGTTCTATTCCGCACTTTAGGCTCCCATTACAATATAAACTGCAAACATACGCACACTGCCGCTCCGCTCTGGGCCGGCCCATTCTCCTTCGTGTTTTTTTGTTAATAGTTCCAAAAAATGTGTTGGCTAGGGATCGAAGTGACGACCTCATCATTCAAAGGGAGTGCAATAACCACCAAGCCACTCAACCGCTCACATGTACCCACTTCATTTTGTTCTCTTATTTCGTCTCTTCAGTTCGGTTTGTTTCTTTTTCTCTTTCTTTTTTTCTTATCCTTTTTCTTTTTATTTTTCTTGTATCCTTTAGTGCACGGTTTTAAAAAAAATCTTAAACATTTTTCTCAAAACCTTACTTGGTTTAAAATTATATGAACTCTTTTCAATTTTGGTCAACTTTTTTAAAACTTGATTAACTATTTTTCAAATTTGATGAACTTTCTTTCAAATTCGATGAACTTTTTATCAAAATCCGTGAACACTTCTGAATTCACAATTTTTTTGTTTTTTGTGAATTATTTCGTTTTTTCAGGGTTTTTTATTGCCAAATGTGGTAGAGTGAACCAGGAAAACAAGTGAAATCTCCATGGGCCGGCCCACCAGTGTGGGCGCCAGGGAGCTTCCCTGGCGCCTGAAGTGCCGAATAGGAGCTCTCACGTTAGCGACCTAGTACGCCCCCCCCCCCCACCTCCCTTGATCGCCCAATCCTGAGTTTGTGCCAACCCATTTAGGATTTCTTCCCACCAGTTTTAAGAAGGTTCTAGAACCTTCCATGAACAGGTTTTTTTTCTTGGTCTTATCTTCCAATTTTTCCTTTTCCTTTTTTTCTTTTTTCCTTTTCTCTTTCTTTTCTTTTTTTGCAAACAACTTACAAATTTGTGAGAAATTTTTGCACTGATGACCATATTTTGAATTGGTAAGCAATTATTTTAATTCCTCAATAATTTTTAAATTCATTAACATTATTCATAAATTTTTAGACAATTTTAGAAATTTTCAAATTTTTTACAAACTTGTGAACATTTTTAAATTCATGAATATTTTGAAAACTCGTGATGTTTTTATCAACAAACATTTTCTAAAATTTCCGAACAATTTTATAAATTCATGATCATTTTTCTATTTTAAAAGTTTTTCTCTTTTAAATGAATGAACATTTTATTAATTAGTGAACATTTTTAGAACCGACAAACATTTTTTGAAATTTCAGAATATTTTTTTATGTGTGAACATGTTTTGATTTTTGTTAATACTTTTGAAACTTCATAAATATTATTTGAATTTGTGAACCTATGTCCAAATTCATAACATGTATTGAATATGCGAACCTTCTTCAAAATCGTGAACACATTTTGATTTCCCAAAAATTGTTTTCAAAATCATGGATTTAGTTTTTCAAAATATTGAACTATTTTTAGTTCGAAAATAATTTTAGAATCATGAATTGTTTTTTGAATTCACGAACATTTTATGATTTCTTGAATATTTCTTTCAAAGTTCACAATTATTTAGAAATTTGTTGTTTTTCAAATCCCAAATTACTAAATAAGCAAAAAAGAAAACATAAAAACAAAGGTTTTCTAAATGTAA
>NC_041384.1:648078763-648105735 GCF_002162155.2 Triticum dicoccoides | reverse complement strand
GAAGTGCACACTGCGCCTCCTTGCCTACTTCCTTCCTTGCTGGGCCGGCCCATGTATACAAAAAGGAGGCTGGAGCGCAGTTTACCAGTCATTGACTTTTAAAAAAATAAGTTAAAAGAAAAGAAGAAAAAATTGCAAAAACAATTAGTGAGTTGAAAATGTTGACAGATTTTGAAAAAAAAATCACAAATTTGAAAATAAGATCATAAATTTGAAGGGAAAAAATCATTGAACTTGAAAAAAAATTCACTGAATTCGAAAATTGTTCTTCGATTTTGAAAACATATCATCAAATTAGGAAAAATTTCATCGATTTTGAAAAAAGATTATTGAAATTGGAAATAAGTTCATCGATTTTTTAAAAATAAAATCAAATTTGAAATAAATTTTCATTAATTTTTGAAAAAGTTCATTGAATCTGAAAAGGTTTCATCAAATTTGAAAAAAGCTCATGTATTTTCAAGGAAGTTCATCAAATTTGAGAAAAGGATCATAAAAATGGAAAAAATCATTGGATTTGAAAAAAGTTCATCGATTTTTTAGAATAGTTTATCGAATTTGGAAAAAAGTTCATCAACTTTCGACAAAGTTCATTGAATTTTTAAAAAAAATCATCAGTTTTGTAGAAAAGTTCATCAATTGAAAAATAGTACGTGAAATTTGAAAAAAAATGCTCATCAACTTTGGAAAAAGTTATGGATTTTGAAAAATCGAAAAAATTAAAATTGGAAACTAAAAAATGTAAATAAAAAAGGAAAAGGGAAAAATAAGAAGAAGAAAAAAATTAAAAGAAAAAAAGAAGAACAAGTGAAAAAGTTGTAGTTAACCACGTAGGTGTATGTGTGTTTGACTGGCTACCCTAGCTAGCAGACTTCGAGGAGACCGCGGGTTGAAAACCTACCCCTCGTATATTTCTTGCGGCAGTTTAAACGAAAGCAATGGAATGGGATCTGGGTCGGCCCACTGTGGCGCGGGGGTGTGCGCCCGTTTGCACGCAATGAAGAAACCAGCGCTTAAGGCGCCGTTTAGGGATTGCCCAAAGCAAAGACAACGAAATTGCGAGTGAAAAAAAATGAACAAGCGGGAATTTGGCCAGCCCAACTGATGGCGCCAGACTAGCCCACCCTAAGTGTTTCAAGGTTTCCTTGGGCGCAGATCGCCAAATAGGAGATCACGGCAGATCATATTTGGCATGTAGATCACCTGATAGCGACCACACGCGTACCCCCGGCTTCCCGCTATGTACATCTAGGCCGTCCCAAGTGCTCATTTCTGGTTTTGGCAAGGTTCTAGAACATTCCAAACCGGTTTTCTTGTTTTTTCTTTCAGTTTTTTTCTCGTCTTCTTTTTTGTTTGTACTTTCTATTTTAATTTTAATTTTTTCCTTTTCACTTATCGTTTTTTGTTTCCAAATTCAGCAGTATGTTTTGAATCTGAGGATTTGTTTCAAAATTGGTGATATTTTTGGAATTCAAATGTTTTTTCAAATTGGTGAACAGTTTTTGAAATTAAAAATTTGTTCATAGAATAAAAAAATGTAAAATGTTTAGGTTTTTTTCTGAACGAACATCATATTAAAAATGTTCATCGAATTCAAAAAAATTATTGAATTCCAAAATTTGTTCATCAAATTTAAAAAAACTGCTCTGGAGTTCCAAGTTTTGTCATCTAACTAAAAAAATCATTGAATATAAATTTTTTGATCATAAAAAAAATGTTCATCGAAATATAAAAAATAATCATAAAATATTCAAATTTTATTCATGAAAACACAAAAAATATTCCTTAAAAATGAAAAATATCCTTTTTTTAGAAATTGTGAACATCTTGCTGAATACATGAATATTGTTTTGCATTGTGAACTTTTTTTGAAATTATAAACTTTTTTGAAAATCCTGATTTAATAAAAACAAAAGAAGAAAGAAGAAAACAAAAAGGAAACAAGGTCGCGCCTAGGGAGAGAGGGGGTGCGTGCTGCCCTGTTTCCCAGCGCCCTGTTGCGGTATAGGAGGCCTTGACAGACTAGTCATGCAACCCTAAAAAAGGCGAGACTGGCCACGCCTTTCACCGGCCCGAAAAGATGCTACGATTGTTGGTCTGTGGTAGACCGGTTTCCAAAAAAGAAAAGATAGGGCAAAAGCCTGGAGGCCGGACTCAGGTGCAAGCAAAGTCGCGCGTCGCGTCCAGACATGGGCGATTGCCGCACCACTCCCAGAATTGGCCGACTGTAGTTGGATGGTTAGAGGGACAGTGGTATCCCCAGCCCACCAGATTTCGAGTTCTGGTGCTCGCATTATTCCCGAATTTTCGGCGATGTGCTTTTAGTAGGAGGAGACGTTCCCGTCGACAACGAGGCGCCTATGATAACTTCGTAAATCTCAAAGTGATATGCCAGTTAAGTCTCTCAAAAGTGCTCGTAAAGATAGTGTGTGTATATACGATCATATAGGTGAGTGTATATGTATATGTATGAGCGTTTATGTCTGTACTGTACTGTGTTTAAAAAAAAAGGCCGAGTCAAGCATCAAGGTTCGTCCGGTCTTCCATTCCATACAGCCTCGGGCGAACTCGTTGGCTTCGCCGGCGCCTTCTCGCCAAGGGAACGCCGTCGATTTCCAGGGCAACACACGCGGCCACACAAGCACACAACTCCTCACGGTCAGCAGCTCGTGCGGTCCGGTCTGGCCAGTATCGACCCCAGCCACGAAATGTCAACAAAAGGAGGTCACCGGTCAAAAGTCCACGAGTCAAGGAAGGATCCATGCTGACCAGCCTGACCCCCACTCACAGCTGCATGCGTGCATAGCCACAAATTTAGTCCGAGGACTCAAGACGACCAGGTACATGGCCTCAACTTGAGGACTCAAGACGCTCAGGTACATGGCCTCAACTTGCTGATTGAACCGTATGTTGAGTTATACAGTATGGTGCGTCGACTTTAAATTAAAAAAATTCTATATGAAGAATAGTCAAGAACATGCTATGAGAGATGGATCACGGATCGTTATCATTAGACGTACAGTACCGTGTAGCGAAAGTAAAGTTAGGGCAGCGCGTCTCCAAAGTCATCTCCTCCTCGCTGATCTCCCACGTAGCCGATCGGATCCCATAAACAGTTTCGCCGGAGCGGCGCAAGTGCACCACCTCCAACGCGCATGCAGGAGAAACACCATGCGGCGGACTGCTAGGTCCGATCACACAATCGACGGTGAGTGAAAGTGGCTGTTCGCAACACATGCAAAATCTAATGACGGCGCCGAAGCGATCGACCGAATGAGTGTGTTGCACCTTCACTATATATATAGGCATCCGTAGCGGGCTCAACACTTGGGTCTCCACGGATTCTAGAGCCCAAAGTTTACTCGGTCGTGATCCAAGTCCGGCTCGGATCACATCCGACCAGTGTCCTTGGATCCAACCTCACTGGTTCCTTTTCTTAAGTGCGCGACCCTTAGGTTCTCATTCACTTGGTCGCGACATCCGGCTCGACTAGTCGGTAGCGGCCTCTAGTAAAGCGCGCCGACTACAAGTGTTCGATGAAGCTAGTCAGATGAATCTGTACATCACAATTATGTTCCCTTTGCCACATGATATATGTTGTCGGGATCAAGGCGAGTTTGTCATCCTTGTGCTAGCCTGACCTCTTTCTCGTTCCAGTGATGCTGACCATAAACCGGATTATCTCATAATCCTTATCACATGACCATGCTTATCTTGGTCGGATCACACGAGGGGCCCAGAGTATATATCTCCTGATCGGAGGGGCTAGCATTTCTCGCATCATGGGTCTGGACAAGGCCGAAACCTACCTTTGTAACTACCCACTCATGAAGTAGCGTTTGGTTGGCAAAAACAGGCCTTTCACCATCTCGAGTACATGCGCCAGCTCAGGACATAGAATGTATGTTGTACTAGAGACTCATAGATTATCGATGTGTCTCATAGTTGGGTCCGTCCGACACATACCTTAACTAGACTCAGATCCGACTATGTCAAATCCGACCAGACCCTTCCGAGTTCATATTATACGGCTAGCATCCAATGCTCCATGGCTAGTGAGCACGAGCCATCCACTGTGTCATATGCTAGTCAAGTTGGTCGCGCGTCCACAAGCCCTTTCGACTAGGGACCTTTTAGGACAGTCATCCCACAATGCATAGTCTCACAAACAAGTCACGTACTTGTTGATACACATCATTGATAATGTTCAAGCACCATCTTTAATCATAAGCACATATGAAATACCATCATATATAATTGCCTCTAGGACATATCTCCAAGAGTATACTAATAAAGCAAGCATGCACTGCATACGTGATCCTTTGCCGCTAGAACTGTCTTTTGGTCCAAGGGTACCTTGTGTGATGTTCTTATGTGGACCGGACATATCTACCATGCGACGGCTTTTGAAAATGCGGAGAACGGTTCTATTCCTAGAGTGCTCCAGTTGGTAGAAACAATTTTCTTTATTTTGCGAAAAGGGCAAAGACCATAGTACAATAGTATTATATAAAACCAGCCTCACAGAAAAATGTAAGAATAAAAGATTAAATGTAATTCCTTGTAGAAATTAGCATCTTCTACCTTCTACATCCATTGCCCGCGTACCGTTAATAAAGTTAGTTGCTGTTTTGTGCGTTTGTCTTCTCAGTGCAATCCTGTTAAGACTGAGGAGTTTTTTTCTAGAATATGCACAAGCGTGCATATCATGCATTAGAGAGAGGGAGAGGGGATCCCCATCCACCCGAGTCTTACATAGTCACATGCAAGGACTCCAAGTCCACCTAGAGTTAGATTGTTAATTACTCACATCAGCCCACCTAGCTAACGCCCCCCAAAAGGAGTCATAATTCCCTTAAATAGACCTACTCGTTTCCATGATCTACCTCACTCTCGATTCTCTTGATCACTGCTGCCGATGGAGAGGAACCATCAAAGACTACCGCGTTTCTGTGTTTCCAAAGTTCATGCATGCATAGGGAGAGGATTGTGTTGGTGTCTCCGAGCCCGATGTCTGCCACTTTGCAGAAGTTGCACCATTTCACTAAAGTTGCGTCCACCACGGGCGTCCACTCCGGTTTCCCCAATGCCACCAACACTATGGACCATACCACTCTTGCAAGGACACAAGTGAGTAGAAGGTGGTTGATCGTCTCTTCATGTTGATCACAGAAAGGGCACGTCGCTTGGTGTGGTAGGCCCCGACAAGCTAGGCGACCCGAGGTCCAACACCTTTTCCGCGTAGCCAGCCAAGTGAAGAAGCGACATTGAAGGGGGGATTTTGATTTCCAGGCACTGTTTGCGTATGGGGCCACCTCCAATCCCCAAAATTTGGACGCATAGCCGGAACTTGCCAAGTATTGGCCATTATCCCCCCAGGGCCATCGAACTTGATCTGGCGTTTCTGGTAACAGCTGAACTCCTACGGTTCTCTGCCAAAGCTTGAGAAATTCACTCAGTATATGTACGCTGATATTGAAGGAAATATGCCCTAGAGGCAATAATAAAGTTGTTATTTATATTTCCTTATATCATGATAAATGTTTATTATTCATGCTAGAATTGTATTAACCGGAAATTTAGTACATGTGTGAATACATAGACAAACAGAGTGTCCCTAGTATGCCTCTACTTGACTAGCTCGATAATCAAAGATGATTAAGTTTCCTAACCATAGACATGTGTTGTCATTTGATGAACGGGATCACATCAGTAGAGAATGATGTGATGGACAAGATCCATCTGTTAGCTTAGCATAATGATCGTTTAGTTTTATTGCTATTGCTTTCTTCATGACTTATACATGTTGCTCTGACTATGAGATTATGCAACTCCAGAACACCGGAGGAACACCTTGTGTGCTATCAAACGTTACAACGTAACTGGGTGATTATAAAGATGCTCTACAGGTGTCTCCGATGGTGTTTGTTGAGTTGGCATAGATCGATATTAGGATTTGTCACTCCATGTATCGGAGAGGTATCTCAGGGCCCTCTCGGTAATGCACATCACTATGAGCCTAACAAGCAATGTGACTAATGAGTTAGTTACAGGATGATGCATTACGGAATGAGTAAAGAGACTTGCCGGTAACGAGATTGAACTAGGTATGTGGATACCGACGATTGAACCTCGGGCAAGTAACATACTGATGACAAAGGGAACAACGTGTGTTGTTATGCGATTTGACCGATAAAGATCTTCGAAGAATATGTAGGAGCCAATATGAGCATCCAGGTTCCGCTATTGGTTATTGACCGGAGATGTGTCCCGGTCATGTCTGCATAGTTCTCGAACCCGTAGGGTCCGCACGCTTAACGTTCGATGACGATTTGTATTATGAGTTATGTGATTTGATGACCTAAGTTGGTTCAGAGTCCCGGATAAGATCACAGACATGACGAGGAGTCTTGAAATGGTCGAGACATAAAGACTGATATGTTGGATGATGTTATTAGGACACCGGATGAGTTCCGAGAGGTACCGGGTAACTATCGGAGTGCCGGAGGGTTATCGGAAACTAATGGGCCTTCATGGGCCTTACTGGGGAGATACAAGGACCACAAGGGGCTGGCCGCACCCCCCTTGGGTCCGAATTGTACTAGGGGAAGGGGGCGGCGCCCCCCTTTCCTTCCCTTCCCCCTCTCCCTTCCTTCTTCCCCCTTCTTCCAGGTGGAATCCTACTAGGACTTGGAGTCCTAGTAGGACTCCTCTCAACTGGCGCGCCCTATAGGGGCCGGCCGGCCTCCCCCTCCCCTCCTTTATATACGGGGGCAGGGGGCACCCTAGAACACACAAGATCAATTATCTTAGCCATGTGCGGTGCCCCCCTCCATAGTTTACAACCTCGGTCATATCGTCGTAGTGCTTAGGCGAAGCCCTGCGCCGGTAACTTCATCATCATCGTTGCCACGCCGTTGTGCTGACGGAACTCTCCCTCGTCCTCAAATGGATCAAGAGCTCGAGGGACGTCATCGTGCTGAATATGTGCCGAACACGGAGGTGCCGTACGTTCTGTGCTAGGATCGGTTGAATCGCAAAGACGTTCGACTACATCAACCGCGTTACTAAACGCTTCCTCTTTCAGTCTACGAGGGTACGTGTGTTGGGGATCGTAGAAGAAATTTAAAATTTTCTACGCATCACCAAGATCAATCTATGGAGTAATCTAGCAACGAGGGGAAGGGGAGTGCATCTAGAGATGACCTTGTAGATCGCTAAGTGGAAGCGTTGCAAGAACGCGGATGAAGGAGTCGTACTCGTAGTGATTCAGATCGCGGTTGATTCCGATCTCAGCGCCGAACAACGGCACCTCCGCGTTCAACACACGTGCAGCCCGGTGACGTCTCCTACGCCTTGATCCAGCAAGGGGAGAAGGAGAGGTTGGGGAAGACTCCGTCCAGCAGCAGCACGACGGCGTGGTGGTGGTGGAGGAGCGCGGGACTCCAGCAGGGCTTCGCCAAGCACTACGAGAGACGAGGAGGGAGAGAGGTAGGGCTGCGCCAAGAGAGAGATCAAATCGTGTGTTGGGCAGCCCCCATACCTCAAGTATATATAGTGGGAGGGGAGGGGGCTGCGCCCCCTCTAGGGTTCCCACCCCAAGGGGTGCGGCAGCCCCAGATCCCATCTAGGGTGGAGGCTACAAGGGGGAGAGGGGGAGGCGCACCTGGGGTGGGCCTAGGGCCCATCTGCCCTAGGGTTTGCCCCCTCCCCTCTTGGAGGCGCCTTGGGCCTTGGTGGGAGGCGCCCCAGCCCACCTAGGGGCTGGTCCCTTCCCACTATTGGCCCATGTATGCCTCCGGGGCCCGTGGCCCCTCCTGGTGGACCCCCGGACCCCTCCGGTGGTCCCGGTACACTACCGGTGATGCCCGAAACACTTCCGGTGGCCAAAACCATACTTCCTATATATCAATCTTTACCTCGGGACCATTCCGGAACTCCTCGTGATGTCCGGGATCTCATACGGGACTCCGAACAACATTCGGTAACCGCGTACATACTTTCCTTATAAACCTAGCGTCATCGAACCTTAAGTGTGTAGACCCTACGGGTTCGGGAGTCATGCAGACATGGCTGAGACAACTCTCCGGTCAATAACCAACAGCAGGATCTGGATACCCATGTTGGCTCCCACATGCTCCACGATGATCTCATCGGATGAACCACGATGTCAAGGATTCAATCAATCCCGTATACAATTCCCTTTGTCTATCGGTACGATACTTGCCCGAGATTCGATCGTCGGTATCCCGATACCTTGTTCAATCTCGTTACCGGCAAGTCTCTTTACTCGTTCCATTGGTCAACTCCTTGGTCACATTGTGCACATTATGATAATGTCCTACCGAGTGGGCCCAGAGATACCTCTCTGTTACACGGAGTGACAAATCCCAGTCTCGATTCGTGCCAACCCAACAGACACTTTTGGAGATACCTGTAGTGAACCTTTATAGCCACCCAGTTACGTTGTGACATTTGGTACACCCAAAGCACTCCTACGGTATCCGGGAGTTGCACAATCTCATGGTCTAAGAAAATGATACTTGACATTAGAAAAGCTTTAGCATACGAACTACACGATCTTTGTGCTAGGCTTAGGATTGGGTCTCGTCCATCACATCATTCTCCTAATGATTTGATCCCGTTATCAACGACATCCAATGTCCATGGTCAGGAAACTGTAACCATCTATTGATCAATGAGCTAGTCAACTAGAGGCTTACTAGGGACATGGTGTTGTCTATGTATCCACACATGTATCTGAGTTTCCTATCAATACAATTCTAGCATGGATAATAAACGATTATCATGAACAATGAAATATAATATAATAATAACCAATTTATTATTGCCTCTAGGGCATATTTCCAACAACATGGACACACTCTCCCCTCTCATTGCTATGCTTCTTCTAGATAGATCTTGCGTGATCGTAGGATTTTTTTTGAAATAGTATGTTCCCCAACAGTGGTATCAGAGCCAGGTCTATGCATAGATGTTATATGCACGAGTAGAACACAATGAGTTATGGGCGATAATAGTCATGCTGGTTACCAACAACGTCTTACTTTGATTCAACGGTATTGTTGGATGAAGCGGCCCGGACCGACATTACATGACCGCGTTCATGAGACTGGTTCTATCGACATGCTTTGCACACAGGTGGCTGGCGGGTGTCTGTTTCTCCAACTTTAGTTGAATCGTGTTTGACTATGCCTGGCCCTTGTTGAAGGTTAAAACAACACACTTGACGAAAAATCGTTGTGGTTTTGATGCGCAGGTAAGAACGGTTCTTGCTAGAAACCCATAGCAGCCACGTAAAACTTGCAACAATAAAGTAGATGACGTGTAACTTGTTTTTGTAGGGCATGTTGTGATGTGATATGGTCAAGATGTGATGAGATATAAATTTTTGTACGAGATGATCATGTTTTGTAAAAGTTATAGGCAACTGGCAGGAGCCTTATGGTTGTCGCTTTATTGTATGAAATACAATCGCCATGTAATTGCTTTACTTTATCACTAAGCGATAGCGATGGTCGTAGAAGCAATAGTTGTTGAGACGATAACGATGCTACGATGGAGATCAAGGTGTCAAGCCGGTGACGATGGTGATCATGGTGGTGCTTTGGAGATGGAGATCAAAGGCACAAGATGATGGTGGCCATATCATATCACTTATTTTGATTGCATGTGATGTTTATCCTTTATGCATCTTATTTTTCTTAGTACGGCGGTAGCACTATAAGATGATCTCTCACTAAATTTCAAGGTATAAGTATTCTCCCCGAGTATGCACCATTGCTACAGTTCGTCATGCTGAGACACCACGTGATGATCGGGTGTGATAAGCTCTACGTCCACATACAACGGGTGCAAGCCAGTTTTTCACATGCAGAATACTTGGGTTAAACTTGACAAGCCTAGAATATGCAGATATGGCCTCGGAACACTGAGACCGAAAGGTCGAACGTGAATCATATAGTAGATATGATCAACATAGTGATGTTCACCATTGAAAACTACTCCATCCCATGTGATGATCGGACATGGTTTAGTTGATTTGGATCACATGATCATTTAGATGACTAGAGGGATGTCTATCTAAGTGGGAGTTCTTTAGTAATATGATTAATTAAACTTTAATTTATCATGAACTTAGTACCCGATAGTATTTTGCATGTCTATGTTGTTGTAGATCAACGGCCCGTGCTACCGTTCCCTTGAATTTTAATGCGTTCCTAGAGAAAGCTAAGTTGAAAGATGATGGTAGCAACTACACAGACTGGGTTTGTAACTTGAGGATTATCCTCATTGCTACACAAAAGAATTACGTCCTGGAAGCACCGCTAGATGCAAAACCCGCTGCAGGAGCAACTCCGGATGTTATGAACGTCTGGCGGAGCAAAGCTGATGACTACTCGATAGTTCAGTGTGCCATGCTTTACGGCCTAGAATCGGGACTTCAACGATGTTTTGAACGTCATGGAGTATATGAGATGTTCCAGGAGTTGAAGTTAATATTTCAAGCAAATGCCCAAATTAATAGATACGAAGTATCCAATAAGTTCTATAGCTACAAAATGGAGGAGAATAGTTCTGTCAGTGAACATATACTCAGGGGTACCACAACCACTTGACTTAAGTAGGACTTAATCTTCCTGATGATAGTGCCATTGACAGAGTTCTTCAATCACTGCCACCAAGCTACAAAAGCTTCGTGATGAACTATCATATGCAAGGGATGGACAAGACAATTCCCGAGCTCTTCGCAATGCTGAAGGCTGCGGAGGTAGAAATCAAGAAGGAGCATCAAGTGTTGATGGTTAACAAGACCACTAGTTTCAAGAAAAAAGGCAAAGGGAAGTGATTGCTCTCTGACTATAGTGCCAGAAAAGCTCCTGTCTACTAGGACTACGTCGGTATTTCCCCAAAGAGGAAGGGATGATGCAGCACAGTGATATGTCTCCGTCGTATCTACTTTTCCAAACACTTTTGCCCTTGTTTTGGACTCTAACTTGCATGATTTGAATGGAACTAACCCAGACTGACGCTGTTTTCAGCAGAATTACCATGGTGTTATTTATGTGCAGAAACAAACGTTCTCGGAATGACCTGAAACTTCACGGAGCAACTTTTTGGAAAATATGAAAATACTTGCAAAAGATGAAGGCCAGGGGCCCACCACCTGTCCACGAGGGTGGGGGCGCGCCTGCCCCCCAGGGCACGCCCCCTACCTCATGGGCCCCCTGGAGCTCCTCCAACTCCAACACCAACTCTATATATTGTGTTTCGGGGAGAGAAAAATTAGAGAGAAGAATTCATCGCGTATTACGATACGGAGCCACCACCAAGCCCTAAAACCTCTCGGGAGGGTTGATCTGGAGTCCGTTCGGGGCTCCGGAGAGGGGAATCCGTCTCCATCGTCATCATCAACCATCCTCCATCACCAATTTCATGATGCTCACCGCCGTGCGTGAGTAATTCCATCGTAGGCTTGCTGGACGGTGAGGGGTTGGATGGGATCTATCATGTAATTGAGTTAGTTTTGTTAGGGTTTGATCCCTAGTATCCACTATATATGTTGTGAGATTGATGTTGCTATGACTTTGCGATGCTTAATGCCTGTCACTAGGACCCGAGTGCCATGATTTCAGATCTGAACCTATTATGTTTTCATCAATATATGAGAGTTCTTGATCCTATCTTGCAAGTCTATAGTCACCTATTATGTGTTATGATCCGTTAACCCCGAAGTGACAATAATCGGGATACTTACCGGTGATGACCGTAGTTTGAGGAGTTCATGTATTCACTATGTGTTAATGCTTTGTTCCGGTACTCTATTAAAAGGAGGCCTTAATATCCCTTAGTTTCCGTAAGGACCCCGCTGCCACGGGAGGGTAGGACAAAAGATGTCATGCAGTTTCTTTTCCATAAGCACGTATGACTATTTTCGGAATACATACCTACATTACATTGATGAACTGGAGCTAGTTCCGTGTCACCCTAGGTTATGACTGTTACATGATGAACCGCATCCGGCATAATTCTCCATCACCGATCCATTGCCTACGAGCTTTCCATATATTTTTCTTCGCTTATTTACTTTTCTGTTGCTATTGCTATCATCACTACAAAATACCAAAAACATTACTTTTGCTACCATTACCTTTTTCTACCGTTACCACTACTATCATATTACTTTGCTGCAGATATTAAGTTTCCAGGTGTGGTTGAATTGACAACTCAGCTGCTAATACTTGAGAATATTCTTTGGCTCCCCTTGTGTCGAATCAATAAATTTGGGTTGAATACTCTACCCTTGAAAACTGTTGCAATCCCCTATACTTGTGGGTTATCACACAACGACGGTAGGTATTTCCCTCAGTGAAGAGACCAAGGTTATCGAACTAGTAGGAGAACCAAGCAACACAACGTAAACAACACCTGCACACAAATTACAACACCTTGCAACCCGACATGTTAAAGGGGTTGTCAATCCCTTTCGGGTAACGATGCCATAAAATTGTAGTAGATTGAAATAATAGATCGCAAATAAAATAAAGTGCAGCAAAGTATTTTTGTATTTTTGGTTTAATAGATCTGAATAAAAATGCAACGGAATAGTAGATCGCAAGCAAATATATGAGGAAGAAGACCCGGGGGCCGTAGGTTTCACTAGTGGCTTCTCTCGAGAAAAATAGCAAACAGTGGGTAAACAAATTACTGTTGGGCAATTGATAGAACCTCAAATAAGTATGATGATATTCAAGCAATGATCATTACATAGGCATCACGTCCAAGATTAGTAGACCAACTCCTGCCTGCATCTACTACTATTACTCCACACATCGACCACTATTCAGGATGCATCTAGTGTATTAAGTTCATGGAAAAATGGATTAATGCAATAAGAACGATGACATGATGTAGACAAGATCCATTTATCTATTGCGTAGATATAGATCCCATCCTTTTATCCTTAGTAGAAATGATACATACGTGTTGGTTCCCTTTTCTGTCACTGGGATCAAGCACCGTAAGATCGAACCCACTATCTGGCACCTCTTCCCATTGCAAGATAAATTGATCAAGTTGGCCAAACAAAACCCAAATATCGGAGAAGAAATACGAGGCTATAAGAGATCATGCATATAAGAGATTAAAGAAACTCAAATAACTTTCATGGATATAAAAAGATATGACTGATCATAAACTCAAAGTTCATCAGATCCCAACAAACACACCGTAAAAGAGTTACATCATATGGATCTCCAAGAGACCATTGTATTGAGAATCAAGAGAGAGAGAGAGAGATGAATCCATCTAGCTACTAACTAAGGACCCAAAGGTCTACAAAGAACTACTCACGCATTATCAGAGAGGCACCAATGGAGGTGGTGAACCCCATCCAAGATGGTGTCTAGATTGGATCTGGTGGTTCTGGACTCTGCGGCGGCTGGATGAATATTTCGTCGACTTCCCTAGGGTTTTGGGAATATTTGGGTATTTATAGAGCAAAGAGGCGGTTCGGGGGGCACCCGAGGTGGGCACAACCCACCAGGGCGCCCGGGCCTCCTAGCACGCCCTGGTGGGTTGTCCCCTCCTCGGGACTCCCCCCAGGTGCAACCAAGGCCCAACCCGTTCCTTCTGGTCCATAAAAAATCTCCGTAAAGTTTCGTGGCATTTGGAGTCCGTCTGATATTGATTTTCTGCGATGTAATAAACATGGAAAAATAGGAACTGGCACTTGGCACTATGTCAATAGGTTAGTACCAAAAAATGATATAAAATGACTATAAATGATTATAAAACATCCAAAATTGATAATATAACAACATGGAGCAATCAAAAATTATAGATATGTTGGAGACGTATCAGCATCCCCAAGCTTAACTCCTACTCGTCCTCGAGTAGGTAAGTGATAAAAACAGAATTTTTGATGTGGAGTGCTGCCTATCATGTCATATCATATTCTTTTCTTTATAGCATGGACAATTGGACCTTTTATTGTGATTCAAAGCAATAGTCTAGTTCTGACATAATAATTTAGATACTCAAGCATATCAACAAGCAACCATGTCTTTCAAAATATCAACGCTAAAATAAGTTATCCCTACAAAATCATATAGTCTTGTCATGCTCTGTCTTCTTAACACAAAGTATTTATCATGCACAACCCCGATGACAAGCCGATCAATTGGTTCGTACTTTTTAACGCGCTTTAGTTTTTTCAACTCTTACGCAATATATGAGCGCAAGCCATGGATATAGCACTACAGGTGGAATTGAGTATGATGACATGGGTAAATATAGAGAAGACAAAAAAGTGAGAAAGCCTCACATCGATGCGGCTAACCAACGGGCTATGGAGATGCCCATCAATCGATATAAACGTGAGGAGTAGGGATTGCCATGCAACGAATGCGCTAAGAGCTATAAGTGTATGAAAGCTCAATATAAAAACTAAGTGGGTGTGCATCTAATCCTATAATAAAAAATTCCCACTAGTATATGGAAGTGACAACATAAGAGACTCTCCATATGAAAAACATGGTGCTACTTTGAAGCACAAGTGTGATAAAGAATACTAGGAATGCCCCTTCTCTCTTTGTTTATTTTTTCTCCTTTTTCTTTTTTTCTTTCTTTCTTTTTTTTTCTTCTCTCATTGTCCGAAGTCTCATCCCGACTTCTGGGGGAATCATAGTCTCCGTCATCCTTTCCTCACTAGGGCACTACTCTAAAAATGAATAATGATGATCATCACACTTCTATTTACTTATAACTCAAAAGAAATAAAAATTATAACTCTATACCTATGAAAAAATATGACTCTATATAAATACCTCTGGCATGTACCAGGATGTGCAATGATCTAGCGTAACATGTATGAAAAATGATGAACGGTGGTTGAGCCACAAACACTATGTCAGCTATATGATCATGCAAAGCAATATGACAATGAATGCTCAAGTCATCAAACGGAAACGGTGGAAGTTGCATGGTAATATATCTCGAAATGGCCATGGAAAAGCCATAATAGGTAGGTATGGTGGCTGTTTTGAGGAAGATATAATGAGGCTTATGTGTGATAGAGCGTATCATATCATGGGGTTTGGATGCACCTACGAAGTCTGCACCGCGTCTCAATGTGAGAAAGGGCAATGCACGGTACCGTAGAGGCTAGCAAATTATGAAAAGGTAAGAGTTCGTATAATCCATGGACTCACATTAGTCATAAAGAACTCATATACTTATTGCAAAAGTTTATTAGCCCTCAAAGCAAAGTACTACTACGCATGCCCCTAGGGGGATAGATTGGTAGGAAAAGACCATCGCTCGTCCCCGACCTCCACTCATAAGGAAGACAATCAAAAATAATTCATGCTCCAACATCATAGCATAACGAGAGACTACACATGCATGCTTCGGGAATCACAAACCTTAACACCAATATTCCTACTAGAGCATAATTACTCATCAACATAACTCACATATCACACCATCATATCTCAAAACTATTACTAAGAATCAAGTTTATTTTTTCCAATGATCTTCATGAAAATTTTCTTTTCTTTATCCTTCTTGGATATCTATCTCTTTGGGACTAATTTTCATGTGTTGCCTTTCATAAGCTCAAACAAATATAAGTGAAAATCGTGAGCATAATATTTCTTTCTCTCAATATAATTTAAGTTAAGCAAGAGAGAATTTCTTAAAATTTTTACTAACTCTCAAATAAATCTAAGTGAAGCAAGAGAGAATTTCTTCAAAAATACTAAGTACACTGTGTTCAAAAAGATATAAGTGAAGCACTAGAGCAAGTCATAGCTCATAAAAGATTTAAGTGAAGCATAGAGAGTAATTCTAACAAATCATGACATAATTTTGGCTCTCTAAAATAGGTGTGTCCAGCAAGGATTGATGACTTAAAACACATAATAAAACAAGCAAAGACACATATCATACAAGACGCTCCAAGCAAAACACATATCATGTGACGAATAAAAATATAGTCTCGAGTAAAATACCGATAGTTGTTGGAAGAAAGCGGGGATGCCACTCGGGGGCATCTCCAAGCTTAGTTGGTTGCTCATTTTTGGATAATAGCTTGGGATGCTGGGGCATCCCCAAGCTTAGGCTTTTCCATCCTTCCTTCATCCATCGTAAGATGACCCAAAACTTGAAAACTTCAATCACACAAAACTCAACAAAACCTTCGTGAGATCCGTTAGTATAAGAATAATAAACTACTACTATAAGTGTTGTATCAAACCAATTAATATTTTGTTTTGTATTATATATACTGTATTAAAACTTTTCTATGGTGAAAAATCATCAAAGAAAACCATAGAGCCATCAAAATAAGCACACAACACAAAGAAAACAAAATCTGTCAAGACAGAACAGTCTGTGGCAATCTGACTATTTATAATACTTCTGTAACTTCATTTTTTTTTGCAAAATTAGGATGACCTGAGAAATTTGTATATTTATATACTACAAGTGGAATGGATATTTTATCGCTCTCTGGTAAAAAAATGAAAATTAATCTCATGAGCGTAAAAGTTTTTGTTTTTTCAGCAAGATCAAACAACTATCACCCAAGAAGATCCTAAAGGCTTTACTTGGCACAAACACTAATTAAAACATAAAAAACAATCATAAAAGTATCATAGTTGTGCTAACACACAAGAACAGGAAGCAAAAAGCAAATATAAAATGTATTCATTGGGTTGCCTCCCAACAAGCGCTATAGTTTTACGCCCTTAGCTAGGCATAAAGCAATGATCTAAGTTTTGTCATCTTTGGTACGAGATCCATAAGATGCCCTCATGATTAATTCATAGGGTGGCTTAATTCTAGTTCTAGGAAAGTGTTCCATACCCTTCCTCAAAGGAAATTGGAACTTAATATTGCCTTCATTCATATCAATCACGGCACCGATAGTGCGTAAAAATGGTCTACCAAGAATAATTGGACAAGAAGGATTGCAATCAATATCAAGAATAATAAAATCTATCGGCACATAATTCCTATTTGCAAGAATAATAACATCATTAATTCTTCCCATAGTATTTTTAATAGTAGAATCCGCCAAGTGCAAATTTAAAGAGCATGATTCAAGATCGGTAAGACCAAGCACATCACATAAAGATTTCGGAATTGTAGAAACACTAGCACCCAAGTCACACAAAGTGAAACACTCATAATTTTTAATCTTGACTTTGATAGTAGGTTCGCATTCATCATGCAATTTTCTAGGACTTGAAACTTCAAATTCCAATTTTTCTTCAAGAGCTTTCATCATAGCATCAACAATATGTTTAGTAAAAGTTTTGTTTTGTTCATAAGCATGGGGTGAATTTATCATGGATTGCAACAAATAAATACAATCAATCAAAGAGCAACTATCATAATTAAAGTCTTTGTAATCCAAAAGAGTGGGCACATCACTAGTTGAAGTTTTGACCTCTTCAAACCCACTTTCATCAATTTTTTCAACAAGATTTTCACCCTTTGAAATATTGGGATGCCTTCTACCTAAAGTTGACTCTTCTCCAGTCCCTTTTTCATCAATATTAACTTTACTAAACAAAGAATCAATAGAAGAAACATCAATCATTTTAAGATCTTCATCACTTTTGCGAAAGAAATCGCTAGAAAACGTTTTTTCTAAAAATTATCTTTTAGCTCTAAGCATAGCGGTTCTTTTCTTACTTTCATCCATAGAAACATAAAGAGCTTTAATTGATTCATCTACTTTAGTCACAAAAAAATTCATCTTGAGATTTTCCACATCATGAGCAATTCTATCAACACTTATAGACAAATCATCAATCTTATTCAACTTTTCTTCTATGGAAGTGTTGAAAACTTTTTGCATGTTGATAAATTATTTAATATTATTATCAAGATCAGTGGTGTTCCTATTATTATTATAAGATTGATTTCCATAGGAATTACGATAATTATTAGAGGAATTTCTAGGAAAAGGCCTTGGATTAAAATTACCTTTGTAAGCATTGTTATTGAAATTATTTCTAGAAATGAAATTCACATCAATGGCATCACTATTTTGCACAATCAAAGTAGACAAAGGCATATCATTAAGATCAATAGGAGAACTTCTACTAGCAACCAATTTCACAAGAGCATCAATTGTTCACTCAAAGAAGAAATTTCTTCAACCGAATTAACTTTTTTACTAGTAGGAGCCCTTTCGCTATGCCATTACGAATAATTTTCCATGATATTGTAACATCCCAAATTTTCAATTTGGAATGTTATACACTAGATCATCATTGCATATCATATTTATTGCATTTTGGTTGATCCTAGAAATTTTTCGCAACTCAAGGACCCTCGGAGAGAGTTGGGGATTTCATTATTTTCATATTTGAGTTGTCTAAAATTTTGAAAATAAGATCATTTGATTTTATTTATTTTATCTTCAATAATTTCTATTACAAAAATATGAGAGAGGGGATAAAATGACTTTCCCAAAATAAAGAAATATTGAGGATTTGATAAAAAAATCAAATAAGATTTTATTTGGTTTTATTTGCTATTTTATTTGAATTTAGGAAAAATGCGCGTTTTTCAAAATTGCATTTAGGCCCCAAATAAATGTTCATCATGTGCGGCTTGATTTTATAAGCTGGGGAAAATTTATCTCGGGATTTTTGGAGTCCATTTAGTATTTCTTTCGTTAGTTTTTCTGGGCGGAATTATTTAAAAAAAAACGTCCGAACCGGCCTACGGGCTGTGCTAGGCCCGGACTCCCTGGACCCAGCCTTTATAAACCGCCGTTCCACCCGGGTCGAAACCCTAGCCGCCAGTGCCCGACCCCGCCCCCGCGCCCGACCCCGCCTTCGACGTCGCCGCCCGTCGCCGCCCGCGCCGACCCCGCCGCCGCCGCCGCCCACCGCCGCCGCCCCACCCGACGCCGCCGCCCCGCCGGACCCCGCCGCCGCCTCGCCGGACCCCGCCGCCGCCGTCCTGCCGCCCGAGGTTTACCTCGATCCTGCCGCCGGTTTTCCCGGAAAAACCGTTCGGTTTTCGTCGGTTTTCTTATTAGAATGGTTTTTTACGGTTTAGGCTAATTAGCGAGCGTTCGCTCGTTCGTTCGTTTTAACGAACGTGTTCGTCGTTTAGATCCAGTTAACGAACGTTCATTCATTAAACTGTTCAGTGTTTTTCTTTTTCTCGGATTAAATCCGCGATTTTCTGATCGCGATTTCTGATCCGATTTTTGTTTTATTATAACTTCCCGCTCGTTTATAGGAATCAGGCGATTCAAGCGCCTGGAGTTTCGTCTCGAAGCCCTCTTTCCGTTTAACCAACTTAAACAAGTTTTTGCTTCTGTAAAAATTGCCTTAGATCCAGAATAGTAAACGAAGCCTGTTTCTTTTGCCGTTTGTCTTTTGTTGCTTCGTTCGATTTGATTCTTTTTGTTAACCGGAGTTCTTAAGTTGAACTTTCTAGTTAGATCTATTATTTTAGTTTTACCTGTGCATTAGTTGAGTACTTATTGTATGCTTGTTTGTTTGTGATAGAGTATCCGGAGTGTGTCGCTTGCTACTTTGAATCGTTAGGTTTTCCGGATCATCAGCAAGGCAAGTAACACTTTGATCATACTTTCTACTACCTAGTTTTATTGCATTAGATCAATCATTACACATTGCATGATTAGGATCTAATTAAATTGTGGGTTTGGGAAGTAGTTGAGGTAGTACCCATTACCTGTTTATTATCAAACCTTTGGGAGTTACTGCTACGTTTGCTTATTATTGCTATGCTATGCTAGTAGACGTGGATTGGGTGAGTGATATCCATGATAGATGTGAGATTTTTAAATCAATGGTTTATCTAAGGTGGCAACTTAAATACACATCTAGGTGGATTGAGGTACATGTGTATTCCAGGATTGCCTGTTTTCTTTTGGACCGCCACCCAGGCTCAAAGGGATCATGAGATTATTCATGCTAGAAACTTCCGTGTGCAGCCACAAGCTATTATGGGCTCTAGCATAGTTGACTAAGTCGTGCGAACTCTTATAGTGGTAGACTAGCAGATGTAGGGGATGTAGGTGGTACGGTCTACCCATCGTAAGTTGCTAGCGCTTCTGAAAGACTATGTCTCGGTCATCTGTTTCTCAAACACCATGTAGTGCAAGAAATCCAACGGAGGAGATCGATTCTTTTGGGGAAAAGTGCGCAAACCTCTGTAGAGTGTATAAACTAATCATTGTTAGCCGTGTCCCCGGTTATTGATATCTTGAGTATCTAGTACCTGGATTATCATGTGAACTCAGCATGTTACTATAAAATTTAATTTGATGGGTTTGTTTAATGATGTTACTTAATTGGGATTGAGAATGCTGTCAACCATTCTCAATGTTCAACAACCACCATAATAGTTAAATAAATTTATTCCTTTGTAGTAGGGAAAAATTGGCTTTACGCAAAACTGTAACCATAGAGCTTACCACCAGCCAAATATGCATATAGTATAGCTGTTTCATTCCATTATTCTCTATGTGTTACATTGCCGGCATATTCCATGTGCTGACCCGTTTTCGGGCTGCAACGTTAATGTTGCAGACTTTTCAGACGACGATTAAGGAGTTTTAGGTCATGGTTCTATACTCAGTGATGCCGTTGGAGTTGATGGACTCACTTATCTTCCAAGCCTTCCGCTGTTATCATTATTAGATGGCCTTAAGCCACATTTATTGTAATAAGATCTCTATTGAGACACTCGATGTACTAAGTGTGTGATTGCTACTCTGTTATAAATCCTTCAAGTACTGTGTGGTGTCAGCATTACTGATCCAGGGATGACACCGGAGCACAGAGATTGGACCGTTTGAGGTCTGGTCGCTACAAGATGGTATCCGAGCACACGCTGACTGTAGGACACAACCACTAAGCTAAAGACCTAGATCACTACTCACTCTCTTCTCTTCTGACCTCATATCTTTTCTACTCTGTAGGATGGCGGATGCAAGGAACAAGTTCACGCAACCGGATGAAGATACACCCTTTGGACGTCACTTGAAGGAAGTCACAAGATATCTAAACATAGGGGTACCAAGCTTCACCAGAACCTACAGCGCCACTTTACCTGAAGAAGAGCGCTGGATGATTCAAGTCCAAGTTCCAGGAAGGACGTTCATGCCAGTCACTGAGCCCATAGAGTTTTCTTTTGATGCACCAACTTGGAGTTTAGGAAAGAGCATGGCAGCTCACATCGCCATGGGACGCATTGGAGAAGTCTACCGAAATGATCTCAAGGATACTATCTACCAGATTTGTGGGTGCCGAGATGAGCACTGGGAGATGATCAGCATCAGAAAGGATAGATCAATTGCATCTTTTATCCAAGAGTTAAACCAGCACATTCGACGTCAGGAGAACCAAATGTGCGCCAACATGATAGACCTGAAGAAGGCAAAGACAAGAATCAAGGAACTGGAGGAAGAACTCAAGGCTACACGTGAAGATTATGAAGAGGAAATCAAAGTATTCGTGGGGAAGAATGACGATCTGATCAAGAAGATTGGAATATTTATGGGAGGCCCTACACCAGTAGAAGAAGATGAAGAACCCAAGGAGATTCGCCCAGAAGACTACATCATCATCGATGACACCGACTCGGATCCAGATGATAGCGATGATGACTATGTTGATGAAGCTGGAGCAGATATCATGGAGTCTGCAACCGAAGAATATTTCTAGCAGACCACCTCATCAGTAGTAGTAGTCCACCATGTAAATATAGTAGTCCGAGCACTTTTGCGATAGTTAGATCGATTGTATGCCCTTGTTTGATTGAATGAGTGAATTGTTTGCTTTTGCCTCATGTGCATATGGGTAGTGTTTTCTCTTTAGACCCCCTCTATTCTTAAATCTCATCTTTTCTAAACCCTCAGATGCCTCCGAGACGTGACCCCGAATTTACCTTTCCACCGGAGCTCACCCAGTTGATCCAGCAGCAGAACACATTGATGCAGTTACTAGTCCAGAATCAGAATCAGGGGAATAACAACAACAACCCACCACCACCACCACCACCTGTTGATCACTTATCCCGTTTTCTTAGGCTGAATCCGCCGGTGTTTGCCAGTAGCACCGAGCCGATAGTAGCAGATGATTGGCTCCGCAAGACAGCTAGAGAGTTGACCACAACAGGATGCACTGATGCGGAGAAGGTGAAGTTTGCCGCACATCAGCTTGAAGGACCCGCAACATCATGGTGGGAGAATTTCACAGCCACTTTCCCTGTCGATACTGTCACATGGGACCAGTTTCAGCAGGCTTTACGAACTGCCCATGTTTCAGCAGGAGCTATGGCCATGAAGAAGCGAGAGTTTCGCAACTTGCGCCAAGGAGGACGAACAGTTGGCCAGTATGTGGAGGACTTTAGTAAGTTAGCACGTTATGCCCCAGATGACGTTGCTACGGATGCCGCTAAGCAGGAGAAGTTTCTGGAAGGACTGAATGATGAGTTGAGCATGCAGTTGATGGTAGCAACCTTCAACAACTACCAGGAGTTGGTAGGTCGTGCTCTTATGATTGAAGGGAAGTAGCAGCAAATTGAAAATCGCAAGAGGAAGTATACACAAGGAAAGTACAATTCAGGAGCTCAGCAGAAGCCACGATTTACCCCTAGACCGGGAGGACATTTTCAGCATACCCATGGAGGAGGCAGCTCGCACAATCACAATGGCCCCAGAAATGGTAATGGGAATGGAGGAAGCAACGGCCAGAACCGCACCAACCCATCAACCCCAGCCAAGAAATACCTGAGCCAAGTCACTTGCTTTAAGTGCCAGAAGACTGGACATTATGCCAATGAATGTCCTGAATCACAAAATGGAAATGGCAATGGAAGCTCTGGGAAGAAGCCGAACCCTTTCAACAGGGGACAGGTGAACCACGTTAGTGTGGAGGAGGTTGAGGAGCAGCCGGATGCAGTAATCGGTAAGTTTTTGGTTAAGTCATTTACTGCACTCGTTCTTTTCGATACTGGTGCATCGCATTCATACATATCAAGGGGATTTGTGGATAAGTATAAACTGCCAACCCAAGCCCTTAGGTCACCCATGTTAGTAACCTCGCCTGGAGCAGAATATATGGCTAGTCTATGGTGTGATCGGTTACCATTAAGGATTGATAACTATGTTTTTCCCTCGGACCTAATAGTATTGGAATCCCAAGGATTGGATGTGATATTAGGCATGGATTGGTTATCAAAGTATGAAGGGAATATTGAATGTGCTAGTAAGTCAATTTTGCTTACCACCCCAGAAGGGATAAGGATCAAGTATGTATCCTGACATGTGCCAAAGAGGACTCAAATAAATTGTTTAACCGGAGTTGTGCAGGAGGAAGTACCAGTAGTGAAGGATTTCCCCAAAGTATTTCCAGAAGAGTTGCCAGGCATGCCACCCGATAGAGATATTGAGTTTTTGATTGAGCTATTGCCAGGCATAGGGCCAATATCAAAGAGACCATATAGGATGCCTGCAAAGGATTTGGTGGAAATTAAGAAGCAAATTAAGGAGTTACTGGATAAAGGATATATTCTCCCAAGTTCTTCACCTTGGGGATCGCCAGTACTTCTAGTAGAAAAGAAGGATGGATCGTTAAGGATGGTTGTCGATTATCGAGGATTGAATGAAGTAACCACCAAGAACAAGTATCCACTACTGATGATCAATGATCTGTTTGATCGATTGCAAGGAGCTAAGGTATTTTCCAAGATCGATCTGTGATCAGGATACCACCAGTTGAAGATTCGGGAATAGGATATACCCAAGACGACATTTACCACTAGGTATGGGCTGTACGAGTATACCGTTATGTCATTTGGTCTAACTAACGCACCTTCATATTTTATGAACATGATGAACAACGTGTTTATGGAGTTCTTGGATAAGTTCGTCGTAGTGTTCATTGATGATATCCTGGTTTACTCAAAGAATGAAGAGGAGCATAAGGAACATTTGCGTTTGGTTCTTGGAAAGCTCAGAGAACATCAATTATATGCCAAGTTTAGCAAATGTGAGTTTTGGTTGAAGGAAGTTGCATTTCTCGGACACGTTATATCCGGAGAAGGTATAGCAGTAGATCCCACTAAAGTTGATACCATGACCAAGTGGGAAGCACCAACCACCTTGGGAGAGATCCGGAGTTTTCTTGGACTCGCAGGATACTACCGAAGGTTTATTGAGAATTTCTCAAAGATTGCGAAGCCTATGACGGAGTTGTTGAAGAAGGATACCAAGTTCATATGGACAGAGGAATGCGAGGCTAGTTTTCAGGAGTTGAAGAAACGTTTGGTTACGTCACCAGTGTTGATTTTGCTAGACCAGACCAAGGATTATGAGGTGTATTGCGACGCTTCACGTCGAGGACTTGGAGCAGTGCTTATGAAGGAAGGGAGAGTTGTTTCATATGCTTCACGACAGCTTAAGTCTCATGAGTTGAATTTTTCTACGCATGATTTGGAGTTAGCAGCCGTAGTGCATGCACTGAAGACTTGGAGACATTTTCTGATTGGAAACCATTGCGAAGTGTATACGGATCATAAGCGTTTGAAGTATATTTTCACACAGAAGGAGTTGAATCTCAGACAAAGGAGATGGTTGGAGCTCATCAATGATTATGATATGAAATTGCATTATCACCCTGGAAAGGCTAACATAGTAGCTGACGCATTAAGCCGTAAGAGCCACGTCAACACCTTAATGACGGGAGATTTACCAAGGGAGTTAGCCAAAAATCTTCGAGAGTTATGTTTAGAAATAGTCCCGAGAGGCTATGTAGCAACATTGGAGATTCAGTCTACATTGATGGATAAAATCAGAGAAGCCCAAAGGACTGACAAGGAGATTGCTTCTATTAAGGAGAAAATTAGCAAAGGAAAAGCTAAGGGATTTCGTGAGGATGAGCATGATACCCTATGGTTTGAAGACCGTGTTTATGTTCCAAATGATCCAGAGATTAGGAAGCTAATTCTGCAAGAGGCCCATGATGCACCATATTCGATTCACCCAGGAAATACCAAGATGTATTTGGATTTGAAGGATACTTTCTAGTGGACCAGAATGAAGAAGGATATTGCGGAGTACATAGAAGTTTGTGATGTATGTCAGAGAGTGAAGGTGGAGCATCAGAAGCCAGTAGGATTGCTACAACCATTGCCGATACCCGAATGGAAGTGGGATAAGCTAGGCATGGATTTTATTACAGGATTGCCCAAAACACGTTCAGGCTATGACTCGATATGGGTTGTAGTCGATCGTTTGACAAAGGTAGCTCATTTCATTCCAGTGAAGACTACCTATACCAGTGCAAAGTTGGCAAAGATATACATGACCAGGATCGTATGTCTGCATGGAGTTCCAAGGAGCATTGTATCGGATAGAGGAACCCAGTTTACTTGAAAGTTTTGGAATCAGTTGCATGAGACTTTGGGAACCAGACTAGAGTTTAGCACAGCTTTCCACCCGCAGACAGATGGACAGACTGAGAGAGTCAACCAGATCTTGGAGGATATGCTAAGAGCTTGTGCGCTAGATTACGGATCTAGTTGGGACGAGAATTTGCCGTATGCAGAATTCTCTTACAACAACAGCTATCAATCCAGTTTGAAGATGGCCCCTTTCGAAGCCTTGTACGGAAGGAGGTGCAGGACCCCATTGTCCTGGGATGAAGTTGGAGATTGCCAGTTGTTTGGATCGGATCTGATAAAGGAATCTGAACAGAAAGTGAAATTAATTCGCAACAGGCTGAAGGTAGCTCAATCCAGGCAGAAGAGTTATGCAGATTCTAAACGCAAGGAGACAGTTTACAAAGTCGGAGACCGAGTCTATCTTCGAGTATCACCACTTCGAGGAGTTAAGCGCTTTGGAGTTAAGGGAAAGTTAGCGCCACGTTTTGTAGGCCCATACAAAGTGTTCGAACGTATGGGAGAAGTTGCCTACAAGTTGGAATTGCCCGAAGGATTGTCAGGAGTTCACAACGTGTTCCATGTATCCCAGTTGAAGAAGTGCCACGCAGAGATGGCTGACATACCGCTGAGAGATACGGTACCACTGGAAGCAATTCAGTTGGACAGTGATTTGATCTATGAGGAGAAACCAGTTTAGATTCTAGAGTATGCCAGTCGAGTCACCCGCAGCAAGGTTATCAAGTTTTGCAAGGTTCAGTGGAGCCACCACACGGAGGATGAAGCCACCTGGGAACGAGAGGAGATTTGCTGAAGGACCACCCTCACCTATTTTCTAGCCAACCCGAATCTCGAGGGCGAGATTCATCTTAAGGGGGGGGGGGGTAGGTTTGTAACATCCCAAATTTTCAATTTGGAATGTTATACACTAGATCATCATTGCATATCATATTTATTGCATTTTGGTTGATCCTAGAAATTTTTCGCAACTCAAGGACCCTCGGAGAGAGTTGGGGATTTCGTTATTTTCATATTTGAGTTGTCTCAAATTTTGAAAATAGGATCATTTGATTTTATTTATTTTATCTTCAATAATTTCTATTGCAAAAGTATGAGAGAGGGAATAAAATGACTTTCCCAAAATAAAGAAATATTGAGGATTTAATAAAAAATCAAATAATATTTTATTTGGTTTTATTTGCTATTTTATTTGAATTTAGGAAAATA
Organism: Triticum dicoccoides; assembly: GCF_002162155.2. NCBI lineage: Eukaryota > Viridiplantae > Streptophyta > Magnoliopsida > Poales > Poaceae > Triticum > Triticum dicoccoides. The sequence continues at coordinate 648,079,044 of NC_041384.1, read as the reverse complement.
CACGTTTTTCAAAATTGCATTTAGGCCACAAATAAATGTTCATCCTGTGCGGCTTGATTTTAGAAGCCGGGGAAAATTTATTTCGGGATTTTTGGAGTCCGTTTAGTATTTCTTTCGTTACTTTTTCTGCGTGGAATTATTTAAAAAAAACGTCCGAACCGACCTACGGGCCATGCTAGGCCCGGACTCCCCGGACCCAGCCTTTATAAACCGCCGGCCCACCCCGGCTGAAACCCTAGCCGCCAGCGCCCGACCCCGCCCCCGCGCCTGACCCCGCCGCC
>NC_041384.1:647999206-648078188 GCF_002162155.2 Triticum dicoccoides | reverse complement strand
TGAGGTTTACCTCGATCCTACCGCCGGTTTTCCCCAAAAAACCATTCGGTTTTTGTCGGTTTTTTATTAGAACGGTTTTTTTACGGTTTAGGCTAATTAGCGAGCGTTCGCTCGTTCATTCATTTTAACGAACGTGTTCGTCGTTTAGATCTAGTTAACGAACGTTCATTCGTTAAACTGTTCATCGTTTTTCTTTTTCTCGGATTAAATCCGCGATTTTCTGATCGCGATTTCTGATCCGATTTTCGTTTTAGTATAACTTCCCGCTCGTTTATCGGAATCAGGCGATTCAAGCGCCTAGAGTTTCGTATCGAAACCCTCTTTCCGTTTAACCAACTTAAACAAGTTTTTGCTTCTGTAAAAATTGCCTTAGATCCATAATAGTAAACGAAGCCTATTTCTTTTGCCGTTTGTCTTTTGTTGCTTTGTTCGATTTGATTCTTTTTGTCAACCAGAGTTCTTAAGTTGAACTTTCTGGTTAGATCTCTTATTTGAGTTTTACATGTGCCTTAGTTGAGTACTTATTGTATGCTTGTTTGTTTGCGATAGAGTACCCAGAGTGCGCCACTTGCTACTTTGAATCGTTAGGTTTCCTGGATCATCAGCAAGGCAAGTGACACTTTGATCATACCTTCTACCATCCAATTTTATTGCATTAGATCAATCCTTACACATTGCGTGATTAGGATCTAATTAAATTGTGGGTTTGGAAGTAGTTGAGGTAGTACCTATTACCTGTTTATTATCAAACCTTTGGGAGTTACTTCTACGTTTGCTTATTATTGCTATGCTATGCTAGTAGACGTGGATTGGGTGAGTGATATCCATGACAGATGTGAGATTTTTAAATCAATGGTTTATCTAAGGTGGCAACTTAAATACAAATCTGGGTGGATTGAGGTACCTGGGTATTCTAGGATTGCCTGTTTTCTTTTGGACCGCCACCCAGGCTCAAAGGGATCATGAGATTATTCATGCTAGAAACTTCCGTGTGCAGCCACAAGCTATTATGGGCTCTAGCATAGTTGACTAAGTCGTGCGAACTCTTACAGTGGTAGACTAGCAGATGTAGGGGATGTAGGTGGTACGGTCTACCCATCGTAAGTTGCTAGTGCTTCTGAAAGACTATGTCTCGGTCATCTGTTTCTCAAACACCATGTGGTGCGAGAAATCCAACGGAGGAGATCGAGTCTTGTGGGGAAAAGTTCGCAAACCTCTGCAGAGTGTATAAACTAATCATGGTTAGCCGTGTCCCGGTTATGGACATCTTGAGTATCTAGTACATGGATTATCGTGTGAATCTCAGCATGTTACTATAAAATTTAATTTGATGGGTTTGTTTAATGATGTTACTTAATTGGGATTGAGAATGCTGTCAACCATTCTCAATGTTCAACAACCACCATAATAGTTAAATAAATTTATTCCTTTGCAGTAGGGAAAAATTGGCTTTACGCAAAACTATAACCATAGAGCTTACCACCAGCCAAATATGCATATAGTATAGCTGTTTCATTCCATTATTCTCTATGTGTTACATTGCCAGCATATTCCATGTGCTGACCCGTTTTCGGGCTGCAACGTTAATGTTGCAGACTTTTCAGACGACGATTAAGGAGTTTTAGGTCGTGGTTCTATACTCAGTGATGCCGTTGGAGTTGATGGACTCACTTATCTTCCAAGCCTTCCGATGTTATCATTATTAGGTGGCCTTAAGCCACATTATTGTAATAAGATCTCTATTGAGACACTCGATGTACTAAGTGTGTGATTGCTACTCTGTTATAAATCCTTCAAGTACTGTGTGGTGCCAGCATTATTGATCCAGGGATGACACCGGAGCACAGAGATTGGACCGTTTGAGGTCTGGTCGCTATAGATATTATCAAGCAATTTGGTGGCTTCACCCAAAGTAATTTCCATAAAATTACCGCCCGCGGCGGAATCTAAAAGATTACAAGAAACCAAATTCAACCCGCATAATAATTTTGTATGACCATCCAAAGATTTAACCCATGAGTTGGGAAATTCCTTAGCATCATTTTCATCCTTTACCAAGATTGTGCAATATGCTCATGTTCAAGTTGCTTGAAATTCATGATTTGGGTTCTAAGGGAAATAATTTTTGCGGGAGGAAATACTTAGTGATAAAAGAATCTTTGCACTTATTCCAAGAATTGATACTATTGCGAGGCAAAGAAGAGAAGCAAAATTTCATAGAATCACGCAAAGAAAACAGAAATAATTTCATCTTGACCACATCATTGTCCACATCTTTTTTCTTTTGCATATCACATAGTTCCACGAAGGTATTAAGATGGGACATGACATCTTCATTAGGAGTACCGGAAAATTGGTCTTTCATAACAAGATTCAGCAAAGCAGTATTAATATCACAAGTCTATGCACTAGTGGCGGGAGGAGCAAGCGGAGTGCCAATAAAATCATTGTTGTTGGTATTTGAGAAATCACATAACTTAGTTTTCTCTTGAGTCATGATGACCGCACAACAAGATTGCACTCAAAAACAAATCCGGCTAGAAAAGGGCGAACGAGAAAGAGAGGCGAATAAAAAACAATATTTTGTGAAGTGGGGGAGAGGAAAATGAGAGGCAAATGGAAAATAATGTAAATTGCAAGGAGATGAGATTTGTGATTAGGAACCTGGTTATAAAGAAGATCCTCCCCGGCAATGGTGCCAAAAATTCCTTTTGATTGCTCTTTGACTATAGTGCCAGAAAAGATCCCGTCTGTTAGGACTATGTCAGTATTTCCCCAAAGAGGAAGGGATGATGCAACACAATGATGATAGGTATTTCCCATAGTGAAGAAACCAAGGTTATCGAACCAGTAGGAGAACCAAGCAACACAACATAAACAACACCTGCACACAAATAACAACACCTCGCAACCCGACGTGTTAAAGGGGTTGTCAATCCCTTTCGTGTAACGATGCCATAAAATTGTAGTAGATTGAAATAATAGATCGCAAATAAAATAAAGTGCAGCAAAGTATTTTTGTATTTTTGGTTTAAAAGATCTGAATAAAAATGCAAAGGAAAAGTAGATCGCAAGCAAATATATGAGGAAGAAGACCCAGGGCCCGTAGGTTTCACTAGTTGCTTCTCTCGAGCAAGATAGCAAATGGTGGGTAAACAAATTACTGGTGGGCAATTGATAGAACCTCAAATAATTATGACGATATCCCGGCAATGATCATTACAAAGGCATCACGTCCAAGATTAGTAGACCAACTCCTGCGTGCATCTACTACTATTACTCCACACATCGACCGCTATCCAGCATGCATCTACTGTATTAAGTTCATGGAAAACAGAGTAATGCAATGAGAACGATGACATGATGTAGGCAAGATCCGTTTATCTATTGCATAGTGATATCTCTCTGTCGTATCTACTTTTCCAAACACTTTTGCCCTTGTTTAATTTGGACTCTAACTTGCATGATTTGAATGGAACTAACCCGAACTGACGCTGTTTTCAGCAGAATTACCATGGTGTTATTTATGTGCAGAAACAAACGTTCTCGGAATGACCTGAAACTTCACATAGCAACTTTTTGGAAAATATAAAAAATACCTGCAAAAGATGAAGGCCAGGGGGCCCACCACCTGTCCACGAGGGTGGGGGCACGCCTGCCCCCCTAGGGCGTGCCCCCCTACCTTGTGGACCCCTTGGTGCCTCTCCGACTCCAACTCCAACTCTATATATTGTGTTTCAGGGAGAAAAAATAAAGGAGAAGAATTCATCGCGTTTTACGATACGGAGCCGCCACCAAGCCCTAAAACCTCTCGGGAGGGCTGATCTGGAGTCCGTTTGGGGCTCCAAAGAGGGGAATCCGTCACCATCGTCATCATCAACCATCCTCCATCACCAATTTCATGATGCTCACCGTCGTGCGTGAGTAATTCCATCGTTGGCTTGCTGGACGGTGATGGGTTGGATGGGATCTATCATGTAATCGAGTTAGTTTTGTTAGGCTTTGATCCCTAGTATCCACTATGTTCTGAGATTGATGTTGCTATGACTTTGCTATGCTTAATGCTTGTCACTAGGGCCCGAGTGCCATGATTTCAGATCTGAACCTATTATGTTTTCATCAATATATGAGTGTTCTTGATCCTCTCTTGCAAGTCTATAGTCACCTATTATGTGTTATGATCCGTTAACCCCGAAGTGACAATAATCGGGATACTTACCGGTGATGACCGTAGTTTGAGGAGTTCATGTATTCACTATGTGTTAATGCTTTGTTCCGGTACTCTATTAAAAGGAGGCCTTAATATCCCTTAGTTTCTGTAAGGACCCCGCTCCCACGGGAGGGTAGGACAAAATATGCCATGCAAGTTCTTTTCCATAAGCACGTATGACTATGTTCGGAATACATGCCTACATTATATCAATGAACTGGAGCTAGTTCTGTGTCACCCTAGGTTATGACTGTTACATGATGAACCGTATTCGGCATAATTCTCCATCACTGATCCATTGGATACGAGCTTTCCATATATTGGTCTTCGCCTATTTACTTTCCTGTTGCTATTGCTATCATCACTACAAAATACAAAAAACATTACTTTTACTACTGTTACCTTTTGTTACCGTTACCACTACTATCATATTACTTTGCTACTAAATACTTTGCTGCAGATACTAAGTTTCCAAGTGTGGTTGAATTGACAACTCAGCTGCTAATACTTGAGAGTATTCTTTGGCTCCCCTTGTGTCGAATCAATAAATTTGGGTTGAATACTTTACCCTCGAAAACTGTTGCGATCCCCTATACTTGTGGGTTATCAAGACTATTTTCTGGCACCGTTGCCGGGGAGCATAGCTCTATTCTTTTAGTCACTTGAGATTTATATCTGCTTATCATTATGAAGAACTTGAAAGATCCAAGAACCAAGATTTATCCCTCTACTACGAGGGGAGGTAAGGAACTGCCATCTAGCTCTGCACTTGATTCACCTTCTGTTTTGAGTAAGCTTGCGACACCTAAAACTGCTTTTGCTATTCGTTATGATATGTCGCATGTTATTGATGATGCTACTTCTGCTATACATGATACTTATGATGAAACTACTTCTATGCTTGATACTATCATGCCACTTGGTGAATTTCTTGATGACCAACTTGCTAGGGCTAGAGAGATTGAAAATATTGAATCTGATAATACTGATGAAAGTGATGATGAAGAATCACTTGTTATTCCTGAGGGTTATGTTTTTGATCAAGAAGCCTCTATAGCTATTTTAGCTTGCAAAGATAGATATGAACTTAAGAGGTTATTAGCTAAATGGAACAAGCAATCTCTAAATGCTAGAATGAAACCTGACCCTGCTTTTGCTACTTCACATATCTGTGTTACCGATAAGGATTATGAATTCTCTGTTGATCCTGATATAATTACTTTGATTGAATCTGATCCTTTTCATGGCTATGAATCTGGAACTATTGTGGCACATCTTACTAAATTAAATGATATAGCCACCCTGTTCACTACTGATGAGAGAACTCGTTACTTTTATATCCTTAAAATATTTCCGTTCTCATTAAAGGGTGATGCTAAGATATGGTTTAATTCTCTTGATCCTGGTTGTGTGCGTAGTCCCCAGGATATGATTTATTACTTCTCTGCTAAATATTTCCCTGCTCATAGGAAACAAGCTGCTTTAAGGGATATATATATAATTTTGTGCAAATTGAAGAAGAGAGTCTCCCACAAGCTTGGGGAGGCTTCTCCAATTACTTAATGCTTTGCCTGATCATCCTCTTAAGAAAAATGAAATACTTGATATCTTTTATAATGGACTAACCGATGCCTCCAGAGATTACCTGGATAGTTGTGCTGGTTCTGTTTTCAGGGAAAGAACACCGGATGAAGCTGAAATTCTATTGAATAATATGTTGACAAATGAAAATAATTGGACACCTCCGGAGCCAATTCCTGAGCCTATTCCTAAACCAACTCCAAAGAAGAGGGGTATTATATTTCTCAGTCCTGAAGATATGCAAGAGGCAAAGAAATCTACGAAAGAAAAGGGTATTAAAGCTGAAGATGTTAAGAATTTACCTCCTATTGAAGAAATACATGGTCTTAATTTATCGCCTGTCGAAGAAACATATGATCTTAATCCTTTACCTATTGAAGAAACTCATGGTCTTGATAACCCGACACAGGTAGTAAAGGTAAATTCTCTCTATAGATATGACAAAACTGAAATCCCATTTACTAAGTTTGCTAGCCCATGCTTAGATGAGTTTGATAAATTTATGGCTAAGCAAGAAGACTTTAATGCCTATTTTGGTAGAAAACTGAAATACAATTCAAATATGCTTGAACACTTGGGTGATTATATGGCTAATGTCAAAGGTGAACTTAAACTTATTAGTACATGCTTCTATGGTTACCACTCAAGTAGAACAAGTACTTAAAGCTCAAAATGATTTGCTCAATGAATTGAATAGTAAAGATAATGATAATGCTGTTAGAGTGGCTACTAGAACTGGTAAAATGACTCAGGAACCTTTGTATCCTGAAGGCCACCCTAAGAGAATTGAGCAAGATTCTCAGAGAAATAATATAGATGCACCTAGTCCTTCTAAAAGGAAGAAAAATAAAAATGATAGGACTTTGCATGCTTCTAGTGAACCTGTTATTTAACCACCTGAGAATCCAAATGATATTTCTATTTCTGATGCTAAAACTCAAGCTGGTAATGAACCTAAAACTAGTGATAATGCTAATAATAATGTTCATGATGATGCTCAACCTAGTAATGATAATGATATAGAAATTGAACCTGCTGTTGATCTTGATAACCCACAATCAAAGAATCAACGTTATGATAAGAAAGACTTTGTTGCTGGGAAACATGGTAAAGAAAGAGAACCATGGGGTCAGAAACCCATGCCTTTTCCTCCCAAACCATCCAAGAAAAAGGATGATGAGGATTTTGAGCGCTTTGCTGAAATGATTAGACCTATCTTTTTGCGTATGCGATTAACTGATATGCTCAAAATGAATCCTTATGCTAAGTTTATGAAAGAAATTGTTACAAATAAAAGAAAGATACCGGAAGCTGAAATTTCCACCATGCTTGCTAATTATACTTTTAAGGGTGGAATACCAAAGAAACTTGGAGATCCAGGAGTACCCACTATACCATGCTCTATTAAAACAAACTATGATAAAACTGCTTTATGTGATCTTGGAGCCGGTGTTAGTGTTATGCCTCTCTCTTTATATCGTAGACTTGATTTGAATAAGTTGACACCTACTGAAATATCTTTGCAAATGCCTGATAATCAACTGCTATACCTGTCGGTATTTGTGAGGATGTGCCTATTGTAGTTGCAAACATTACTATTTTAACGGACTTTGTTATTCTTGATATTCCCGAGGACGATAGTATGTCTATTATTCTTGGAAGACCCTTTTTGAATACTGCAGGGGCTGTTATTGATTGCACTGAAGGCAATGTCACTTTTCATGTTAATGGTAATGAGCACATGGTACACTTTCCGAGGAAACAACCTCAAGCTCATAGTATCAACTCTATTGGAAAAATTCCATCGATTATATTTGGAGGTTTTGAATTTCCTCTTCCTACTGTCAAGAAGAAATATGATATTCTTATTATTGGGGATGTACATATCCCCGTTGAGGTAACATAGTGTTATTCGAAATTTCTCCGGTTCCATGTTATTCAGAATGAGTTCGTTAGCAAGACTTGATCAACCTTGTTAGTGGATTCCTTTTAATGATCATGAGATGGATGAAATTAGAAAGCACAACCTTTTGTACCCCACTTTTACTTTCTGTTATTTATATTAAATAAAAATTAAAATAAATATTTTTCTGTCTGTTATCTGATTATCTGTGCAATATAAAAATACCCTGAAAATAAAAGTTCTCCAAATGCCCTGAAATTTAGATATGATTTTTTCTAAATATTTGAGAATATTTGGCACTGAGAACACAGCAGGGGGGTCAACCACCTGCCCACGAGGGTGGAGGGTGCGCCTCCTGCCTCGTGGGCCCACGGTGGCCCTCCTCCACTTATTCCTGCACCCAGACACTTCTTCTTCCTCCCACAAACACGAATATCCAGCTCAAGCACGAGTTCTAGCTCATCTTGCTGCCATTTTCGATCTCCTTGCTCAAAGCACCTCTCACAAAACTGCTTGGGGAGATTGTTCCTTGGTATGTGACTCCTCCATTGGTCCAATTAGTTTTTGTTCTAGTGCTTTATTCATTGCAATTTTTTGCTTCTTAGGTGACCCTGTTCTTGAGCTTGCATGTCATATTTATATAGTTCCAAGTAGTTTTGATGCATGATATAGGCTCTAGGCACTTGTAGGAGTAGTTGCTATCAATATTATTGAGTTTGGTTTACTTTTATTTTGAAGTTACTAAAAAATTTCAGAATTTTTTCAGAGGAAGAAAAATGCTTAGGAAAATGTTCCAAGGTGGTTCCTCAAGGAAGCAAGGACCCAGACTTGCAATGTGTGATGCTGATGAAGAGCCACCAAGAGACGCTCCAGTGCGTCCTTGTGAGTGACCTTCTGAAAATTTTATGGATCGGGCAGGAATTAAAGAAGAATTCAACGCATATTTGCATAACGCCGATCTTGTGAGCTTTGAGGAAGAGAAGTGCAGTCAGTATCATAATCTCACCAGCACCTTTGTGAGGACGTTTGAATTTTCATCTTCACATAATTCTCCAACTGTCCTGTTTGATCTTTATGAAAATTCTTACACTATGGACTTAGAGGATGTTACCACTGCTTGCAAACTTCCACAATGGGGTAGTATAAGGGATCCTCGCAAATCTGAATTTAGAGATTTTCTTGCTAGCATAACTGTGGGAGAATCTAGAGATATAACACAAGCTACCATAGGGAGCATTCACTTTCCTGCTATACATTATTTTGCTCTCTTCATAGGTAGATGCATTAATGGTAAAGATGAGGCATGTCACATGTGTGTCCCTGACCTTAGTATTCTTAGGAGTGCTGTGTTAGGAGATAAATCTTATAATTTGGGAGCCATTGTTGCATGTAGGTTGCATCTTAATAGATTTAATGAAGATTTCTTTGGAGGAATTTATGCAACCCGCATAGCTAATTTTCTTGGTATAGCCATACGCGAAGATGATATTGAATTACCTCCTGCTTACCTAGACTTTAATGCTATGGTTCACCACCAGTTTGTCGAGAGGAATGAATCACCTCTCCAGTATCGACTAATCTTTGACAGACGCCGTGTTGTTCATATTACTCTCCCTGCTCCTGCTTTCTTTGATCATCAGGCAAAAGGAAGATATACTATCGCCAGAGAGGAGGCAGATGGGTACGAGAGGAGAGCGGAGGCCGCTCGTCGCCACGCTGCAGCTCAGCAGGCGATAGCCGCTGCATCTCAGTACGACCCCAACTATTATTATGGATTTCCGCCAGCCCAGCCGTGGCCATAAACCAACTTAGGCCAAAAGCCTAAGCTTGGGGGAGTACGTATTTCCCACTGACATTACATTTATGTTCACACACTCATTGCTAGATGTCGGTGCTCATACTTTTTCATTGTATCATCCATACTAGTTTATTTTACTTTTTATGCTTTCTTCTTGTGTGTTTAATAAACCTTAAGAAAAAAAATTAGTTGTAGCTTTTAGTTAGTTTAATTTCCATGCTTGTAGTAGTAATTAAAAAGAAAACCCAAAAAGATTTCCTGTTCTTCTTTTACTTGTTGGGAGCTCTCCCGTGTAAATAGTTTTATTTCTTTTCTTTTCTTTGGGGGTCGATAGGAGAAGACCATAATTAAATTGTTGAAGTAGCTCTTGTATGCATACTTGTTGATCTGACAAAAGAGCCCATATTGCCTTGTCTTCTCCTGTTTATTGAATGCTTGCAGATTCCAGCTTAGTCCAATGCACGCGCACTATTATTATTATTCACATCGTTCGGTCGTGCAAGTGAAAGGCAATTATGGCGATATATGATGGACTGGCTGAGATGAGAAAAGCTGGTATGAACTCGACCTCTTTTGTTTTTGTAAATATGATTAGTTCATCGTTCGTGATTCAACCTATTATGAGTAAACATGTTTGCAATGACAACTAGAGATCATAGTTCCTTGTGCCATGCTTGATTAGCTATGAGTCATAATGGTTTACCTTGCGTGCCAACATGCTATTGAGATGGTTATGATGTGGTATGATAGGGTGGTATCCTCCACTGAATGATTTAAGTGACTTGACTTGGCGTATGTTCACGCATGTAGTTGAAACAAAATCAACATAGCCTTCACGATATTTATGTTCATGGTGGATTATATCCTACTCATGCTTGCATTCGATGTTGATTAATTTGAATGCATGTTCATGACTGTTATCGCTCTCTAGCTGATCGCTTCCCAGTCTTTTGCTAGCCTTCACCTGTACTAAGTGGGAATACTGCTTGTGCATCCAATCCCTTAAACCCCAAAGTTATTCCACATGAGTGTTGGGGAACGTAGTAATTTCAAAAAATTTCCTACGCACACGCAAGATCATGTGATGCATAGAAACGAGAGGGAGAGTATGATCTACATACCTAGTAGATTGACAATGGAAGCGTTTGGTTGATGTAGTCGTACGTCTTCACGGCCCGACCGATCAAGCACCGAAACTACGGCACCTCCGAGTTTTAGCACATGTTCAGCTCGATGACGATCCCCGGACTCCGATCCAGCAAAGTGTCGGGGAAGAGTTCCATCAGCACGACGGCGTGGTGACGATCTTGATGTACTACTGCAGCAGAGCTTCGCCTAAACTCCGCTACAATATTATCGAGGTCTATGGTGGCTGGGGGCGCCGCACACGGCTAAGGAAAAAGATCACGTGGATCAACTTGTGTGTCTCTGGGGTGCCCCTGCCTCCGTATATAAAGGACTAAAGGGGGGAGGCTGGCCGGCCAAGGAGGGCGCGCCAGGAGAGTCCTACTCCCTGTGGGAGTAGGATCCGCCCCCGATCCTAGTTGGAATAGGATTCGCGGAGGGGGGAAAAGAGAGAGAGGGGCCGGCCCCCTCTCCTTGTCCTATTCGGACCAAGGGAGGGGAGGGGTGCGCAGCCCATGAGGGGCTGCCTCTTCTCTTTTCCACTAAGGCCCATCATGGCCCATATAGCTCCCGGGGGGTTCCGGTAACCTCCCGGTACTCCGGTAAAATCCCGATTTCACCCGGAACACTTCCGATATCCAAATATAGGCTTCCAATATATCAATCTTTATGTCTCGACCATTCCGAGACTCCTCGTCATGTCCGTGATCACATCTGGGACTCCAAACAACCTTCGGTACATCAAAATGCATAAACTCATAATACAACTGTCATCGTAACCTTAAGCATGTGGACCCTATGGGTTCGAGAACAATGTAGACATGACCGAGACACGTCTCCGGTCAATAACCAATAGCGGGACCTGGATGCCCATATTGGCTCCTACATATTCTACGAAGATCTTTATCGGTCAGACCGCATAACAACATACGTCGTTCCCTTTGTCATCGGCATGTTACTTGCCCAAGATTCGATCGTCGGTATTCCAATACCTAGTTCAATCTCGTTGCCGGCAAGTCTCTTTACTCGTTCTGTAATACATCATCCGGCAACTAACTCATTAGTTGCAATGCTTGCAAGGCTTAAGTGATGTGCATTACCGAGAGGGCCCAGAGATACCTCTCCGACAATCGGAGTGACAAAACCTAATCTCGAAATACGCCAACCCAACATGTACCTTTGGAGACACCTGTAGTACTCCTTTATAATCACCCAGTTACGTTGTGACGTTTGGTAGCACCCAAAGTGTTCCTCCGGTAAACGGGATTTGCATAATCTCATAGTTATAGGAACATGTATAAGTCATGAAGAAAGCAATAGCAACATACTAAACGATCGGGTGCTAAGCTAATGGAATGGGTCATGTCAATCAGATCATTTACTTAATGATGTGATCCTGTTAATCAAATAACAACTCATTGTTCATGGTTAGGAAACATAACCATCTTTGATTAACGAGCTAGTCAAGTAGAGGCATACTAGTGACACTTTGTTTGTCTATGTATTCACACATGTATTATGTTTCCGGTTAATACAATTCTAGCATGAATAAGAAACATTTATCATGATATAAGGAAATAAATAATAACTTTATTATTGCCTCTAGGGCATATTTCCTTCAGTCTCCCACTTGCACTAGAGTCAATAATCTAGATTACACAGTAATGATTCTCACACCCATGGAGCCTTGGTGCTGATCATGTTTTGCTCGTGGAAGAGGCTTAGTTAACGGGTCTGCAACATTCAGATCCGTATGTATCTTGCAAATCTCTATGTCTCCCACCTGGACTAGATCCCGGATGGAATTTAAGCGTCTCTTGATGTGCTTGGTTCTCTTGTGAAATCTGGATTCCTTTTCCGAGGCAATTGCACCAGTATTGTCACAAAAGATTTTCATTGGACCCGATGCACTAGGTATGACAACTAGATCGGATATGAACTCCTTCATCCAGACTCCTTCATTTGCTGCTTCCGAAGCAGCTATGTACTCAGCTTCACATGTAGATCCCGCTACAACGCTTTGTTTAGAACTGCACCAACTTACAGCCCCACCGTTTAATGTAAACACGTATCCGGTTTGCAATTTAGAATCGTCTGGATCAGTGTCAAAGCTTGCATCAACGTAACCTTTTACGATGAGCTCTTTGTCACCTCCATATACGAGAAACATATCCTTAGTCCTTTTCAGGTATTTCAGGATGTTCTTGACCGCTGTCCAGTGATCCACTCCTGGATTACTTTGGTACCTCCCTGCTAGACTTATAGCAAGGCACACAGCAGGTTTGGTACACAACATTGCATACATGATAGATCCTATGGCTGATGCATAGGGAACATCTTTCATATTCTCTCTATCTTCTGCAGTGGTCGGGCATTGAGTCTTACTCAACTTCACACCTTGTAACACAGGCAAGAACCCTTTCTTTGCTTGATCCATTTTGAACTTCTTCAAAACTTTGTCAAGGTATGTGGTTTGTGAAAGTCCAATTAAGCGTCTTGATCTATCTCTATAGATCTTAATGCCTAATATGTAAGCAGCTTCACCGAGGTCTTTCATTGAAAAACTTTTATTCAAGTATCCCTTTATGCTATCCAGAAATTCTACATCATTTCCAATCAGTAATATGTCATCCACATATAATATCAGAAATGCTACAGAGCTCCCACTCACTTTCTTGTAAATACAGGCTTCTCCAAAAGTCTGTATAAAACCAAATGCTTTGATCACACTATCAAAACGTTTATTCCAACTCCGAGAGGCTTGCACCAGTCCATAAATGGATCGCTCGATCTTGCACACTTTGTTAGCTCCCTTTGGATCGACAAAACCTTCTGGTTGCATCATATACAACTCTTCTTCCAGAAATCCATTCAGGAATGCAGTTTTGACATCCATATGCCAAATTTCATAATCATAAAATGCGGCAATTGCTAACATGATTCGGACAGACTTAAGCATCGCTACGGGTGAGAAGGTGTCATCGTAGTCAATCCCTTGAACTTGCCAAAAACCTTTTGCGACAAGTCAAGCTTTGTAGACAGTAATATTACCGTCAGCGTCAGTCTTCTTCTTGAAGATCCATTTATTCTCTATTGCTCGCCGATCATCGGGCAAGTCAACCAAAGTCCATACTTTGTTCTCATACATGGATCCCATCTCAGATTTCATGGCTTCAAGCCACTTTGCGGAATCTGGGCTCACCATCGCTTCTTCATAGTTTGTAGGTTCATCATGATCTAGTAGCATGACTTCCAGAATGGGATTACCGTACCAGTCTGGTGCGGATCTTACTCTGGTTGATCTACGAGGTTCAGTAGTATCTTGTTCTGAAGTTTCATGATCATCATCATTAGCTTCCTCACTAACTGGTGTAGGTGTCACAGAAACAGTTTTCTGTGATGTACTACTTTCCAATAAGGGAGTAGGTACAGTTACCTCGTCAAGTTCTACTTTCCTCCCACTCACTTCTTTCGAGAGAAACTCCTTCTCTAGAAAGTTTCCGAATTTAGCAACAAAAGACTTGCCTTCGGATCTGTGATAGAAGGTGTATCCAATAGTCTCCTTTGGATATCCTATGAAGACACATTTCTCCGATTTGGGTTCGAGCTTATCAGATTGAAGCTTTTTCACATAAGCATCGCAGCCCCAAACTTTCAGAAACGACAACTTTGGTTTCTTGCCAAACCATAGTTCATAAGGCGCCGTCTCAACGGATTTTGATGGTGCCCTATTTAACGTGAATGCGTCCGTCTCTAGAGCGTACCCCCAAAACGATAGCGGTAAATCAGTAAGAGACATCATAGATCGCACCATATCTAGTAAAGTACGATTACGACGTTCGGACACACCATTACGCTGTGGTGTTCCGGGTGGCGTGAGTTGCGAAACTATTCCACAATTTTTCAAATGTACACCAAACTCGTAACTCAAATATTCTCCTCCACGATCAGATCGTAGAAACTTTATTTTCTTGTTACGATGATTTTCAACTTCACTCTGAAATTCTTTGAACTTTTCAAATGTTTCAGACTTATGTTTCATTAAGTAGATATACCCATATCTGCTCAAATCATCTATGAAGGTGAGAAAATAACGATATCCGCCACGAGCCTCAATATTCATCGGACCACATACATCTGTATGTATGATTTCCAACAAATCTGTTGCTCTCTCCATAGTACCGGAGAACGGCGTTTTGGTCATCTTGCCCATGAGGCACGGTTCGCAAGTACCAAGTGATTCATAATCAAGTGGTCCCAAAAGTCCATCAGTATGGAGTTTCTTCATGCGCTTTACAACGATATGACCTAAACGGCAGTGCCACAAATAAGTTGCACTATCATTATCAACTCTGCATCTTTTGGCTTCAACATTATGAATATGTGTGTTACTACTATCGAGATTCAACAAGAATAGACCACTCTTCAAGGGTGCATGACCATAAAAGATATTACTCATATAAATAGAACAACCATTATTCTCTGATTTAAATGAATAACCGTCTCGCATCAAACAAGATCCAGATATAATGTTCATGCTTAACGCTGGCACCAAATAACAATTATTTAGGTCTAATATTAATCCCGAAGGTAGATGTAGAGGTAGCGTGCCGACTGCGATCACATCGACTTTGGAACCGTTTCCCACGCGCATCGTCACCTCGTCCTTAGCCAATCTTCGCTTAATCCGTAGTCCCTGTTTCGAGTTGCAAATATTAGCAACAGAACCAGTATCAAATACCCAGGTGCTACTGCGAGCATTAGTAAGGTACACATCAATAACATGTATATCACATATACCTTTGTTCACCTTGCCATCCTTCTTATCCGCCAAATACTTGGGGCAGTTCCGCTTCCAGTGACCAGTCTGCTTGCAATAGAAGCACTCAGTTTCAGGCTTAGGTCCAGGTTTGGGTTTCTTCTCTTGAGTAGCAACTTGCTTGCCGTTCTTTTTGAAGTTCCCCTTCTTCTTTCCTTTGCCCTTTTTCTTGAAACTAGTGGTCTTGTTGACCATCAACACTTGATGCTCCTTCTTGATTTCTACCTCCGCAACTTTCAGCATCGCGAAGAGCTCGGGAATAGTCTTATTCATCCCTTGCATATTATAGTTCATCACGAAGCTCTTGTAGCTTGGTGGCAGTGATTGGAGAATTCTGTCAATGACGCAATCATCTAGAAGATTAACTCCCAATTGAATCAAGTGATTATTATACCCAGACATTTTGAGTATATGCTCACTAACAGAACTGTTCTCCTCCATCTTGCAGCTATAGAACTTATTGGAGACTTCATATCTCTCAGTCCGGGCATTTGCTTGAAATATTAACTTCAACTCCTGGAACATCTCATATGCTCCATGACGTTCAAAACGTCGTTGAAGTCCCGATTCTAAGCCGTAAAGCATGGCACACTGAACTATCGAGTAGTCATCAGCTTTGCTCTGCCAGACGTTCATAACATCCGGCGTTGCTCCTGCAGCAGGCCTGGCACCCAGCGGTGCTTCCAGGACGTAATTCTTCTGTGCAGCAATGAGGATAATCCTCAAGTTACGGACCCAGTCCGTGTAATTGCTACCATCATCTTTCAACTTTGCTTTCTCAAGGAACGCATTAAAATTCAACGGAACAACAACACGAGCCATCTATCTACAAACAAGCATTAACAAGCAAGATACTTATCAGGTACTAAGTTTCATGATAAATTTAAGTTTAGTTAATTTACTTAAAGAACTCCCACTTAGATAGACATCCCTCTAATCCTCTAAGTGATTACGTGATCCAAATCAATTAAACCATGTCCAATCATCACGTGAGATGGAGTAGTTTCATTGGTGAACATCACTATGTTGATCATATCTACTATATGATTCACGCTCGACCTTTCGGTCTCCGTGTTCCGAGGCCATATTTGTATATGCTTGGCTCGTCAAGTATAACCTGAGTATTCCGCGTGTGCAACTGTTTTGCACCCATTGTATTTGAACGTAGAGCCTATCACACCCGATCATCACGTGGTGTCTCAGCACGAAGAACTTTCGCAACGGTGCATACTCAGGGAGAACACTTCTTGATAATTTAGTGAGAGATCATCTTATAATGCTACCATCAACCAAAGCAAGATAAGATGCATAAAAGATAAACATCACATGCAATCAATAAAAGTGATATGATATGGCCATCATCATCTTGTGCTTGTGATCTCCATCTCCGAAGCACCGTCGTGATCACCATCGTTACCGGCGTGACACCTTGATCTCCATCGTAGCATCGTTGTCGTCTCGCCAAGCTTGTGCTTCCACGACTATCGCTACCGTTTAGTGATAAAGTAAAGCATTACAGCGCGATTGCATTGCATACATTAAAGCGACAACCATATGGCTCCTGCCAGTTGCCGATAACTCGGTTACAAAACATGATCATCTCATACAATAAAAATCAGCATCATGTCTTGACCATATCACATCACAACATGCCCTGCAAAAACAAGTTAGACGTCCTCTACTTTGTTGTTGCAAGTTTTACGTGGCTACTACGGGCTTAAGCAAGAACCAATCTTACCTACGCATCAAAACCACAACGATAGTTTGTCAAGTTGGTGCTGTTTTAACCTTCGCAAGGACCGGGCGTAGCCACACTCAGTTCAACTAAAGTTGGAGAAACTGTCACCCACAAGCCACCTCTGTGCAAAGCATGTCGGGAGAACCGGTCTCGCGTAAGCGTACGCGTAATGTCGGTCTGGGCCGCTTCATCCAACAATACCGCCGAACCAAAGTATGACATGCTGGTAAGCAGTATGACTTATATCGCCCACAACTCACTTGTGTTCTACTCGTGCATATAACATCAACATATAAAACCTAGGCTCGGATGCCACTGTTGGGGAACGTAGTAATTTCAAAAAAATTCCTACGCACACGCAAGATCATGTGATGCATAGAAACGAGAGGGGAGAGTATGATCTACATACCTAGTAGATCGACAACGGAAGCGTTTGGTTGATGTAGTCGTACGTCTTCACGGCCCGACCGATCAAGCACTAAAACTACGGCACCTCCGAGTTTTAGCACACGTTCAGCTCGATGACGATCCCCGGACTCCGATCCAGCAAAGTGTCGGGGAAGAGTTCCGTCAGCACGACGGCGTGGTGACGATCTTGATGTACTACTGCAGCAGGGCTTCGCCTAAACTCCGCTACAATATTATCGAGGACTATGGTGGCTGGGGGCGCCGCACACGGCTAAGGAAAAAGATCACGTGGATCAACTTGTGTGTCTCTGGGGTGCCCCTGCCTCCGTATATAAAGGACTAAAGGGGGGAGGCTGGCCGGCCAAGGAGGGCGCGCCAGGAGAGTCCTACTCCCTCTGGGAGTAGGATCCCCCCCCCCCCAATCCTAGTTGGAATAGGATTCGCGGAGGGGGGAAACGAGAGAGAGGGGCCGGCCCCCTCTCCTTATCCTATTCAGACCAAGGGATGGGAGGGGTGCGCAGCCCATGAGGGGCTGCCTCTTCTCTTTTCCACTAAGGCCCATCATGGCCCATATAGCTCCCGGGGGGTTCCGGTAACCTCCCGGTACTCCGGTAAAATCCCGATTTCACCCGGAACACTTCCGATATCCAAACATAGGCTTCCAATATATCAATCTTTATGTCTCGACCATTTCGAGACTCCTCGTCGTGTCCGTGATCACATCCGAGACTCCGAACAACCTTCGGTACATAAAAATGCATAAACTCATAATACAACTGTCATCGTAACCTTAAGCGTGCGGACCCTACGGGTTCGAGAACAATGTAGACATGACCGAGACACGTCTCCGGTCAATAACCAATAGCGGGACCTGGATGCCCATATTGGCTCCTACATATTCTACGAAGATCTTTATCGGTCAGACCGCATAACAACATACGTCGTTCCCTTTGTCATCGGTATGTTACTTGCCCGAGATTCGATCATCGGTATTCCAATACCTAGTTCAATCTCGTTGCCGGCAAGTCTCTTTACTCGTTCTGTAATACATCACCCCGCAACTAACTCATTAGTTGCAATGCTTGCAAGGCTTAAGTGATGTGCATTACCGAGAGGGCCCAGAGATACCTCTCCGACAATCGGAGTGACAAAACCTAATCTCGAAATACGCCAACCCAACATGTACCTTTGGAGACACCTGTAGTACTCCTTTATAATCACCCAGTTACGTTGTGACGGTTGGTAGCACCCAAAGTGTTCCTCCGGTAAACGGGAGTTGCATAATCTCATAGTTATAGGAACATGTATAAGTCATGAAGAAAGCAATAGCAACATACTAAACGATTGACTGCTAAGCTAATGGAATGGGTCATGTCAATCAGATCATTACTTAATGATGTGATCCCATTAATAAAGTAACAACTCATTGTTCATGGTTAGGAAACATAACCATCTTTGATTAACGAGCTAGTCAAGTAGAGGCATACTAGTGACACTTTGTTTGTCTATGTATTCACACATGTATTATGTTTCCGGTTAATACAATTCTAGCATGAATAATAAACATTTATCATGATATAAGGAAATAAATAATAACTTTATTATTGCCTCTAGGGCATATTTCCTTCAATGAGTCCAATATACCTACCTATATACGGTATCTACCTGCCATTCCAAGTAAATTTGTATGTGCCAAACTCTAAACCTTCAAATAAATATCCTATTTTGTATGCTCGAATAGCTCATGTATCTACTAGGGCTGTCTGTATCTTCCATGTTAGGTGGGTTATTCTCAAGAGGAGTGGACTCTGCTCCTCACTCACGAGATAAATGGCTGGTCACCGGGATGCCCAGTCCCATGCTTTATGCAAGCTAAATCAAAATAATTGCAAACAAAACTCCCCCTAGGACTCTTGTTAGTTGGAGGCACTCGTTGTTTCGAGCAAGCCATGGATTGATGCTTGTTGGTGGAAGGGGGGTATAAACTTTACCATTCTGTTTGGGAACCGCCTGTAATGTGTGTAGCATGGAAGATATCGCCATCCCTTGGTTGTTATGTTGACAATGAAAGTATACCGCTCAAAATATTATTCACCTCTATTTCAAAACCGAGCTCTGGCACCTCTACAAATCCCTGCTTCCCTCTACGAAGGGCCTATCTGTTTACTTTTATCCTGAGTCATCATCCTCTTATTAAAAAGCACCAGTTGGAGAGCACCGCTGTCATTTGCATTCATTATTGTTAGTTTACATTGAATATGACTTGACTGGATCTCTTTTACCATGAATTACAATGTCCAGTCAGTCCATGGTCTTAAAAGGTGCTCTGCATTTATGTTTTGCGGTCTCAGAAAGGGCTAGCGAGATACCACCTTGTTATATCATATTATGATTATTTTGAGAAAGTGTTGTCATCCGAGATTTATTATTATTGCTCGCTAGTTGATTATGCTATTGGTATGAGCAAACTTGAGACCTAAGCGTCATTGTGAATGTGGTTATTTATAATCTTTGCTGAAAACTTGAATGCTGACTTTACATATTTACAACAACAAGAGCAAACCGAGTTTGTAAAAGTTTTTGTTTATCACTTTCAGTTTGTCAACTGAATTGCTTGAGGACAAACAAACGTTTAAGCTTGGGGGAGTTGATACGTCTCTGTCGTATCTACTTTTCCAAACACTTTTGCCCTTTGTTTTTGGACTCTAACTTGCATGATTTGAATGGAACTAACTCGGACTGACGCTGTTTTCAGCAGAATTACCATGGTGTTATTTATGTGCAAAAACAAACGTTCTCGGAATGACCTGAAACTTCACAGAGCAACTTTTTGGAAAATATAAAAATACCTGCAAAAGATGAAGGCCAGGGGGCCCACCACCTGTCCACGAGGGTGGGGGCGCGCCTGCCCCCTAGGGCGTGCCCCCCTACCTCGTGGGCCCCCTGGTGCCTCTTCGACTCCAACTCCAACTTTATATATTGTGTTTCGGGGAGAAAAAATAAAGGATAAGAATTCATCGCGTTTTACGATACGGAGCCGCCACCAAGCCCTAAACCTCTCGGGAGGGCTGATCTAGAGTCCGTTCGAGGCTCCGGAGAGGGGAATCCGTCACCATCGTCATCATCAACCATCCTCCATCACCAATTTCATGATGCTCACCGCCGTGCATGAGTAATTCCATCCTAGGCTTGCTGGACGGTGATGGGTTGGATGGGATCTATCATGTAATCGAGTTAGTTTTGTTAGGGTTTGATCCCTAGTATCCACTATGTTCTGAGATTGATGTTGCTATGACTTTGCTATGCTTAATGCTTGTCACTAGGGCCCGAGTGCCATGATTTCAGATCTGAACCTATTATGTTTTCATCAATATATGAGTGTTCTTGATCCTATCTTGCAAGTCTATAGTCACCTATTATGTGTTATGATCCGTTAACCCCGAAGTGACAATAATCGGGATACTTACCGGTGATGACCGTAGTTTGAGGAGTTCATGTGTTCACTATGTGTTAATGCTTTGTTCTGGTACTCTATTAAAAGGAGGCCTTAATATCCCTTAGTTTCCATAAGGACCCCGCTGCCACGGGAGGGTAGGACAAAAGATGTCATGCAAGTTATTTTCCATAAGCACGTATGATTATGTTAGAAATACATGCCTACATTATATCAATGAACTGGAGCTAGTTCTGTGTCACCCCAGGTTATGACTGTTACATGATGAACCGCATCCGGCATAATTCTCCATCACTGATCCATTGCCTATGAGCTTTCCGTATATTGTTCTTCGCTTATTTACTTTCCCGTTGCTATTTCGATCATCAATACAAAATACAAAAAACATTACTTTACTACTGTTACCTTTTGTTACCGTTACCACTACTGTCATATTACTTTGCGACTAAATACTTTGTTGCAGATACTAAGTTTTCAGGTGTGGTTGAATTGACAACTCAGCTGCTAATACTTGAGAGTATTCTTTGGCTCCCCTTGTGTCGAACCAATAAATTTGGGTTGAATACTTTACCCTCGAAAATTGTTGCGATCCCCTATACTTGTGGGTTATCATGTAGATATAGATCCCATCTTTTTAACCTTAGTAGCAACAATACATACGTGTCGGTTCCCTTTTCTGTCACTGGGATCAAGCACCGTAAGATCGAACCCACTACCGGGCACCTCTTCCCATTGCAAGATAAATAGATCAAGTTGGCCAAACAAAACCCAAATATCGGAGAAGAAATTCGAGGCTATAAGAGATCATGCATAGAAGAGATCAAAGAAACTCAAATGACTTTCATGGATATAAAAAGATAGGGATTTTTATTTCGGTGCCCCTGGTTCCTTAGCTCTACTCATTCATCCCCACTTTGTTAACTTTTGCTCACTTTTCCCCACTCCCTTGCCCGAAACCCTCATAACTGGTTATAACGGATGTTGCCGCCGGGTCAATGACTTTGATCGTTAGCTAACGTGTGGGGCGGTGTATACGTGGGTGATAACCCACAAGTATAGGGGATCGCAAGAGTTTTTGAGGGTAGAGTATTCAACCCAAATTTATTGATTCGACACAAGGGGAGCCAAAGAATATTATCAAGTATTAGCAGCTGAGTTGTCAATTCAACCACACCTGGAAACTTAATATCTGCAGCAAAGTATTTAGTAGCAAAGTAATATGATAGTAGTGGTAACGATAGCAAAAGTAATATTTTTGGGCTTTGTAGTGATTGTAACAGTAGCAGCGGAAAAGTAAATAAGCGAAGGACAATATATGAAAAGCTCATAGGCAATGGATCGGTGATGGAGAATTATGCCGGATGCGGTCGATCATGTAATAGTCATAACCTAGGGTGACACAGAACTAGCTCCAGTTCATCAATGTAATGTAGGCATGTATTTCGAATATAGTCATACATGCTTATGGAAAAGAACTTGCATGACATATTTTCTCCTACCCTCCCGTGGCAGCAGGGTCCTATTGGAAACTCAGGGATATTAAGGCCTCCTTTTAATAGAGTACTGGACCAAAGCATTAATACATAGTGAATACATGAACTCCTCAAACTACGGTCATCATCGGGAGTGGTCCCGATATTGTCACTTCGGGGTTGCTGGATCATAACACATAGTAGGTGACTATAGACTTGCAAGATAGGATCAAGAACTCACATATATTCATGAAAACATAATAGGTTCAGATCTGAAATCATGGCACTCGGGCCTTAGTGACAAGCATTAAGCATAGAAAAGTCATAGGAACATCAATCTGACAACATAGTGGATACTAGGGATCAAACCCTAACAAAACTAACTCGATTACATGATAAATCTCATCCAACCCATCACTGTTCAGCAAGCCTACGATGGAATTACTCACGCACGGCGGTGAGCATCATGAGATTGGCGATGGAGGAAGGTTGATGATGACGATGTCGACGGATTCCCCTCTCCGCAGCCCCGAACGGACTCCAGATCAGCCCTCCCAAGAGAGTTTAGGGCTTGGCGGCGGCTCCATATCGTAAAACGTGATGAATCCTTCTCCATGATTTTTTTCTCCCCGAAAGTGAATATATGGAGTCAGGGTTGAGGTCGGTGGAGCATCAGGGGGCCCACAAGGCAGTGGGGCGCGCCCCCACCCTCGTGGACACGTGGAGGCCCCCCTGACGTGGATTCTTCTTCCAGTATTTTCTTTATATTCCAAAATAATTCTTTGTTGATTTTCTGGTCATTCTGAGAACTTCTATTTCTGCACAAAAATAACATCATGGCAATTCTGCTGAAAACATCGTCAGTCTGGGTTAGTTCCATTCAAATCATGCAAGTTAGAGTCCAAAACAAGGGCAAAAGTGTTTGGAAAAGTAGATACGACAGAGACGTATCAACTCCCCCAAGCTTAAACCTTTGCTTGTCCTCAAGCAATTCAGTTGATAAACTGAAAGTGATAAAGAAAAACTTTTATAAACTCTGTTTGCTCTTGTTGTTGTAAATATGTAAAGCTAGCATTCAAGTTTTCAGCAAAGATTATGAACTAACCATATTCACAGTAACATTTAGGTCTCATGTTTACTCATATCTATGGCATAATCAACTAGCGAGCAATAATAATAAATCTCGGATGACAACACTTTCTCAAAACAATCATTATATGATATAACAAGATGGTATCCCGCTAGCCCTTTCTAAGACCGCAAAACATAAATGCAGAGCACCTTTAAAGATCAAGGAATGACTAGACATTGTAATTCATGGTAAAAGAGATCCAGTCAAGTCATACTCCATGTAAACTAATAGTAATGGATGCAAATGACAGTGGTGCTCTCCAACTGGTGCTTTTTAATAAGAGGATGATGACTCAACATGAAAGTAAATGGATAGGCCCTTCGTAGAGGGAAGCAGGGATTTGTAGAGGTGCTAGAGCTCGGTTTTGAAATAGATATGAATAATATTTTGAGCGGTATACTTTCATTGTCAACATAACAACCGAGAGATCTCGATATCTTCCATGCTACACACATTATAGGAGGTTCCCAAACAGAATGGTAAAGTTTATACTCCCCCTCCACCAACAAGCATCAATCCATGGCTTGCTCAAAACAACGAGTGCCTCCAACTAACAAGAGTCTCGGGGGAGTTTTGTTTGCATTTATTTTTATTTGATTTGCATAAAGCATGGGACTGGGCATCCCGATGACCAGCCATTTTCTCGTGAGTGAGGAGCGGAGTCCACTCCTCTTGAGAATAACCCGCCTAGCATGGAAGATACAAACATCCCTAGTTGATACATGAGCTATTCTAGCATACACAACAGAATGTTTATTTGAAGGTTTAGAGTTTGGCACATACAAATTTACTTGGAACGGTAGGTAAATACTGTATATAGGTAGGTATGGTGGACTCATATGGAATAACTTTGGGGTTTATGGAATTGGATGCCCAAGCAGTATTCCTGCTTAGTAAAAGTGAAGGCTAGAAAAATACTGGGAAGCAACCAGCTAGAGAGCGACAATAGTCATGAACATGCATTAAAATTAATCAACACGGAATACAAGCATGAGTAGGATATAATGCACCATGAACATAAATATTGTAGAGGCTATGTTGATTTTGTTTCAACTACATGCGTGAACATGTGCCAAGTCAAGCCACTCGAATCGTTCAAAAGAGGATACCACCCTATCATACCACATCACAACCATTTTAATAGCATGTTGGCACACAAGGTAAACCATTATAAGCTCCTAGCTAATTAAGCATGGCATAAGCAATTACAATCTCTAATTGTCATTGCAAATATGTTTATTTCATAATAGGCTGAATCAGGAATGATGGACTAATCATATTTACAAAAACAAGAGAGGTCGAGTTCATACCATCTTTTCTCATCTCAATAAGTTCATCATATAATCATCATTATTGCATTTCGTTTGCACGACTGAATAGCGTGGATAATAATAATAGTGCACGTTCATTGGACTAAGCTGGAATCTGCAGGCATTCAATTCAAGAGAGAAGACAACGTAATATGGGCTCTTGGTTAGATCAACAATAATGCATATGAGAGCCACTCAACATTTTAATCATCGTCTTCTCCTATCGACCTCAAAGAAAATAAAAGTAGTAAAACTATTTACACGGGAAAGCACCCAACAAGAAAAAGAAGAACATGAAATCTTTTTGGGTTTTCTTTTAGTTACTACTACAAGCAAGAAAGTAAACTAGCTAAAAGCTACAACTAATTTTTTGGTTTTTCTTAAGGTTTATCAAACACACAAGAAGAAAGCATAAAAAGGGAAAATAAACTAGCATGGATGATACAGTGAAAAAGTATGAGCACTGACAACTAGCATGAGTGTGTGAACATAAATGTAATGTCGGTGAGAATATGTACTCCCCCAAGCTTAGGCTTTT
This sequence comes from Triticum dicoccoides, assembly GCF_002162155.2. Taxonomy (NCBI): domain Eukaryota; kingdom Viridiplantae; phylum Streptophyta; class Magnoliopsida; order Poales; family Poaceae; genus Triticum; species Triticum dicoccoides. Next base: position 648,052,700 of record NC_041384.1, on the reverse strand, counting down.
GGCGTAAGTTGGTCTATGACCACGGCTGGCCTAGCGGATATCCAAAGTAATAGTTGGGGTCGTACTGAGAAGAATCCCCCTGGTGCCACTGGTTGGCGATCTCTTCCGGATTCCACTAATAAACAGACTGCCAGTGAGGATCAAATTGTGGTTCCGGCTCTGGCTCTGTAGTTGGTGTGGGGTTTCGGTAGGCGTGAATGGCCTCCGGCGGAACAAGGTACTTGCCTGCAGATAAGTCAAACAAGGAAGGAGCAGGCAAAAGAATAGTCTCAGGGTGATTTTTATCAAATATTAGCTTGTAATTAAGCATCTTTTCCTTATTCTTAACAATAAAATCATGTGCAACCATACTCTTATAGTCTAGAAAAATAGGAGGCAGCAACTTCTCTTCCTTCTCATAATGCCTAATAGGTATGTTAAAGTGTGCAGCGAGGCGCGAGGCGAAGATGCCTCCAAGGACGGGGCCCTTAGTACGGTTAAGATTTAACCGCTTTGCAACAATAGCGCCCATACTAAATGTGTCATCACAGAACAAGTCATGACACAAAATAACAATATCAGGGGCACTAAGGTTGCCACAGTTTCTACGACCAATTAAGCATCTACTAGCAAATATTGCGAAGTAACATGAAACAGGAAAATGTATGCTAGTAATTCTTGCATCAGAAACTTTCCTCGTTTCCGCTACAACAATTGTATCAGTAAACCCTTCCACATCGACACGATGTGGTTCCTCTACGCTGCCCTCAAAAGATATCAAACAAACCCGAAAAAAATCACAAAGTGACATCTCCTTACGCTCATCATATAAATAAAATTCCACCGTAGGTGGTGAGCTCCTAGCATGGAAATGAAAGTTTTGCACAAAGATATTGGTGAGTAAGAGATACTGTTTGCGTTGGTCATGGAGGAAGGCGGTGAGGCCTGCATTCTCAGCCAATTCATAGAAACCATCATAAATCTCGGCTGCCACAAGAAATCATCACAAGGCCATTCACATGATCGAACCTCCGCAGTGCGAGGGAGATTATACTTGGGCTTCTTGTTATCTTCACTTTGTTTATCCTTCGAGCTTCGGCTCGATGAGCCCCTCAAAAATCTCTTCATCTTTTTCCAAAAATTTCTGAAATTTTTAGTAACTTCAAAATAAAAGTGAACCAAACTCAAGAAAATTGATAGCAACTACTCCTACAAGTGCCTAGAGGCTATATCATGCATTAAAACTACTTTTGACCATATAAATTTGACATGCAAGCTCAAGAACAGGGTCACCTAAGCAGCAAAAATTTGCAATTAATAAAGCACTAGAACAAAAACTAATTAGACCATTGGAGGAGTCACATACCAAAGAACAATCCCCCAGAGCAGTTTTGTGAATGGAGCTTTTGAGCAAGGAGATCTAAAATGGCAGCAATATGAGCTAGAACTCGTGCTTGAGCTGGTTAGTGATTTTTTTGGAGGAACAAGGAGTGTGTGGTGGCTGGAATAAGTGGAGGGGAGCCACCATGGGCCCACGAGGCAGGGGGCGCGCCCTCCACCCTCGTGGCCAGGTGCTTGCTCCCCCTGCTGTGTTCTTAGTGCCAGATATTCTCAAATATTCTAGAAAAAAAATCATATTTCATTTTTAGGGCATTTGGAGAACTTTTATTTTTGGGGTATTTTTTTATTGCATGTATAATTTAGAAAAGAGACAAAAATTACTATTTTTGTTTTATTTAATATAAATAACAGAAAATAAAAAGAGGGTACAGAGAGTTGTGTTTTCTAACTTCATCCATCTCATGCTCATCAAAAGGAATCCACTAACAAGGTCGATCAGGTCTTGTTAACAAACTCATTTCGAATAACATGGAACCGGAGAAATTTCGAATAACACTAGGTTACCTCAATGGGGATATGCATGCCCCCAACAATAAGAATATCATATTTCTTCTTGATAGTAGGAAGAGGAAATTCAAAACGTCCAATAGTAATTGTTGAAATTTTTCCAATAAAATTAATACTATGTACTTGAGGTTGTTTCCTCGGAAAGTGTACCGTATGCTCATTACCATTGACATGAAGAGTGACATTGCCTTTGGTGCAATCAATAACAGCCCCTGCAGTATTCAAAAAGGGTCTTCCAAGAATAATAGACATACTAGCGTCCTCGGGAATATCAAGAATAACAAAGTCCGTTAAAATAGTAACGTTTGCAACCACAATAGGCACATCCTCACAAATACCGATAGGTATAGCAGTTGATTTATCAACCATTTGCAAAGATATTTCAGTAGGTGTCAACTTATTCAAATCAAGTCTACGATATAAAGAAAGAGGCATAACACTAACACCGGCTCCAAGATCACATAAAGCAGTTTTAACATAGTTTCTTTTAATGGAGCATGGTATAGTGGGTACCCCTGGATCTCCAAGTTTCTTTGGTATTCCATCCTTCAAAGTATAATTAGCAAGCATGGTGGAAATTTCAAATTCCAGCATCTTTCTATTATTAGTAACAATATCCTTCATGTACTTAGCATAAGGATTCATGTTAAGCATATCAGTCAAACGCATACGCAAAAAGATAGGTCTAATCATTTCGGCAAAGCGCTCAAAATCCTCATCATCATTTTTCTTGGATGGTTTAGGAGGAAAGGGCATTGGTTTCTGAACTGATGGTTCTCTTTCTTTACCGTGCTTCCTAGCAACAAAGTCTCTCTTATCATAATGTTGATTCTTTGATTGTGGGTTATCAAGATCAACAGCAGGTTCAATCTCTACATCATTGTCATTACTAGGTTGAGCATCAACATGAACATCATCAATAACATTATCACTAGGTTCATGTTCGTTACCAGCTTGTGTTTCAGCATCATAAATAGAAATATCATTGGGATTCTCAGGTGTGTCAACAACAGGTTCACTAGAAGCATGCAAAGTCCAATCATTTTTATTTTTCTTCCTTTTAGAAGGACTAGGTGCATCAATATTAATTCTCTGAGAATCTTGCTCAATTCTCTTAGGATGGCCCTCAGGATACAAGGGTTCCTGAGTCACTTTACCTCCTCTAGTTGCAATTCTAACATCAAAGTCATTATTCTTACTATTCAATTCATTGAGCAAATCATTCTGAGCTTTAAGTACTTGTTCTACTTGAGTGGTAACCATAGAAGCATGTTTACTAATAAGTTTAAGTTCACCTTTAACATTAGCCATATAATCACTCAAGGGTTCAATCATCAAAGCATTATGTTTCAATTGTCTACCAACATAAGCATTGAAGTCTTCTTGTTTAACCATAAAGTTATCAAATTCATCAAAACATTGGCTAGCAAACTTAGCAGGAGGGATTTCAGCTTTATCATATCTATAGAGAGAATTTACCTTTACTACCTGTGTCGGGTTATCAAGACCGTGTGTTTCTTCAACAGGTGATGAATTAAGACCATGTATTTCTTCAATAGGAGGTAAATTCTTAACATCTTTAGCTTTAATACCTTTTTATTTCATAAATTTCTTTTCCTCTTGCATATCTTCAGGACTGAGAAATAGAATACCCCTTTTATTCGGAGTTGGCTTAGGAGTTGGTTCAGGAAGTGTCCAATTATTTTCATTAGTCAACATATTATTAAATAGCAATTTAGCTTGATCAACAGTTCTTTCCCTGAAAACACAACCAGCACAACTATCTAGGTAATCTCTGGAAGCATCGGTTAGTCCATTATAAAAGATATCAAGTATTTCATTTTTCTTGAGAGGATGATCACGCAAAGCATTAAGAAATTGGAGAAGCCTCCCCTAAGCTTGTGGGAGACTCTCTTCTTTAATTTGCACAAAATTATATATTTCCCTTAAAGTAGCTTGTTTCTTATGAGCGGGGAAAAATTTAGCGGAGAAGTAATAAATCATATCCTAGGGACTACGCATACAACCAGGATCAAGAGAATTAAACCATATCTTAGCATCACCCTTTAATGAGAACGGGAATAATTTCAGGATATAATAGTAGCGAGTTTTCTTATCATTACTGAACAGGGTAGCTATATCATTTAATTTAGTAAGATGTGCCACAACAGTTTCAGATTCATAGCCATGGAAAGGATCAGATTCAACCAAAGTAATTATCTCAGGATCAACAGAGAAATCATAATCCTTATTAGTAATAAATATAGGTGAATTAGCATAAGCAGGGTCATATTTCATTCTAGCATTCAGAGTTTTCTCTTTCAGCTTAGCGAATAATTTCTTAAGATCACTTCTATCATTGCAAGCAAGAAAGTCTCTAGCAGTTTCTTCATCCATAACATAACCCTCAGGAACAACAGGTAATTCATATCTAGGGAGAGAATCTTCATCATCACTTTCATCAATATTATCAGTAATTTCATTCTCTCTAGCCCTAGCAAGTTGTTCATCAAGAAATTCACCAAGTGGCACAGTGGTATCAAGCATAGAAGTAGTTTCATCACAAGTATCATGCATAGCAAAAGTGGCATCATCAATAACATGCGACATATCAGAATTAATAGCAGAAGCAGGTTTAGGTGTTGCAAGTTTACTCAAAACAGAAGGTGAATCAAGTACAGAGCTAGATGGCAGTTCCTTAGCTCCCCTCGTAGTTGAGGGAAAAATCTTGGTTCTTTGATCTTTCAAGTTCTTCATAATGATAAGCAGATATAAATCCCAAGTGACTCAAAGAATAGAGCTATGCTCCCCCGCAACGGCGCCAGAAAATAGTCTTGATAACCCACAAGTATAGGGGATCTCAACAGTTTTCGAGGGTAGAGTATTCAACCCAAATTTATTGATTCGACACAAGGGGAGCCAAAGGATATTCTCAAGTATTAGCAGCTGAGTTGTCAATTCAACCATACTTGGAAACTTAATATGTGCAACGAAGTATTTAGTAGCAAAGTAATATGATAGTAGTGGTAATGATAGCAAAAGTAATATTTTTGGGTTTTGTAGTGATTGTAATAGTAGCAGCGGAAAAGTAAATAAGCGAAGGACAATATATGAAAAGCTCGTAGGCAATGGATCGGTGATGGAGAATTATGCCGGATGCGATCGATCATGTAACAGTCATAACCTAGGGTGACACAGAACTAGCTCTAGTTCATCAATGTAATGTAGGCATGTATTCCGAATATAGTCATACATGCTTATGGAAAAGAACATCCATGACATCTTTTGCCCTACTCTCCCGTGGCAGCGGGGTCCTATTGGAAACTAAGGGATATTAAGGCCTCCTTTTAATAGAGTACCAGACCAAAGCATTAACACATAGTGAATACATGAACTCCTCAAACTACGGTCATAACCGGGGGTGGTCCCGATTATTGTCACTTCGGGGTTGCCGGATCATAACACATAGTAGGTGACTATAGACTTGCAAGATAGGATCAAGAACTCACATATATTCATGAAAACATAATAGGTTCAGATCTGAAATCATGGCACTCGGGCCCTAGTGACAAGCATTAAGCACAGCAAAGTCATAGCAACATCAATCTCACAACATAGTGGATAGGGATCAAAACCTAACAAAACTAACTCGATTACATGATAAATCTCATCCAACCCATCATCGTCCATCAAGCCTACGATGGAATTACTCACGCACGGCGGTGAGCATCATGAAATTGGTGATGAAGGAAGGTTGATGATGACGATGGCGATGGATTCCCCTCTCCGGAGCCCCGAACGGACTCTAGATCAGCCCTCCCGAGAGAGTTTAGGGCTTGGCAGCGGCTCCATATCGTAAAATGCGATGAATCCTTCTCCCTGATTTTTTTTCTCCTCGAAAGTGAATATATGGAGTCAGGGTTGAGGTCGGTGGAGCATTAGGGGGCCCACGAGGCAGGGGGCGCCCCCCCACCCTCATGGACAGGTGGAGGCCCCCCTGACGTGGATTCTTCTTCCGGTATTTTTTATATATTCCAAAATAATTCTCCGTTGATTTTCAGGTCATTCTGAGAACTTTTATTTCTGCACAAAAATAACACCATGGCAATTTTGCTGACAACAACGTCAGTACGGGTTAGTTCCATTCAAATCATGCAAGTTAGAATCCAAAACAAGGGCAAAAGTGTTTGGAAAAGTAGATACGACGGAGACGTATCAGTGGTCGCATGCAAGACCGCGGTCGTGGGGTAGCACGTGTCCATGGACATGCCCGAAACGTCCCATCATATAAACAGGGCAACCACCTCCATTGCCCCTACCATTTTCCCCCAAATCCACTCGCTGCCGCATCGTCTTCCTCTGCATGCCATCGTCGTCTCGCTCTCCTCCACTGCCTCCACCGCACCATCTCGCTCTCCCCCACCGCATCCTCTTCCTCACCTTCATCGCCTCCATCTGTCAGATGGCCGACGCTCGTGGCGACGCCGGCGCAGCGGCTGGAGATGTGGTGGAGCTGAAGGGTCAGGGCGAGGTGATCGCGGATGTCGGCGGCGTCCATGGAGGTGCGGGGAAACTCGCAACCGCCGCGGATGTGGCGGGCTCCACATGATCGCTGCAGAAGGTGACGGTGTCGAGCGGCGCGGTCCATCTCGACGCCCCTGTTGCGCCGCCTGCCGTGGAGGAGCAGGTATTCATTTGCACTTGCTTAGCTTGTAGAGTTAGTTCGATTGTGATTCATACAGTAGTTCAGATGGTTAGAGTAGTTGGTTTGACGGATGGGCCGGGGTTTTTTGTATGGGTTGGGGGGATGGGGTTTTTTGGACTAGGGTTTGTTGGATAATTGGTTGCAAAAATGCTATCTAGATGTTGTGAACTATGATTTTAGGTCCTGCAATGATTGGGGTTTTCAGATTTGTTTTTAGATTTGGATAAATTCGTTGCAAAAATGCTAGATGTTGTGAACATATTGGGGTTTTTAATGCTATGACGCTTATTAGATTTGTTTTTAGTGCTCACAGATTGGTTTTTTTAATGCTACTCAAGTTATTTGCTTCAAGTTATATTAGCTCTGTTGTTCTCAATATGTCCACAATATGTAGTTATATTAGCTCTGGTGTTCAATGTTTGTGCATGACAATGGAAAATGCAAATAGGATCATAGTATATTAGCCCTATGACCAAGTGTGCATATCTAAATTTCAATATGTAGTTATATTAGCTCTTTTGTTCAATGTGTGTGCATGACAATGCAAAATGCAAATAGGATCATAGTATATTAGCCCTATGATCAATGTGTCATCTGTGCATATCTAAATTTTCAATTGGCTTATGTATTTACTAGTGATGGATGTAATTGTATATTCAGGAGAATGATGGTAGGGGGAAGAGGATGAACATATACAATACTTTCGACGACCCGCACGATCCAGCGTATGGTGACAACAAAGAGTATGAGGTAAGCCTACTTGAAATTTAGATTGTTCATTTAGTTCGTTTGACATGGTGTATTCCCATGAATCTATAATGTACTAATGTAATTCATTCGTGTGTGCAGTATGTCTCTGGGGAAGATGTGGATGTGGACCGCAGCAACTTCGCCTCCTTCAAAGAGAAGGAAGAGGAGAAGATCAAGATCAAGGGAGTGGATTACTACTACAAGAGCAAGACCAAAACTTGGCGCTTCCCCTACTACACCACCAAGCCAAAGCCAAAGCCCGGTCGTTTCGTTCACCTTCTAGCTCATGCAGAAGATGTGGCCATCCACGGCGAGGACTACAAGATCATGGGGCAGCATGCTGCCCTAGCCAAAGTCCTGTCTCCCCCTTCCCTGATGTTATGATGTGTTTTAAGTACTTTAGGTTGTTTGCTGAACTATGTGGGTGAACTATGTTTGTGAACAGGATGTGGGTTACCTTTTGGTGGTTGGATGAATTTTATATGCATGTGGCTATCTATGTTGGGTATTTTTTTGTTTTTAAATTTATCTGCTATGATTTGTTTCATTGTTTTGAAAGTTCAGGTGCTGCAATGATCACACATATGCTGCAAATCTTCATATGTGTGAAGGTTTTCTCATGAAAATTTATCTGCTATGATTTGTTTCAGTGTTTTGAAAGTTCAAGTGCTGCAAAGATCATCCATATGCTGCAAATCTACATAGTTCAAAACACTGAAACAAGATTTCATAGAGTGTTTTATCAACGGTTCCCTTTTATCAAATATTCCAATAACAGAGCAAAAACAACATTTTAATGAAGATGTATTATCAACTATCTATGTTTGTGTAGGAGATCATGTGTGCAAAATTTGAGGTGATTTAGGGGAGGTTAAAGAAATTTGAACTCTATGAAATCTTGTAGGTGATAGCTCATATGTGTGAATTAATCTTCATATTTTTACATTTTCTCTTGAAAACATATGCTTTAATACAAAAACTATTAAAAACATGTTTTGAAATATGAAAATGGAAAACTAACTTCAGATCCTTCTTATTCACTTTACAATAAAGCTTTAGTGATTTTTTTGATTTTTTTTTAAATTTTTCAAAAACAGAAGGTAACACCACCTCCTCTCCTTGAACTCTATGAAATCATGTACATGATAGCTCATATGTGCGAAGGTTTTTTCATGAAAATGACCATAGAGCAAGTTTATGATTTTTGGTTGGTAACATGTCACATAAGACAACATTGTGAGCAGGTTTTTTATTTTTTTTTATTTTTTTTAAATTAATGGTGCTCATTTGACCTCGATCGTGCCAGCCAGGGTTTTTCATAAAAATGAGCATAGACCAAGTTTAGTATTTTTCCTCGTTAGTTTGTCTTATAAAATGACGAATGGCGAAGGTTTCATATATTTTTGATTTTTTTAAATTAGTTATACTCAGTCAAAGCCTTCGAAACCCCATTGACCAGCTCAAAACCCCTCTAAACCCCGTGGGGTTTCGCCAAACCCTAGCTCCCAACGCCAGCCGTCCGATCATACCCTCGCGCCAAGCAACAACCCTTAGATCTGGCCTTCTAGAAGGAACTAGGTGGGTTGGCTGTGTGCAGGCTCCACGCCGTTGGATCACAAGGATGTTGGAATAAGCCACGACATCTGGTGCAGTCGGGCTCGTCGGGCGCATCGGGTGCGCGCGGGACGTGCAGGACGCACCGATGGTGCGGTCGGGCTCGTCAGACGCGTCGAGTGCGCGCGGGATGTGCGGGACGCATCGCGGTAGGTGTGCGTACATGTGTAGTGTGTGTGCTCGTGGCTTGTAGTCGGATGGCGACGTAGTATGCAGCAGGCGCAGCGAAGCAACATGACGTTGAGGTCGTGCGGACGAGAAACCCGGGCTCACGATCCGATGACCGGATCACCAGGGAGAGTCCGTGGGTGCTACGTCTTGGCTAGCTACAAAGCCGGCTGTACGTTGAGGCTGTTAGTGCATGCAGGTGAGCTGCGTACGTGTGTATAGGGAGACTGAGTCGGAGTTAGTTGGCATCGTGGCGTGGGTAGGGCAAGGATGGAGTACGTGCTCTAGTGGGTGTGTGTTCCCGGCCTATAAAAGCCATTGTACTCCTCAGTTGTAACAGTGAGCTGTGATGTAGCCTGTGAATACAACAGAAAAAGAATGGGGCATTCGTGCGCCCATGACGGCGTTCGTGCGCCTGCCGGGAAAGTCATTGTGTCTGTGTGTCCTTCTTCCTCCTCCAGTCCTCTTCCTCCTCGAGTGCAAGGCGAGTGCAGAGGCGAGAGAGAGAGGGCGGCAACAATAATTGGTATCATGAGCTTGGTCGTCTTGGGCCATGCCGGAGGCGTGCCGGCAATGGCGGCATTCGTCGGCGGCTGCGCGGAGCTCCGGGCCGTGTGTCGGCCTGTGAAGGTGCGCGGCGCTACAGCTGTCATGGCGGATGCGGAGGTGGTGCACGGTGAGTCCGCGACGAGCACGGCGGACATGGAGGTCGAGGCGGTGTGGCTGCGGCGCATGGCGATGACGACGGCGGCGGGCCGGGCGCGACCAGTGCGTGTTATGGGTGCGCACTGGACGCGTCGAGCGCGTCGGGACCGCGGGAGTGGACTGCGTCGGGGCGCTGGATCTGGTCGCGCAGATCGCGTACGTGCGCGGCGGGAGCGCGGGCCGGGAGCGCGGGGACGTGGGAGTGCGCGCAAAGAGCACGGCGGTCGCGGAGACGTGGAGGTCGCGAAGGACCTGCGTGGTGGCGCAGAGGTCGCGGCGCCTCGGCGCGACAACCGTGGAGGCGCGCGGCACGGAGACGCGGCGAGCGGTGGCTTGTGCCGAAGACGCAGCGGAGGAGTCCACGGTGCTGAGACGACGTCGACGAGGCAGGGCTCCTGTCGGCAGGCCGTGCGGCGACGTCGTGGCTTAGGGGGAGTGTGTTGGAATAAGCCATGGCATCTGGTGCAGTCGGCCTCGTCGGGCGCGGCGGGTGCGCGCGGGACGTGCGGGACGCACTGGTGGTGCGGTCGGGCTCGTCGGGTGCGTCGAGTGCGCGCGGGACATGCAGGAGATGTGTAGTGTGTGTGCTCGTGGCTTGTAGTCGGATGGCGACGTAGTATGCAGCAGGCACAGCGAAGCAACATGACGTTGAGGTCGTGCGGACGAGAAACCCGGGCTCACGATCGGATGATCGGATCACCAGGGAGAGTCCGTGGGTGCTACGTCTTGGCTAGCTACAAAGCCGGCTGTACGTTGAGGCTGTTAGTGCATGCAGGTGAGCTACGTACGTGTGTATAGGGAGACTGAGTCGGAGTTAGTTGGCATCGTGGCATGGGTAGGGCAAGGATGGAGTACGTGCTCTAGTGGGTGTGTGTTCCCAGCCTATAGAAGCCATTGTACTCCTCAGTTGTAACAGTGAGTCGTGATGTAGCCTGTGAATACAAGAAAAAAAGATTGGGGCATTCATGCGCCGGCCGGGAAAGTCATTGTGTCTGTGTGTCCTTCCTCCTCCGGTCCTCTTCCTCCTCGAGTGCAAGGCGAGTGTAGAGGCGAGAGAGAGAGGGCGGCAACAACAAAGGACGGCTCCGCATCGTTGGATCGTGGGGCGATCCGCAAGAGGCGATCCTATTGTTGTGCTCAGTTGCTCGCCCACCACTGACTCCTTGAAAAAAACATTGTTATTGGGCCCAAAAGGAAACCAAGCTTTGGTTGGGCCGTCGAATTGCGTCGTTTTTTTGCATCATTTGCTCTGTTTTTTGTGAACGTGATGGCTCTGTATTTTTGCATCGTTTTTTGCGTCGTTCTTTTTGTTATACACAAATGTAAAATGGCCAAATTTATAAGGGCTAAATTTATTTTTATCTTGTAAAATGGCCACAAACTATAAAAAAAATGGGTCATTTTGCATTTGTATAATGGCCACAAGCCCTCTATCTCTTTTTATCATGCAAAATGACCAAAATTTTAAGGGCCAAATTATTTTTGTCATTCAAAATGGCCACAAGCTCTTCAAAAATTGTCTCTTTTTGTTCATATAATATCGGGTTTGACCACGGATTCCCACGCGTGCAATTAGCTTGTTTTTCTTCTTCTTTTCAAACCACCTTTTCCCACACGTGTACACTCCCGATGCTGCGGTGGGTTTGAAAATGAGCTACCAACTTCACATTTGACCCTGTTATTGCCATGGCCAAATAACACGTAGCACTATGGCTATTTAAGCCACCCTCTGCCTCTGCCATCCTTATCCATCTGCCCTTCTTGCTCTTCGACCCCTTCTCCGTCTTCTGCACATCCCTCAGCCATGCAGTACACCGTACCAACCTACCGCTTCCCACCCACCGTGCCGGAGAGGCTCTACCCTATCGGCGTGTACGTTGATCGCACACTACGTGTGTGGGCCTTATCAAGGCTGAGGACTGCAAGGAACTTCATCGAGTTCTTCCTCGTGTCTGGCTACCACCACCTCCCGAGGGGATCTCCAACGATGTTCCGCGTCGAGGAGGTCATCCAAAACCGGGTGGTGGTTGCTCTCCTTGCCCACTTCACCAACACATTCGACGTCTTCTACCTCCTCGGCCGGGTGTTTTGGTGTGGCTCCGAGTTCATCTCTTTCACCACCCACAACAGGTTCACGGAGTACAACATCTTCCCCACCGCGATGCGCATGCGCACTCTTCCATACCCCATCGACAACGCCCCGGAGGAGCAGTGAAAAGGGTGCCCGGAGGAGGAGCGAGGTGGAGAAGGCGGCGGCTAGGGTTCTAAACCCTCTATCTTTTTTTAGTCTATGTTATGTTAAGTTGTAATTGAATATGTTGGAGTTGCTTTGGGCTTGTTGGCCCTTTTCTTAAATTCTATTATTAAGTTTTCTATCTATTCTATTATTAAGTTCTTCCTAGTTTCGGCTATGTTGATCGTGTTATGGGCTTGTTGGCCCTATTTACATATTGGGACCATATATTTGTTGATTATTTTCTTAGAGAGATCGGCTTGTTAGTAGGGTTCCCTCGTTAGTAACCACCTAGTGCATGCAAGCAAGCTTTGTTAGTAGGGATGAATGAGTACAACGAAGCAAGGGAGTGGCTGTTTTTTACACAAGCCACAAATATGTAGCCACCTAGCTAGAAGAGAGGAACCAGCGCAGTGACCGTCGCTGCATCCGTGGCGGCTGGCGTGCAAAAAGCTGCTTGGTCAGTGCATCGTGGCGGATGCATCGATGCATGCAGGCTCGGTCGGTGCAAGCAGACTCGGTCAGCGCATCGTGGGATCGTGGCATCGGTGCATGCATGCTCGATCGACGTGACAGGGTTTGCTGGGTGCATGCATAGCAGGCTTCTGTCCTGGCGGCGTGCGAAGACGTTTAATGTAAGGGACAACCCAATGAAACCACGGCCCAACAGTCGAACAGCGACACCACCCAACACGCCCCACTTGTCAGGTCGAACGAACGACACAGTCCAGCATGGCCCCACTAGTCAAAGTTAACGGTCAAGCCTTTGACCCGACGGCAATGTCCATTGTGCCCAGTTATGAGGGTTTCTGGCAAGGGAGTGGGGAAAATTGAGCAAAAGTTAAGAGCACGGGGATGAATGAGTAGAGCTAAGGAACCAGGGGCACAGATGTAAAAGTCCCAAAAATATATGTCTGATCATAAAATCAAAGTTCATCAGATCCCAACAAACACATCGCAAAAGAGTTACATCATATGGATCTCTAAGAGACCATTGTATTGAGAATCAAGAGAGAGAGAGATGAAGCCATCTAGCTACTAACTACGGACCCAAAGGTCTACAAAGAACTACTCACGCATCAACGGAGAGGCACCAATGGAGGTGGTGAACCCCATCCGAGATGGTGTCTAGATTGGATCTGGTCGTTCTGGACTCTGCAGCGACTGGATGAATATTTCGTTGACTCCCCTAGGGTATTGGGAATATTTGGGTATTTATAGAGCAAAGAGGTGGTCCTGGGGGCACCCGAGGTGGGCACAACCCACCAGGGCGCGCCTGGGCCTCCTGGCGCACACTGGTGGGTTGTCCCCTCCTTGAGACTCCCCCCAGGTGCAACCAGGTCCCAACATGTTCCTTCTGGTCCATAAAAAATCTCCGTAAAGTTTCGTGGCATTTGGACTCCGTCTGATATTGATTTTCTGCGATGTAAAAAAACACGGAAAAAACAAGAACTGGCACTTGGCACTATGTCAATAGGTTAGTACCAAACAATGATATAAAATGATTATAAAACATCCAAGGTTGATAATATAACAGCATGGAACAATCAAAAAATATAGATACATTGGATACGTATCAAGGAGAAGGGGAACTTCAAGAAGAACGGCAAGCAAGGTGTTGCTCAAGTGAAGAAGCCCAATTCTGGACCTAAGCCTGAGACTGAGTGCTTCTACTGCAAAGAGACTGGTCACTGGAAGCGGAATTGCCACAAGTATTTGGCGGATAAGCAGGATGGCAAAGTGAAAGGTATATTTGATATACATGTTATTGATGTGTACCTTACAAATGCTCGTAGTAGCGCCTGGGTATTTGATATTGGTTCTGTTGATCATATTTGCAACTCGAAACAGGGCTACAGATTCAATGAAGATTGGCTAAGGATGAGATGACGATCCGCGTGGGAAATGGTTCCAAAGTCAATGTGATCGCCGTCGGCACGCTACCACTACATCTACCGCCGGGGTTAATTTTAGACCTTAATAATTGTTATTTGGTGCCAGCGTTAAGCATGAACATTATATCTGGATCTTGTTTGATGCGAGATGGTTATTCATTTAAATCAGAGAATAATGGTTGTTCTATTTATATGAGTAACATCTTTTATGGTCATGCACCCTTGATGAGTGGTCTATTTTTGTTGAATATCGATTGTAGTGATACACATATTCATAATATTGAAATCAAAAGATGCAAGGTTAATAATGATAGTGCAACTTATTTGTGGCACGTCCGTTTAGATCATATTGGTGTAAAGTGCTGGAAGAAACTCCATGTTGATGGACTTTTGGAATCACGTGATGCTTGTGAACCATGCCTCATGGGCAAGATGACTAAGACTCCGTTCTTCGGAACAATGGAGCGAGCAACTGACTTATTGGAAATAATACATACTAATGTATGTGGTCTGATGAGTGTTGAGGCTCGCGGGGGTATCGTTATTTTCCGACCTTCACAGATGATTTGAGCAGATATGAGTATATCTACTTGATGAAACATAAGTCTAAAACATTTGAAAAGTTCAAAGAATTTCAGAGTGAAGTGGAAAATTATCGTAACAAGAAAATAAAGTTTCTACAATCCGATCGTGGAGGTGAATATTTGAGTTATGAGTTTGTTCTTCATTTGAAACAATGCCGAATAGTTTCACAACTCATGCCACCTGGAACACCACAGCGTAATGGTGTGTCCGAACGTCGTAACCGCACTTTATTAGATATGGTGCGATCTATGATGTCTCTTACTGATTTACCGCTATCATTTTGGGGTTATGCTTTAGAGATGGATGCATTCACGTTAAATAGGGCACCATCTAAATCTGTTGAGACGACACCATATGAACTGTGGTTTGGCAAGAAACCCAAGTTGTCGTTTCTCATATGCATTATTGTTGATCTAACAAATAGCCCATATTACTTTGTCTTCTCTCCCGAGTTGAATGCTTGCAGATTCCAGCTTAGTCCAATGCACGTGCACTATTATTATTATCTAGACAATTCGGTCATGCAAGTGAAAGGCAATAATGACGATATATGATGAACTGGTTGAGATGAGGAAAGCTGCTATGAACTCGACCTATCTTGTTTTTGTAAATATGATTAGTTCATCGTTCCTGATTCAGCCTATTAAGAATGAAACATATTTGCAATGACAATTAGAGATTATAGTTGCTTATGCCATGCTTAATTTGCTAGGAGTTTATAATGGTTTACCTCGCGTGCCAACATGCTATTAAAATGGTTGTGATGTGGTATGATAGGGTGGTATCCTCGTTTGAACGATTCGAGTGGCTTGACTTGGCACATGTTCACAAATGTAGTTGAAACAAAATCAACATTGCCTCCACGATATTTATGTTCATGGTGAACTATATCCTACTCATGCTTGCATTCAGTGTTGATTAATTTTAATGCATGTTCATGACTGTTGTTACTTTCTAGCTGGTCGCTTCCCAGTCTCTTTCTAGCCTTCACTTGTACTAAGCGGGAACACTGCTTGTGCATCCAACTCCATAAACCCCAAAGTTATTCCTTATGAGTCCACCATATCTTCCTATATACGGTATCTACCTGCCGTTCCAAGTAAATTTGTATGTGCCAAACTCTAGACCTTCAAATAAAAATTATGTTTTGTATGCTCGAATAGCTCATGTATCAACTAGGGCTGACTGTATCCTCCATGCTAGGTGCTACCTCTTGAGCACTGCGTT
The DNA here is from genome assembly GCF_002162155.2 of Triticum dicoccoides. Lineage (NCBI taxonomy): Eukaryota > Viridiplantae > Streptophyta > Magnoliopsida > Poales > Poaceae > Triticum > Triticum dicoccoides. The sequence goes on along the minus strand of NC_041384.1, from coordinate 648,036,931 downwards.
GGTTTTCCCTTGAAGAGGAAAGGGTGATGCAGCAAAGTAGCGTAAGTATTTCCCTCAGTTTTTGAGAACCAAGGTATCAATCCAGTAGGAGGCTACGCGCCAGTCCCTCGCACCTACACAAAACAAATAAATCCTCGCAACCGACGCGATAAGGGGTTGTGAGGGAGTCCTGGATTAGGGGGTGTTCGGGTAGCCGGACTATACCTTCAGCCGGACTCCTGGACTATGAAGATACAAGATTGAAGACTTCGTCCCGTGTCCGGATGGGACTTTCCTTGGCGTGGCAGGCAAGCTTGGTGATGCGGATATTCGAGATCTCCTACCATTGTAACCGACTCTGTGTAACCCTAACCCTATCTGGTGTCTATATAAACCGGAGGGTTGTAGTCCATAGGCAATCAACCCCATACACAACAATCATACCATAGGCTAGCTTCTAGGGTTTAGCCTCCTTAATCTCGTGGTAGATCTACTCTTGTACTACCAATATCATCAATATTAATCAAGCAGGAGTAGGGTTGTACCTCCATCGAGAGGGCCCGAACCTGGGTAAAACAAAGTGTCCCCTGTCTCCTGTTACCATCCGGCCTAGACGCATAGTTCGGGACCCCCTACCCGAGATCCGCCGGTTTTGACACCGACATTGGTGCTTTCATTGAGAGTTCCTCTATGTCGTCACCTTTAGGCCCGATGGCTCCTTTGATCATCAACAACGATGCGGTCCAGGGTGAGACTTTTCTCCCCGAACAGATCTTCGTCTTCGGCGGCTTCGCTCTGCGGGCCAATTCGCTTGGGCACCTTGAGCAGATTGAAAGCTATGTTCCTGGCCATCAGGTCAGGTTTGGAAGCCTAAACTACACGGCTGACATTCGTGGGGACTTGATCTTCGACGGATTCGAGCCACAGCCAAGCGCGCCGCACTGTCTCTGATGGGGAACGTAGTAATTTCAAAAATTTCCTACGCACACGCAAGATCATGGTGATGCATAGCAACGAGAGGGGAGAGTGTGATCTACATACCTTGTAGATCGACAACGGAAGCGTTTGGTTGATGTAGTCGTACGTCTTCACGGCCCGACCGATCAAACACCGAAACTACAACACCTCCGAGTTTTAGCACACATTCAGCTCGATGACGATCCCCAGACTCCGATCCAGCAAAGTGTTGGGGAAGAGTTCCGTCAGCACGACGGCGTGGTGACGATCTTGATGTACTACTGCTGCAGGGCTTCGCCTAAGCACCGCTACAATATTATCAAGGACTATGGTGGCTGGGGGCGCCGCACACGGCTAAGAATAAGATCACGTGGATCAACTTGTGTTCATGGGGTGCCCCTTGCCTCAGTATATAAAGGATGGAGGAGGACGAGGCCGGCCAAGGCTAGGTGCGGCCAGGATGTGGAGTCCTACTAGGACTCCAAGTCCTAGTAGGAGTCCACCAAGAGGGGAGGAAGGGAGAAGGAAGTGGAGGAGAAGGAGAGGTGGCCGGCCCCCTTTTCCCTAGTCCAATTCGGACTAGAGGGGAGGGGGGCGCAGCAGCCCCTTGGCCCATTCTCCTCTTCCCACTAAAGCCCATCAAGGCCCATTGCTTCTCCCGTAACTACCCGGTACTCCGAAAATACCCGAATCACTCGGAACCTTTCCGATGTCCGAATATAGTCGTCCAATATATCAATCTTTACGTCTCGACCATTTCGAGACTCCTCGTCATGTTCCCGATCTCATCCGGAACTCCGAACTCCTTCGGTACATCAAAACTCATAAACTCATAATATAACTGTCATCGAAACCTTAAGCGTGCGGACCCTACGGGTTCAATAACCAATAGCGGGACCTGGATGCCCATATTGGCTCCTACATATTCTACGAAGATCTTTATCGGTCAGACCGCATAACAACATATGTTGTTCCCTTTGTCATCGGTATGTTACTTGCCCGAGATTCGATCATTGGTATCTTAATACCTAGTTCAATCTCGTTACCGGCAAGTCTCTTTACTCATTCCGTAATACATCATCTCACAACTAACTCATTAGTTGCAATGCTTGCAAGGCTTATGTGATGTGCATTACCGAGAGGGCCCAGAGATACCTCTCCGACAATTGGAGTGACAAATCCTAATCTCTAAATACGCCAACCCAACATGTACCTTTGGAGACACCTGTAGAGCTCCTTTATAATCACCCATTTACGTTGTGACGTTTGGTAGCACACAAAGTGTTCCTCCGGCAAACGGGAGTTGCATAATCTCATAGTCATAGGAACATGTATAAATCATGAAGAAAGCAATAGCAACATACTAAACAATCGAGTGCTAAGCTAATGGAATGGGTCATGTCAATCAGATCATTCACCTAATGATGTGATCCCGTTAATCAAATAACAACTCTTTGTCTATGGTTAGGAAACATAACCATCTTTGATTAACGAGCTAGTCAAGTAGAGGCATACTAGTGACACTCTGTTTGTCTATGTATTCACACATGTATTATGTTTCCGGTTAATACAATTATAGCATGAATAATAAACATTTATCATGAAATAAGGAAATAAACAATAACTTTATTATTGCCTCTAGGGCATATTTCCTTGAGTCTCCCACTTGCACTAGAGTCAATAATCTAGATCACATCACCATGTGATTAACTTCGATAGTTCACATCATCATGTGATTAACACCCATAGTTCACATCGCCATGTGACCAGTACCCAAAGGGTTTACTAGATTCAGTAATCTAGTTCACATTGCTATGTGATTAACACCCAAAGAGTACTAAGGTGTGATCATGTTTTGCTTGTGAGAGAATCTTAGTCAACGGGTCTGCCACGTTCAGATCCGCATGTATTTTGCAAATTTCTATGTCAACAATGCTCTGCTTGGAGCTACTCTAGCTAATTGCTCCCACTTTCAATATGTATCTAGACCGAGACTTAGAGTCTTCTAGATCAGTGTTAATAACTTGCATCGACGTAACCCTTTACGACGAACCTTTTTTGTCACGTCCATAATCGAGAAACATATCCTTATTTCACTAAGGATAATTCTGATCGTTGTCCAGTGATCTACTCCTAGATCACTATTGTACTCCCTTTCCAAATCAGTGCAGGGTATACAATAGATCTGGTACACAGCATGACATACTTTATAGAACCTATGACCAAGGCATAGGGAATGACTTTCATTCTCTTTCTATCTTCTGCCGTGGTCGGGCTTTGAGTCTTACTCAACTTCACACCTTGTAATACAGGCAAGAACTCTTTCTTTGACTGCTCCATTTTGAATTACTTCAAAATCTTGTCAAGGTATGTACTCATTGGAAAAACTTATCAAGCGTCTTGATCTATCTCTATAGATCTTGAAGCTCAATATGTAAGCAGCTTCACCGAAGTCTTTCTTTGAAAAACTCCTTTCAAACACTCCTTTATGCTTTACAGAATAATTCTACATTATTTCCGATCAACAATATGTCATTCACATATAATTATCAAAAATGCCGTAGTGCTTCCACTCACTTTCTTGCAAATACAGGCTTCACCGCAAGTCTGTATAAAACTATATGCTTTGATCAACTCATCAAAGTGTATATTCCAACTCCGAGATGCTTGCACCAGTTCACAAATGGATCGCTGGAGCTTGCACATTTTGTTAGTACCTTTCGGATTGACAAAACCTTCTAGTTGCATCGTATACAACTCTTCTTCAATAAATCCATTAAGGAATTCAGTTTTGTTTATCCATTTGCCAGATTTCATAAAATGCGGCAATTGCTAACATGATTCGGACAGACTTAAGCATAGATACGAGTGAGAATCTCTCATCGTAGTCAACACCTTGAACTTGTCGAAAAACCTTTTGCGACAATTCTAGCTTTGTAGATAATAACACTACTATCAGCGTCCGTCTTCCTCTTAAAGATCCATTTATTTTTATGGCTTGCCGATCATCGGGCAAATCCATCAAAGTCCATACTTTGTTCTCATACATGGATCATATCTCAGATTTCATGGCCTCAAACCATTCGCGGAATCTGGGCTCATCATCGCTTCCTCATAGTTCGCAAGTTCGTCATGGTCTAGTAACATGACTTCCAGAACAGGATTACCGTACCACTCTGGTGCGGATCTTACTCTGATTTACCTACGAGATTCGGTAGTAACTTGATCTGAAGTTACATGATCATCATCATTATCTTCCTCACTAATTGGTGTAGTAGTCACAAGAACAGATTTCTGTGATGAACTACTTTCCAATAAGGGAGAAGGTACAATTACCTTATCAAGTTTTCTACTTTCCTCCCACTCACTTCTTTCGAGAGAAACTCCTTCTCTAGAAAGTTTCCGAATTTAGCAACAAAAGTCTTGCCTTCGGATCTGTGATAGAAGGTGTATCCAATAGTTTCCTTTGGATATCCTATGAAGACACATTTCTCCGATTTGGGTTTGAGCTTATCAGGTTGAAACTTTTTCACATAAGCATTGCAACCTCAAACTTTAAGAAACAACAGCTTAGGTTTCTTGCCAAACCATAGTTCATACGGTGTCATCTCAACGGATTTAGATGGTGCCCTATTTAACGTGAATGCAGCTGTCTCTAATGCATAACCCCAAAATGATAGTGGTAGATCGGTAAGAGACATCATAGATCGCACCATATCTAATAAAGTACGGTTATGACGTTCGGACACACCATTACATTGTGGTGTTCCAGGTGGCGTGAGTAGTGAAACTATTTCACATTGTTTTAAACTGAAAGCCAAACTCGTAACTCAAATACTCTTCTCTACGATCAGATCATAGAAACTTTATTTTCTTGTTACGATGATTTTTCACTTCACTCTGAAATTCTTTGAACTTTTCGAAATGTTTCAGACTTATGTTTCATCAAGTAGATATACTCATATCTGCTCAAATCATCTGTGAAGATCAGAAAATAATAATACCTGTCGCGAGCCTCAATATTCATCGGACCACATACATCAGTATGTATGATTTCCAACAAATCTGTTGCTCGCTCCATTGTTCCGAAGAACAGAGTCTTAGTCATCTTGCCCATGAGGCATGGTTCGCAAGCATCAACTGATTCATAATCAAGTGATTCCAAAAGCCCATCAGCATGGAGTTTCTTCATGCGCTTTACACCAATATGACCTAAACGGCAGTGCCACAAATAAGTTGCACTATCATTATTAACTTTGCATCTTTTGGTTTCAATATTATGATTATGTGTATCACTACGATCGAGATCCAACGAACTATTTTCATTGGGTGTGTAACCATATAAGGTTTTATTCATGTAAACAGAACAACAATTTATTCTCTTACTTAAATGAATAACCGTATTACAATAAACATGATCAAATCATATTCATGCTGAACGCGAACACCAAATAACACTTATTCAGGTTCAACACTAATCCCGAAAGTATAGGGAGTGTGCGATGATGATCATATCAATCTTGGAACCACTTCCAACACACATCGTCACTTCACCCTTAACTAGTCTCTGTTTATTCTGCAACTCCCGTTTCGAGTTACTACTCTTAGCAACTGAACTAGTATCAAATACTGAGGGGTTGCTATAAACACTAGTAAAGTACACATCAATAACATGTATATCAAATATACTTATGTTCACTTTGCCATCCTTCTTATCTGCCAATCACTTGGGGTAGTTCCGCTTCCAGTGACCAGTCCCTTTGCAGTAGAAACACTTAGTCTCAGGCTTAGGACCAGACTTGGGCTTCTTCACTTGAGCAGCAACTTGCTTGCTGTTCTTCTTGAAGTTCCCCTTCTTCCCTCTGGCCTTTTCTTGAAACTAGTGGTCTTGTCTACCATCAACACTTGATGTTTTTCTCGATTTCTACCTTCGTCAATTTCCGCATTACGAAGAGCTTGGGAATCGTTTCCGTTATCCCTTGCATATCATAGTTCATCACGAAGTTCTACCAACTTGGTGATGGTGACTAGAGAATTCTGTCAATCACTATCTTATCTGGAAGATTAACTCCCACTTGATTCAAGCGATTGTAGTACTCAGACAATCTGAGCATATGCTCACTAGTTGAGCGATTCTCCTCCATCTTTTAGCTATAGAACTTGTTGGAGACTTCATATCTCCCAACTCGGGTATTTGCTTGAAATATTAACTTCAACTCCTGGAACATCTCATATGCTCCATGACGTTCAAAACGTCTTTGAAGTCCTGATTCTAAGCCATTAAGCATGGTGCACTAAACTATCAAGTAGTCATCATATTGAGCTAGCCAAACGTTCATAACGTCTGCATCTGCTCCTGCAATAGGTCTGTCACCTAGCGGTGCATCAAGGACATAATTCTTCTGTGCAGCAATGAGGATAAACCTCATATCACGGATCCAATCTGCATCATTGCTACTAACATCTTTCAACACAATTTTCTCTAGGAACATATCAAAATAAACACAGGGAAGCAACAACGCGAGCTATTGATCTACAACATAATTTGCAAAATACTACCAGGACTAAGTTCATGATAAATTTAAGTTCAATTAATCATATTACTTACGAACTCCCACTTAGATAGACATCCCTCTAATCCTCTAAGTGATTACGTGATCCAAATCAACTAAACCATGTCCGATCATCACGTGAGATGGAGTAGTTTCATTGGTGAACATCACTATGTTGATCATATCTACTATATGATTCACGCTCGACCTTTCGGTCTCCGTGTTCCGAGGCCATATCTGTATATGCTTGGCTCGTCAAGTATAACCTGAGTATTCCGCGTGTGCAACTGTTTTGCACCCGTTGAATTTGAACGTAGAGCCTATCACACCCGATCATCACATGGTGTCTCAGCACGAAGAACTTTCGCAACGGTGCATACTCAGGGAGAACACTTCTTGATAATTAGTGAGAGATCATCTTAAAATGCTACCGTCAAACTAAGCAAAATAAGATGTGTAAAAGATAAACATCATATGCAATCAAAATATGTGACATGATATGGCCATCATCATCTTGCACCTTTGATTTCCATCTCCAAAGTACTGTTATGATCTCTATCGTCACCGGCATGACACCATGATCTCCATCATCTTGATCTATATCAATGTGTCGTCACGTGGTCGTCTCGCCAACAATTGCTCTTGCAACTATTGCTATCGTATAGCAATAAAGTAAAGCAGTTATTGGGCGCTTGCATCTTATGCAATAGAGAGACAACCATAAGGATTTTGCCAGTTGCCGATAACTTCAACAAAACATGATCATCTCATACAAAAACTTATATCTCATCACGTCTTGACCATATCACATCACAACATGCCCTGCAAAAACAAGTTAGACGTCCTCTACTTTGTTGTTGCAAGTTTTACGTGGCTGCTACGGGCTTAGCAAGAATCGTTCTTACCTACGCATCAAAAACCACAACGATAGTTTGTCAAGTTGGTGCTGTTTTAACCTTCGCAAGGACCGGGCGTAGCCACACTCGGTTCAACTAAAGTTGGAGAAACTGTCACCCGCAAGCCACCTATGTGCAAAGCACGTCGGGAGAACCGGTCTCGCGCAAGCGTACACGTAATGTCGGTCCGGGCCGCTTCATCCAACAATACCGCCGAACCAAAGTATGACATGCTGGTAAGCAGTATGACTTATATCGCCCACAACTCACTTGTGTTCTACTCGTGCATATAACATCAACACATAAAACCTAGGCTCGGATGCCACTTATGGGGAACGTAGTAATTTCAAAAATTTCCTACGCACACGCAAGATCATGGTGATGCATAGCAACGAGAGGGGAGAGTGTGATCTACATACCTTGTAGATCGACAATGGAAGCGTTTGGTTGATGTAGTCGTACGTCTTCACGGCCCGACCGATCAAGCACCGAAACTACAACACCTCCGAGTTTTAGCACACGTTCAGCTCGATGACGATCCCCGGACTCCGATCCAGCAAAGTGTCGGGGAAGACTTCCGTCAGCACGACGGCGTGGTGACGATCTTGATGTACTACTGCTGCAGGGCTTCGCCTAAGCACCGCTACAATATTATCGAGGACTATGGTGGCTGGGGGCGCCGCACACAGCTAAGAATAAGATCACGTGGATCAACTTGTGTTCATGGGGTGCCCCTTGCCTCAGTATATAAAGGATGGAGGAGGAGGAGGCCGGCCAAGGCTAGGTGCGGCCAGGATGTGGAGTCCTACTAGGACTCCAAGTCCTTGTAGGAGTCCACCAAGAGGGGAGGAAGGGAGAAGGAAGTGGAGGAGAAGGAGAGGTGGCCGGCCCCCTTTTCCCTAGTCCAATTCGGACTAGAGGGCAGGGGGGGGGCGCAGCAGCCCCTTGGCCCTTTCTCCTCTTCCCACTAAAGCCCATCAAGGCCCATTGCTTCTCCCGTAACTACCCGGTACTCCGAAAAATACCCGAATCACTCGGAACCTTTCCGATGTCCGAATATAGTCATCCAATATATCAATCTTTACGTCTCAACCATTTCGAGACTCCTCGTCATGTTCCCGATCTCATCCAGGACTCCGAACTCCTTCGGTACATCAAAACTCATAAACTCATAATATAACTGTCATCGAAACCTTAAGCGTGCGGACCCTACGGGTTCCAGAACAATGTAGACATGACCGAGACACGTCTCCGGTCAATAACCAATAGCGGGACCTGGATGCCCATATTGGCTCCTACATATTCTACGAAGATCTTTATCGGTCAGACCGCATGACAACATACGTTGTTCCCTTTGTCATTGGTATGTTACTTGCCCGAGATTCGATCGTCGGTATCTTAATACCTAGTTCAATCTCGTTACCGGCAAGTCTCTTTACTCGTTCCGTAATAAATCATCTCACAACTAACTCATTAGTTGCAATGATTGCAAGGCTTATGTGATGTGCATTACCGAGAGGGCCCAGAGATACCTCTCTGACAATTGGAGTGACAAATCCTAATCTCGAAATACGCCAACCCAACATGTACCTTTGGAGACACCTGTAGAGCTCCTTTATAATCACCCATTTACGTTGTGACATTTGGTAGCACACAAAGTGTTCCTCCGGCAAACGGGAGTTGCATAATCTCATAGTCATAGGAACATGTATAAGTCATGAAGAAAGCAATAGCAGCATACTAAACGATCGGGTGCTACGCTAATGGAATGGGTCATGTCAATCAGATCATTCACCTAATGATGTGATCCCGTTAATCAAATAATAACTCTTTCTCTATGGTTAGGAAACATAACCATCTTTGATTAACGAGCTAGTCAAGTAGAGGCATACTAGTGACACTCTGTTTGTCTATGTATTCACACATGTATTATGTTTCCGGTTAATACAATTATAGCATGAATAATAAACATTTATCATGAAATAAGGAAATAAATAATAACTTTATTATTGCCTCTAGGGCATATTTCCTTCAGTCTCGATGGGCATGATATAGCTCTGCCACCGAACAGCACCTTGGAGGCCGCACACGAATTGGTTCCGACCATTGATTCGGAGCCTACTGCACCGATCGAGGATCAGCGGTTAGACGTTGCCTCGGGGGCTGCGATCTCAGAGGCGATTGAGCCGAACTCCAGCCCCGCACTCCGCATGGCCCGTGACTCTGAAGATCTGGATTCCTCTCCGAGCTCCGAGCCCCCCGCGCCCCTGCCGATCGAATCCGATCGGGCGCCGATCATGGAGTTCACCACCGCGGACATCTTCCAGCACTCGCCCTTCGGCGACATCCTGAATTCTCTAAAGTCTCTCTTTATCAGGAGAGCCCTGGCCGGACTACGGCCAGCAAGGCTGGGATACGGACGACGAAGAAATTCAAAGCCCGCCCACCACCCACTTCGTAGCCACTGTCGACGACTTAACCGACACGCTTGACTTCGACTCCGAAGACATCGACGGCATGGACGACGATGCAGGAGACGAACAAGAACCAGCACCTGTAGGGCACTGGAAGGCCACCTCGTCATATGACATATATATGGTGGATACTCCAAAGGATGGAGATGGCGATGGAACAGTGGGGGATGATGCCCCCAAGAAACAGCAAAAGCGCCGGCGTCAGCGGCGCCGCTCTAAATCCCGCCAAAGCAAAAACGGTGATTCCGGCACGAGAGATAATACTACCCCGGGCTGCGCCGAAGAACACCCACCTCAGCAGAATTCGGCACAGGAAGATGGAGAAACCAGCCCTCATAAAAGAGTGGCAGACCGAGAGGTCGAGGATGATAACTATACGCCTCCCCCCGAAGATGAGGCTAGCCTCGATGACGACGAATTCGTCATACCATCAGACCCTGCCGAACAAGAGCGTTTTAAATGCAGGCTTTTAGCCACGGCAAGCAGCCTCAAGAAAAAGCAGCAAAAGCTTAGAGCTGCCCAAGAATTGCTAGCTGACAGATGGACTGAAGACCTTGCGGCCGAAGAGTACAAACTCGAACGCCCCCCAAGAGTTACCGAAAGCGCAGGCCGCTACCCCAATCAGAAGAGGAAGCACCTACATCACCAGCGCATGACATGGCAGACCGGCCACCTCACGGCCGCGACAGAGAGGCCTGTCGGCCCTCCACCCAAGCCATGCCCCAACGCCGCTCAACTAAGGCACGAGAAAATGCGCCCGACCTGCGAGACATACTGGAGGGTAAGGCAAGACAAACAAGATCGAGCTACGGATCGCGCAGGCGCCCTACGGCATGTGACAATGATCTTCACTCCGGATACAATAAATCCGTCCGGGCCGAACACAACAGACATAGCTCTTCTGAGCTGCGTCGTGATATAGCCCAGTACAGAGGCACCGCACACCCGCTATGCTTCACGAATGAAGTAATGGATCATAAAATCCCATAGGGTTTCAAACCCGTAAACATCGAATCATACGATGGTACAACAGACCCGGCGGTATGGATCGAGGATTATCTCCTTCACATCCACATGGCACGCGGCGATGATCTACACGCCATCAAATACCTCCCGCTCAAACTTAAAGGACCGGCCCGGCATTGGCTTAACAGCTTGCCAGCAGACTCAATCGGTTCTTGGGAGGACCTGGAAGCCGCATTCCTCGAGAACTTCCAGGGCACTTATGTGCGACCGCCAGATGCCGACGACTTAAGCCACATAATTCAGCAGCCAGAAGAATCGGCCAGACAATTCTGGACACGGTTCCTAACAAAGAAAAACCAGATAGTTGACTGTCCGGACGCAGAGGCCCTAGCAGCCTTCAAACATAACATCCGCGACGAGTGGCTTGCCCGGCACCAGGGATAGGAAAAGCCGAAATCCATGGCATCCCTCACGACACTCATGACCCGCTTTTGCGCGGGAGAAGACAGCTGGCTAGCTCGCAGTAACAACTTATTGAAGAACCCTGGTAATTCGGATACCAAGGACAAAAGTGGCAGGGCACGTCGAAATAAGCAAAAGCGCCGCGTTAACAGCGACAGCAATGAAGACACGACAGTCAATGCCGGATTCAAAGGCTATAAATCCGGTCAGCGGAAAAAGCCATTTAAAAAGAATACTCAGGGCCCGTCCAGTTTGGACCGAATACTCGATCGCTTGTGCCAGATACATGGCACCCCCAAAAGGCCTGCCAATCACACTAACAGGGATTGTTGGGTGTTCAAGAAGGCAGGCAAGTTAAGGGCTGAAAACAGAGACAAGGGGCTGCACAGCGACGACGAGGAGCCCAAGCCGCCGAACAACAATGGACAGAAGGGCTTTCCCCCACAAGTGCGGACGGTGAACATGATATACACAACCCGCATTCCCAAGCGGGAGCGGAAGCGTGCGCTACGGGACGTATACGCGATGGAGCCGGTCGCCCCAAAGTTCAACCCATGGTCCTCCTGCCCGATCACTTTCGATCGAAGGGACCATCCCACTAGCATCCGTCATGGCTTCTTCGCCGCATTGGTTCTCGACCCAATCATCGACGGATTTCATCTCACAAGAGTCCTCATGGGCGGCGGCAGTAGCCTGAACCTGCTTTATCAGGATACAGTGCGAAAAATGGGCATAGATCCCTCAAGGATTAAGCCCACAAGAACGACCTTTAAAGGCGTCATACCAGGTGTAGAAGCCAATTGTACAGGCTCAGTAACACTTGATGTGGTCTTCGGATCCCCGGACAATTCCCGAAGCGAAGAGTTAATCTTCGATATAGTCCCGTTTCGCAGTGGCTATCACGCCCTGCTCGGACGAACCGCATTTGCAAAGTTCAATGCGGTGCCGCACTATGCATATCTCAAGATCAAGATGCCAGGCCCTCCAGGAGTAATTATGGTCAACGGAAACACCGAACGCTCCCTCCGTACGGAGGAGCATACGGCGGCTCTCGCAGCAGAGGTACAAAGTAGCCTTCTCAGGCAATCCTCCAGTCCGGCCATTAAAAAGCCAGACACTGCCAAGCGCGCCCGGAGTAATCCACAGCAGGACCGCCTGGCACGCTCTGAGCAAGCGTCGCAATACGGCCCCAACCCCAGCTTTCGCAACATAGCGAAACCAGTACCTCGCGTACATAACTACGCCCTGGAAATACCATGGGCACAGGGGAAGGGGCACAATAACGGCATGCCCAAAATACGGCTTAAAACGTACTAGGGGCTGCCAGATTCTTTTTTTCATTTTTTCTTACTTTCAGGACTACATACTTCGAACGACCTGTTCGGCAATTCGACTGCCGCACAAACGATGCAAGATCCAGGGAAGCAGACAAGCCATGCCGCATTATGGAACTCCGAGGTGGTCTCTGTTACGAGCGGTATACCTATTTTAAATACAATTCCGCGGCCTGCCCCTGGTCAGGACATACTGAATAGTCCAATATCTTTTGCTTACCGCACTATTTGTATCGTTCGGCTTTGATAAATAGCCTCTCTATAAACAATGCATAGCTTTTTGTCTATTTTTTGCATTACTCTCTTTTATATATGTTCATTTGCGACATGTTGCACCCATACACTGTGGTATAGCAAGTACGCCAGGGGCTTCAGTACCCTTTAACATGGTGTGAGAAGTCCGTACACTTTCACAAGTGCGGCACCCCGAACTTATAGCACTATATGCATCGGCTCTGAATCATGATTTGGGTCAATAGTTGGGTTTGCCCGGCTCCTATGTTTTCGTGCCTTACGTTCTGCTCTATCGGCTAAGGTAGCACTAGGAGAACCACTGTGATTGTGCCCCAGTTGAGCTGGGTTAAGCACCTCAGTGGAGAAAGCTAAAACTGACTGTCATGATGAGGCGAGAGACCGGTCGCTGTTCGAGAGATTTTTCGAGTCCCTAAAGACTTATGCCGCTTCGAGCGAGGAGCTGGATAACCCCAGCCAAGGCGTGGATAGCGCCCCGAACTCGGTCTTCCGAACTAGGGGCTTCGCTGAAATTTAAAATTATAAAGTTCTATGGCTAAGTGAGAGTGTTCAAGCATTATAGTCTGAATGCCTGGTTCGTCGTGCTGAGCGCCTCCCTCGAAGGACCCGACCATGGGAAAAAGAGCGCTCAGGTTTATCACCGAACACCCCAGCACTAGTGGCGTGGGGGCAGAAGCCGACGACTAGCCATCTCTCAATTTTTGATAAACGCCGCACAGAAAATAATATTTTAAATTCAATAAGCATTGCTTAAAGCGCCTATGAACAAGTTTTCAGCACACAGGATAAAAACGAGCGAGTTTATTCAAAAATTTCATCCTTGGTACATTCATCCGCCACAAGGCAGGCACCTGCAAGAACATCCTTGTAATAGTTCTCGGGCTTGCGATGCTCCTTCCCCGGCGGCGGCCCGTCCCTCACAAGCTTCTCACCGTCCAGCTTACCCCAGTGCACCTTCGCACGGGCAAGGGCCCTACGGGCTCCTTCGATGCAGACGGACCACTTGATAACCTCGAGCCTTGGACAGGCCTCCACCAGCCGCCGCACCAGCCCGAAGTAGCTCCCAGGCAGGGCCTCTCCAGGCCACAGCCGAACTATGAAGCCTTTCATGGCCTGTTCGGCCGCCTTGTGGTGCTCGACCAGCTGTTTTAGCTGGTCGCTCAAGGGCACAGGGTGTCCGGCCTCAGCATACTGAGACCAGAACACCTTCTCTATCGAGCTGCCCTCCTCAGCTCGGTAGAATGCGGCGGCGTCAGATATGCTGCGGGGAAGATCTTCGAATGCCCCTAGAGAGCTCTGGATTCGGGTAAGTAACAAGTAGTTTACTTTTATATTTCTGCTTTGCATAAAGAATGCCTTACCCGCTGCTATCTTTTTCACCTCCTCCAACTCTTGGAGGGCCTTTTGGGCTTCGGCCTTGGCAGACTTGGCAGTCTCAAGGGCCGCCGCGAGCTCGGACGCTTGGGTCTTTGACTCAAGCTCCAAACTCTCATGTTTTTTCACGAGAGCCTGAAGCTCTTGCTGCACCTCGCCGACCTGAGCCCCAAGTTTCTCTCTCTCGGTGCGCTCCGCGGCCGTTTTCTTTTCGGCCTTAGATAGCGCCTGCTTGAGGGTCGCCACCTCAGTCGTGGCCCCTACAATAAGCAGTACAATCCTGTTATTTTTTGCAATCACGCCTCTCTATAGGCACCCTTTTCAGTAAGGTATTTCTTACCTTCTGTCTCCTTGAGCTGCCGCTTGGCAAGGCCGAGCTCTTGCTCGGTCCAATCAAGGTCCTTCTTCAGGACACCCACCTCCGCAGTCAGTGCGGCGGTGGATAGCAATGAAGCCTGCATACGCATATTGACTCTTTATTGTTAGACTCCTACGAAATTTAATAGATCCTCTATTCTACATTTCTTTCCGAACGCCAAACAGAGCATCAGGGGCTACTATCTATGCGGTAATATTTTTACATATTTCTACTTACCTCAAAGCCTGTTAGGAGGCTAGCGCAAGCTTCACTTAGTCCGCTCTTGGCGGAGTGAACCTTCTGGATCACCGTACTCATAATAGTATGGTGCTCCTCGTCGATGGAGGCGCCTTCAAGCACCGCCAGCAGATTGTCCGGCACCTCCGGTTGGACGGAGGCTGCCGGCTCAGAAGGCTTGCTCCTCTTTGAAGGAGTTCGCCTACCGCGGTCCGGAATCGTTGGAGATTCCGGCACGGTGTCCGGATCAAAGCCGGACTCAGAGCCCTGGGGGGTCTTGTCCCCTTTACTCCTGGAGTCCGGGAGGTCGCCTTGCGGCTCCTCCAGGACCACCTCCTCCTTCCCCGGAGCTCGTTGTGACGCCACTTCGGCGTCATCCGCAGTGCGGGGGGAGACAACGGGCGGAACTGAGTTCACGTCTGATGAATCCAGGGAGCCGCTCGACGACTCGTTGAGTTCGGCCCGGGGCGGGCTGCATGATTATATTCGACATTAGGGAAAGCTGTGCAACAAAAGGAATATCATGAGTTACTCTGGTATCCGAACACTTACAATTTCGCCGGACGCCTGGCCCTGTCCGGCCACTCCTCTTTGTCCTCGTTGGCGTCGGGGGCGTAGTCCGGCGGAGGGGTTTTCCACTTCTTGGACCCTTCGGCCTTCCCCCTTGGGGCGGCCTTCCTTTTCTTTCCTCCCTCCGCTGGGGGGGAGAGCCTTCTTCTTCCTCCTCCTCATTTTCACGGGAGGAGGGCGTCCCGGACTCGTCGGACGACGAGTCCGACAACACCATGTTGCGGGTACTCTTTCGAGTCCCTGTGGTCTTCTTCTTCTTGGCCTTCTTTTCCGGCACCACATAAGGCACCGGAGCCAGCAGCTTCACCAGTAGAGCTGGGGCTGGGTCTTCGGGCAGCGGAGCCGGATAGTTAATCGGTGTGGATACCGCCCGCCAAGCTTGTCAAAGGTAAGGGAGTTTAGATCCCGCATACAGTTAAACTATGAAAAAAGCTGAACATCCTGTAAAAGGCTAAAATGGCTTACCTCGCTAGCGTGACGCTGCGAGCTGTATCCGTGGTCCTCGGAAGCGGATGCGGGAGCCCCGGCACCTTTGATTAGCACCTTCCAGACATCTTCATATGTTGTGTCGAAGAGCCTGTTAAGGGTTCGGTGTCGTGCCGGGTCGAACTCCCACAGAGTAAAGTCCCGTTGTTGACACGGGAGGATTCGGCGAACGAGCATGACCTGGACTACATTTACAAGCCTGATTGACTTGTTTACCAGGGACTGGATGCATGTCTTTAGTCCGGTCACCTCTTTCTCGTTACCCCACGATAGGCCCGTCTCTTTCCAGGACGTGAGCCGCATGGGGGGTCCGGATCGGAACTCGGGGGGTGCGATCCAGTTCGGATCGCATGGCTCGGTGATGTAAAACCATCCGGCTTGCCACCCCTTTAGGGTCTCTACGAAGGAGCCCTTGAACCACAGGACGTTGGAAATCTTGCCCGCCATGGCTCCTCCGCACTCGGCCTGGTTTCCGCGCACCACCTTGGGCTTGACGTTGAAGGTCTTGAGCCAGAGGCCGAAATGGGGGCGGACGCGGAGGAAAGCCTCGCACACGACGATAAACGCCGAGATGTTGAGGATGAAGTTCGGGGCCAGATCATGGAAATCCAGGCCGTAGTAGAACATTAGCCCCCGGACGAATGGGTGAAGTGGAAAACCCAGCCCACGGAGGAAGTGGGGAAGGAATACTACCCTCTCATGGTGCCTTGGGGTGGGGACAAGCTGCCCCTCCTCGGGAAGCCGGTGCGCGATGTCTTTGGACAAGTATCCGGCCTTCCTAAGCTTTTTGACGTCACCCTCCGTGACGGTGGAGACCTTCCACTTGCCTCCCGCTCCAGACATCGATGGAGAAAGGTTGAGGTAGGAAGTGCGGGCTTGGGCGCTGGAGCCCGAGTGCGCAGGAGATGGATAGGCAAAGGAGGAAGAAGGCGTAGGTAAAAAGGTGGATCCTTATCCCCTTATATGGGCGGATGCGGTTGTGCGTCCCCACCTGCCTAATAAAACTCCCTTGCCTCCCAAAGCGCCGTGGTAAAGGGCGCGGTTAGGGTTATCCACGTCCGTATTGATGAGAAACCCGTAAAAAGGGTACACGATCTCTGCTTTGACAAGACGTGCCAAGGAAACCGCCTCGCAAAACATGCTGAGCTGGAAAAGTAAAAACGATTCGAGTAAAGGACTTGGCTGTAGTGTGATAGCGCACTGCAGAATACGTCAGCAGATTCGATTTGTGTTATTATTCTCTCTATGGCAATATGTGGAAACTTATTTTACAGAGCCGGACACTACTCTTAGTGTTTACAATCTTCTACGAAGGACTTGGAGGAGGAATCCGCCTTGCAATGCCGAAGACAATTTGCGCGCCGGACTCATCGTCATTGAAGCCTGGTTCAGGGGCTACTGAGGGAGTCCTGGATTAGGGGGTGTTCGGGTAGCCAGACTATACCTTCAGCCGGACTCCTGGACTATGAAGATACAAGATTGAAGAATTCATCCCGTGTCCGGATGGGACTTTCCTTGGCGTGGCAGGCAAGCTTGGCGATGCGGATATTCGAGATCTCCTACCATTGTAACCGACTCTGTGTAACCCTAACCCTATCTGGTGTCTATATAAACCGGAGGGTTGTAGTCCGTAGGCAATCAACCCCATACACGACAATCATACCATAGGCTAGCTTCTAGGGTTTAGCCTCCTTGATCTCGTGGTAGATCTACTCTTGTACTACCCATATCATCAATATTAATCAAGCAGGAGTAGGGTTTTACCTCCATCGAGAGGGCCCAAACCTGGGTAAAACAAAGTGTCCCCTGTCTCCTGTTACCATCAGGCCTAGACGCATAGTTCGGGACCCCCTACCCGAGATCCGCCGGTTTTGGCACCGACAGGTTGTCAATCCCTACACGGTCACTTACGAGAGTGAGATATGATAAGATAATATTTTTGGTATTTTTATGATAAAGATGCAAAGTAAAATAAAAGGCAATGAAAATAACTAAGTGTTGGAAGATTAATATGATGGAAGATAGACCTGGGGGCCATAGGTTTCACTAGTGGCTTCTCTCAAGAGCATAAGTATTTTAAGGTGGGTGAACAAATTACTGTTAAGCAATTGACAGAATTGAGCATAGTTATGAGAATATCTAGGTATGATCATGTATATAGGCATCACGTCCAAGACAAGTAGACCGACTCCTGCCTGCATCTACTACTATTACTCCACACATCGACCGCTATCCAACATGCATCTAGAGTATTAAGTTCATAAGAACAGAGTAACGCCTTAAGCAAGATGACATGATATAGAGGGATAAATTCATGCAATATGATAAAAAACCCATCTTGTTATCCTTGATGGCAACAATACAATACGTGCCTTGCTGCCCCTACTATCACTGGGAAAGGACACCGCAAGACTGAACCCAAAGCTAAGCACTTCTCCCATTGCAAGAAAGATCAATCTAGTAGGCCAAACCAAACTGATAATTCGAAGAGACTTGCAAAGATAACCAATCATACATAAAAGAATTCAGAAAAGATTCAAATATTGTTCATAGATAAACTTGATCATAAACCCACAATTCACCGGTCTCAACAAACACACCGCAAAAGAAGATTACATCGAATAGATCTCCACAAGAGAGGGGGAGAACTTTGTATTGAGATCCAAAAAGAGAGAAGAAGCCATCGAGCTAATAACTATGGACCCGAAGGTCTGAGGTAAACTACTCACACTTCATCGGAGAGGCTATGGTGTTGATGTAGACTCCGTGATCGATGCCCCCTCCGGCGGTGCTCCGGAACAGGCCCCAAGATGGGATCTCGTGGATACAAAAAGTTAGGGCAGTGGAATTAGGGTTTTGGCTCCGTATTTGATCGTTTGGGGGTACGTAGGTATATATAGGAGGAAGGAGTACGTCAGTGGAGCAACAGGGGGCCCACGAGGGTGGAGGGCGTGCCTGGGGGGTAGGCGCGCCCCCTGATAACCCACAAGTATAGGGGATCGCAACAGTTTTCGAGGGTATAGTATTCAACCCAAATTTATTGATTCGACACAAGGGGAGCCAAAGAATATTCTCAAGTATTAGCAGCTGAGCTATCAATTCAACCACACCTGGAAACTTAAAATCTGCAGCAAAGTATTTAGTAGCAAAGTAATATGATAGTAGTGCTAACCGTAACAATAGATAATAGTAGTAAAAGCAATTTTTTTGGTATTTTGTAATGATGATAGCAATAGCAATGGAAAAGTAAATAAGCGAAGAACAATATATGGAAAGCTCGTAGGCAATGGATCGGTGATGGAGAATTATGCCGGATGCGGCTCATCATGTAACAGTCATAACCTAGGGTGACACAGAACTAGCTCCAATTCATTGATATAATGTAGGCATGTATTCCGAATATAGTCATACGTGCTTATCGAAAAGAACATCCATGACATCTTTTGTCCTACCCTCCCGTGGCAGCGGGGTCCTTACGGAAACTAAGGGATATTAAGGCCTCCTTTTAATAGAGAACCGGAACAAAGCATTAACACATAGTGAATACATGAACTCCTCAAACTATGGTCATCACCTGTAAGTATCCCGATTATTGTCACTTCGGGGTTAACGGATCATAACACATAATAGGTGACTATAGACTTGCAAGATAGGATAAAGAACACTCATATATTGATGAAAACATAATAGGTTCAGATCTGAAATCATGGCACTCGGGCCATAGTGAAAAGCATTAAGCATAGCAAAGTCATAGCAACATCAATCTCAGAACATAGTGAACACTAGGGATCAAACCCTAACAAAACTAACTCGATTACATGATAGATCTCATCCAACCCATTACCGTCCAGCAAGCCTACGATGGAATTACTCACGCACGGCGGTGAGCATCATGAAATTGGTGATGGAGGATGGTTGATGATGACGATGGCGACGAATTCCCCTCTCTGAAGCCCCGAACGGACTCCAGATCAGCCCTCCCGAGAGGTTTTAGGGCTTAGCGGCGGCCCCATATCGTAAAACGCGATGATTTCTTCTTTCTGATTTTTTCTCTCATCGAAACTCAATATATGGAGGTGGAGTTGGAGTCGGAGATGCAACAGGGGGCCCATGAGGTAGGGGGCGCACCCTAGGGGGCAGGCGCGCCCCCACCCTCGTGGCAAGGTGGTGGGCCCCTTGGCCTTCATCTTTTGCAGGTATTTTTCTTATTTTCTAAAAAGTGGCTCCGTGAAGTTTCAGGTCATTCCGAGAACGTTTGCTCCTGCACATAAATAACACCATGGTAATTCTGCTGAAAACAGCGTCAGCCCGGGTTAGTTCCATTCAAATCATGCAAGTTAGAGTCCAAAACAAGGGCAAAAGTGTTTGGAAAAGTAGATACGTTGGAGACGTATCACCCCCCTACCTCGTGGCTTCCCTGTTGGTTGCTTGACGTAGGGTCCAAGTCTCCTGGATCTTGTACGCTCCGAAAATCACGTCCCCGAAGGTTTCATTCCGTTTGGACTCCGTTTGATATTCCTTTTCTTCAAAACCCTAAAATAGGCAAAAAACAGCAATTCTGGGTTGGGCCTCTGGTTAATAGGTTAGTCCCAAAAATAATATAAAAGTGTATAATAAAGCCCAACAATGTCCAAAACAAAAGATAATATAGCATGGAGCAATCAAAAATTATAGATATGTTGGAGACGTATCAAGCATCCCCAAGCTTAATTCCTGCTCATCCTCAAGTAGGTAAATGATAAAAATAGAATTTTTGATGTGGAATGCTACTAGGCATAATTTCAATGTAATTCTCTTAATTGTGGTATGAATATTCAGATCCGAAAGATTCAAGATAAAAGTTTAATATTGACATAGAAATAATAATACTTCAAGCATACTAACTAAGCAATTATGTCTTCTCAAAATAACATGGCCAAAGAAAGTTCATCCTTACAAAATCATATAGTTTAGTCATGCTCCATTTTCGTCAGACAAGAATGCTCTCATCATGCACAACCCCGATGACAAGCCAAGCGACTGTTTCATACTTTAGTAATCTCAAACTTTATAAACCTTCACGCAATACATGAGCGTGAGCCATGGATATAGCACTATGGGTGGAATAGAGTATAATGATGGGGGTTATGTGGAGAAGACAAAAAAGGAGAAAGTCTCACATCAACGAGGCTAATCAATGGGCTATAGAGATGCCCGTCAATTGATGTTAATGCAAGGAGTAGGGATTGCCATGCAACGGATGCACTAGAGCTATAAATGTATGAAAGCTCAAGAAAAGAAACTAGTGGGTGTGCATCCAACTTGCTTGCTCACGAAGACCTAGGGCACTTAAGGAGGCCCATTGTTGGAATATACAAGCCAAGTTCTAAAATGAAAAATTCCAACTAGTATATGGAAGTGACAAAACAAGAGACTCTCTATCATGAAGATCATGGTGCTACTTTGAAGCACAAGTGTGGAAAAAAAGATAGTAGCATTGTCCCTTTTCATCCCCCTTTTTTTGGGCCTTCTTTTTTTTATTTGGCCTTTCTCTCTCTCTTTTTATTGGGACAATGCTCTATTAAATGATAATCATCACACTTCTATTTATTTACAACTCAATGATTACAACTTGATACTACAACAAGGTATGACTCTATATGAATGCCTCCGGTGGTGTACCGGGATATGCAATGAATCAAGTGTGATATGTATGAAAAATTATGAACGATGCTGCTACGTCTTGAGCTTGCGTTGGTTTTCCCCGAAGAGGAAGGGATGATGCAGCAGAGTAGCTTAAGTATTTCCCTCGGTTTTTGAGAACCAAGGTATCAATCCAGTAGGAGCCCACGCTCAAGTCCCTCGTACCTGCACAAAGTGATAGCTACTCGCAACCAACGCGATTAGGGGTTGTTAACCCCTTCACGATCACTTACGAGAGTGAGATCTGATAGACAGAATATTTTTGGTATTTTTGATATAAGGATGCAAAGTAAAAAGTAAAAGCAAAGTAAATAGCAAAACAATATAAAAGTGATAGAGATTGATATGATGAGAATAGACCCGGGGGCCATAGGTTTCACTAGTGGCTTCTCTCAAGAGCATAAGTATTCTACGGTGGGTGAACAAATTACTGTTGAGCAATTGATAGAATTGAGCATAATTATGAGAATATCTAGGCATGATCATGTATATAGGCATCACGTCCGTGACAAGTAGATCGAAACAATTCTGCATCTACTACTATTACTCCACTCATCGACCGCTATCCATCATGCATCTAGAGTATTAAGTTAAAAACAGAGTAACGCCTTAAGCAAGATGACATGATGTAGAGAGATAAATTCATGCAATATGAAATAAACCCCATCTTGTTATCCTCGATGGCAACGATACAATACGTGCCTTGTTGCCCCTTCTGTCACTGGGTAAGGACACCGCAAGATCGAACACAAAGCTAAGCACTTCTCCCATGGGAAGAACTACCAATCTAGTTGGCCAAACCAAATGGATAATTTGAAGAGACTTGCAAAGATAACCAATCATGCATAAAAGAATTCATAGAAGATTCAAAGATTATTCATAGATAGACTTGATCATAAACCCACAATTCATCGGTTTCAACAAACACACCGCAAAAGAAGATTACATCGAATAGATCTCCACAAGAGAGGGGGAGAACTTTGTATTGAGATTCAAAGAGAGAGAAGAATCCATCTAGCTACTAACTATGGACCCGAAGGTCTGAGGTAAACTACTCCCACTTCATCGGAGGGGCTAGGATGATGTAGAAGCCCTCCGTGATGACGGCCCTCTTCTGGCGGAGCTCCGGAACAGGCCCCAAGATGGGATCTCGTGGATACAGAAAGTTGCGGCGGTGGAATTAGGGTTTTGGCTCCTGTTCTGATCGTTTGGGGGTACGTGTGTATATATAGGAGGAAGGAGTATGTCGGTGGAGCACCGAGGGGCCCACGAGGCAGGGGGTGCGCCCTAGGGGGACACCCCCCACCCTTGTGACCACCTCTTTGATCCCTTGCAGTAGGGTCCAAGTCTCCTGGATTACGTTCGGTGAGAAAATCACATTTCCGAAGATTTTATTCCGTTTGGACTCCGTTTGATATTCTGTTTATCCGAAACACTGAAATAGGCAAAAAAACAACAATTCTGGGCTAGGCCTCCGGTTAATAGGTTAGTCCCAAAAATAATATAAAAGTGGAAAATAAAGCCCAATATAGTCCAAAACAGTAGATAATATAGCATGGAGCAATCAAAATTATAGATACGTTGGAGACGTATCAGTGGCTTTGCCACAAATACGATGTCAACTACATGATCATGCAAAGCAATATGACAATGATGAATGTGTCATGATAAACGGGATGGTGGAAAGTTGCATGGCAATATATCTATGAATGGCTATGGAAATGCCATAATAGGTAGGTACGGTAGCTGTTTTGAGAAGATATAAGGAGGTTTATGTGTAAAAGAGCGTATCATATCACGGGGTTTGGATGCACCGACGAAGTTTGCACCAACTCTCAATGTGAGAAAGGGCAATGCACGGTACCGAAGAGGCTAGCAATGATGGAAAGGTGAGAGTGTGTATAATCCATGGACTCAACATTAGTCATAAAGAACTCACATACTTATTGCAAAAATCTACAAGTCATCAAAAACCAAGCACTACGCGCATGCTCCTAGGGGGATAGATTGGTAGGAAAAGACCATCGCTCATCCCCGACCGCCACTTATAAGGAGGACAATCAAAGAACACCTCATGTTTCAAATTTGTTACATAACATTTACCATATGTGCATGCTACGGGACTTGCAAACTTCAACACAGGTATTTCTCAATTTCACAACTACTCAACTAGCACAACTTTAATATCACTACCTCCATATCTCAAAACAATCATCAAGTATCAAACTTCTCTTAGTATTCAAAGCAGTCATAAGAAAGTTTTTATTAATCTTGAATACCTAGCATATTAGGATTATTTAAGCAAATTACCATTCTATTTAAGACTCTCAAAATAATCTAAGTGAAGCATGAGAGATCAATAGTTTCTATAAAACAAATCCACCATCGTGCTCTAAAAGATATAAGTGGAGTACTAGAGCAAAACTATATAACTCAAAAGATATAAGTGAAGCACATAGAGTATTCTAATAATTTCTGAATCATGTGTGTCTCTCTCAAAAGGTGTGTACAACAAAGATGATTGTGGTAAACTAAAAATCAAAGACTCAAATCATACAAGATGCTCCAAGCAAAACACATATCATGTGGTGAATAAAAATATAGCTCCAAGTAAAGTTATCGATGGAAGTAGACGAAAGAGGGGATGCCTTCCTCGGCATCCCCAAGCTTTGGATTTTTGGTGTCCTTAGATTATCTTAGGGGTGCCATGGGCATCCCCAAGCTTAGGCTCTTGCCACTCCTTGTTCCATAATCCATCAAATCCTTACCCAAAACTTGAAAACTTCACAACACAAGACTTAAAGTAGAAAATCTCATGAGCTCCGTTAGCGAAAGGAAACAAAAGACCACTTCAAGGTACTGTAATGAACTCATTCTTTATTTATATTGGTGTTAAACCTACTGTTTCAAAATCTCTATGGTTTATAAACTATTTTACTAGCCATAGATTCATCAAAATAAGCAAACAACACATGAAAAACAGAATCTGTCAAAAACAGAACAGTCTGTAGTAATCTGTAGCTAGCACAAGATCTGGAACCCAAAAATTCTAAAATAAATTGCTGGACGTGAGAATTTATCTATTAATCATCTGCAAAAATAATTAACTAAATAACACTTTCCAAATAAAAATGGCAGCAGTTCTCGTGAGCGCTAAAGTTTCTGTTTTTTACAGCAAGATTAACAAGACTTTCCCCAAGTCTTCCCAACGGTTCTACTTGGCGCAAACACAAAATAAACACAAAAAACACAACCAAAACAGAGGCTAGATAAATTATTTATTACTAAACAGGAGCAAAAATCAAGAAATAAAAATAAAAATGGGTTGCCTCCCAACAAGCGCTATCGTTTAACACCCCTAGCTAGGCATAAAAAGCAAGGATAGATCTAGGTATTGCCATAATAGTAAGATATATCATTAAAACTCATTTCATATTCTCTACGTTCGGCGGCAAGTTTTCTTTGAGGCAAGCAAAAGTATAATGGGACAAAAGTCCCCAAGATCAACTTTGGGAGGTATAGGTTCCTCCTTTGGCCCTTCGTATTGCACAACCAATTCATCATTATAAGCATTCTTTTGACAGAACTTTGTGAGCCTATACTCAAGAGAATATCCTAGTTCATTATTTCGAATGGCCAAATCACCATTAAGTTCAGAAATTCTATCAACTAAAACATTGGTAGGAACCCTTTTTCTAAGATTTTCATTGAAAGCAACATAGTCTAGAGATTGAAAACGGATTATTTCTTCTTGATCAAAAATGATAGCCTCTATGGGAGGGCGGCAAGCGTCCACCCTATAATGCGCAAAGATTTCTTTGGCCTCTTTTATTATGAATCTAAACTCATGAGCCAAAAAGATAGTAGCGGCACGCTTAACAGAAGAATGCTCAATATTAGAAAATTCTAGGAAAATCCTTTGTATGCAAGGGTGCATGTGTGAATTGTCTTTCAAGTTCAACTACAAGCATGGAAATAGTGTCCGCAAGACTACTAGTTCTATGAAGGATAGAACTACCCATAGAAGGTAAAGCACCGGCACAAGTAAAGAAATCTTGGATAACTCCTTTTCCAATAACATTACCACTACCAATACAGAATTATTTTGTATGTAAGATATGGGGTTCTTCAGCAAGAGCATCCGAATTTTTCATGATATTGTTATTGTCCATGTCGACAATAATTACCCCAATTCCAGACATAACGGCAGAAAGTGCAAAAGGCAAAAAGAGGCAAATAGAGAAGGAGAGGGAGGATATATATATAGAGAGAGGGTGAATAAAACGGCAAGGGTGAAGTGGGGGAGAGGAAAACAAGAGGAAAATGGCAAATAATGTAATGCGGTAGATAAGGGTTTGTGATGGGTACTTGGTATGTTGACTTTCGCGTAGACCTCCCAGGCAACGGCGCCAGAAATCCTTCTTGCTACCTCTTGAGCACTGCGTTGGTTTTCCCTTGAAGAGGAAAGGGTGATGCAGCAAAGTAGCATAAGTATTTCCCTCAGTTTTTGAGAACTAAGGTATCAATCCAGTAGGAGGCTACGCGCCAGTCCCTCGCACCTACACAAAACAAATAAATCCTCGCAACCAACGCGATAAGGGGTTGTCAATCCCTACACGGTCACTTACGAGAGTGAGATCTGATAGATATGATAAGATAATATTTTTGGTATTTTATGATAAAGATGCAAAGTAAAATAAAAGGCAATGAAAATAACTAAGTGTTGGAAGATTAATATGACGTGAGATAGACCCGGGGGCCATGGGTTTCACTAGTGGCTTCTCTCAAGAGCATAAGTATTTTACGGTGGGTGAACAAATTACTGTTAAGCAATTGACAGAATTGAGCATAGTTATGAGAATATCATGTATATAGGCATCACGTCCAAGACAAGTAGACCGACTCCTGCCTGCATCTACTACTATTACTCCACACATCGACCGCTATCCAGCATGCATCTATAGTATTAAGTTCATAAGAACAGAGTAACACCTTAAGCAAGATGACATGATGTAGAGGGATAAATTCATGCAATATGATAAAAATCCCATCTTGTTATTCTCGATGGCAACAATACAATACATGCCTTGCTGCCCCTACTGTCACTGGGAAAGGACACCGCAAGATTGAACCCAAAGCTAAGCACTTCTCCCATTGCAAGAAAGATCATTCTAGTAGGCCAAACCAAACTGATAATTCGAAGAGACTTGCAAAGATAACCAATCATACATAAAAGAATTCAAAGAAGATTCAAATATTGTTCATAGATAAACTTGATCATAAACCCACAATTCATCGGTCTCAACAAACACACCGCAAAAGAAGATTACATCGAATAGATCTCCACAAGAGGGGGGGAGAACTTTGCATTGAGATCCAAAAAGAGAGATGAAGCCATCTAGCTAATAACTATGGACCCGAAGGTCTGAGGTAAACTACTCACACTTCATCGGAGAGGCTATGGTGTTGATGTAGAAGCCCTCCGTGATCGATGCCCCCTCCGGCGGAGCTTCGGAATAGGCCCCAAGATGGGATCTCGTGGATACAGGAAGTTACGGCGGTGGAATTAGGGTTTTGGCTCCGTATCTGATCGTTTGGGGGTACGTAGGTATATATAGGAGGAAGGGGTACATCGGTGGAGCAACAGGGGGCCCACGAGGGTGGAGGGCGCGCTTCGGGGGGTAGGCGCACCCCCTACCTCGTGGCTTCCATGTTGGTTGCTTGACATAGGGTCCAAGTCTCCTGGATCTTGTTCGCTCCGAAAATCACGTTCCCGAAGGTTTCATTCTGTTTGGACTCCGTTTGATATTCCTTTTCTTCGAAACCCTAAAATAGGAAAAAAAACATCAATTCTGGGCTGGGCCTCTGGTTAATAGGTTAGTCCCAAAATAATATAAAAGTGTATAATGAAGCCCAATAATGTCCAAAACAGAAGATAATATAGCATGGAGCAACCAATAATTATAGATACGTTGGAGACGTATCACTAGGCGGGTTATTCTCAAGAGGAGTGGACTCCGCTCCTCAATCACGAGAAAATGGCTGGTCACCAGGATGCCCAGTCCCATGCTCAAATCAAATCAAAATAATTGCAAACAAACTCCCCCAGGATTGTTGTTAGTTGGAGGCACCCGTTGTTTTGGGCAAGCCATGGATTGATGCTTGTTGGTGGTGGGGAATATAAACTTTACCATTTTGCTTGGGAACCGCCTATAATGTGTGTAGCATGGAAGATATCGAGATCTCTCGGTTGTTATGTTGACAATGAAAGTATACCGCTCAAAATATTATTCATCTCTATTTCAAAATCGAGCTCTGGCACCTCTACAAATCCCTGCTTCCCTCTGCGAAGGGCCTATACATTTACTTTTATGTTGAGTCATCATCCTCTTATTAAAAAGCACCAGTTGGAGAGCAACGCTGTCATTTGCATGTATTATTATTAGTTTACATTGAGTATGACTTGACTGGATCTCTTTTACCATGAATTATAATTTCTAGTCAGCCCTTGATCTTCAGGGGTGCTCTGCATTTACGTTTTGCGGTCTCAGAAAGGGCTAGCGAGACACTGTCTTGTTATATCATATTATGATTGTTTTGAGAAAGTGTTGTCATCTGAGATTTATTATTATTGCTTGCTAGTTGATTATGCCATTGATATGAGTAAACATGAGACCTAAATGTTATTGTGAATATGGTTAGTTCATAATATTTGCTGAAAACTTGAATGCTGGCTTTACATATTTACAACAAGAAGAGCAAACAGAGTTTGTAAAAGTTTTTGTTTATCACTTTCAGTTTGTCAACTGAATTGCTTGAGGACAAGCAAAGGTTTAAGCTTGGGGGAGTTGATACGTCTCCAACGTATCTACTTTTCCAAACACTTTTGCCCTTGTTTTGGACTCTAACTTGCATGATTTGAATGGAACTAACCCGGACTGACGCTGTTTTCAGCAAAATTGCCATGGTGTTATTTTTGTGCAGAAATAAAAGTTCTCGGAATGACCTGGAAATCAACGGAGATTATTTTTGGAATATATAAAAAATATTGGCAAAAGAATCAAGGCCAGGGGGCCCACACCCAGTCCATGACCCCCTGCCTCATGGGCCCCCTAGTGCTCCTCCGACCTCAACTCCAACTCTATATATTCGTGTTCGGAGAGAGAAAAATCAGAGAGAAGGATTCATCGCGTTTTACGATACGGAGCCTCCGCCAAGCCCTAATCTCTCTTGGGAGGGCTGATCCGGAGTCCGTTCGGGGCTCTGGAGAGGGGAATCCGTCGCCATCTTCATCATCAACCTTCCTCCATCACCAATTTCATGATGCTCACCGCCATACGTGAGTAATTCCATCGTAGGCTTGCTGGACGGTGGTGGGTTGGATGAGATTTATCATGTAATCGAGTTAGTTTTGTTAGGGTTTGATCCCTAGTATCCACTACGTTCTGAGATTGATGTTGCTATGACTTTGCTATCCTTAATGCTTGTCAGTAGGGCCCGAGTGCCATGATTTCAGATCTGAACCTATTATGTTTTCATGAATATATGTGAGTTCTTGATCCTATCTTGCAAGTCTATAGTCACCTATTATGTGTTATAATTCGTTAACCCCAAAGTGACAATAATTGGGATACTTACCGATGATGACCGTAGTTTGAGGAGTTCATGTATTCACTATGTGTTAATGCTTTGGTCCGCTACTCTATTAAAAGGAGGCCTTAATATCCCTCAGTTTCCAATAGGACCCCGCTGCCACGGGAGGGTATGACAAAAGATGTCATGCAAGTTCTTTTCCATAAGCACGTATGACTATATTCGGAATACATGCCTACATTACATTGATGAACTGGAGCTAGTTCTGTGTCACATCCGACATAATTATCCATGACTGGTCCATTGCCTACGAGCTTTTCATATATTGTTGTTCACTTATTTACTTTTCTGTTGCTACTGTTACAATCACTATAAAACCAAAACTGATGCCGTTACTTTTGCCACCGTTACCACTACTATCATATTACTTTGCTACTAAATACCTTGCTGCAGATATTAAGTTTCCAGGTGTGGTTGAATTGACAACTCAGCTGCTAATACTTGAGAATATTCTTTGGATCCCCTTGTGTCGAATCAACAAATTTGGGTTGAATACTCTACCCTCGAAAACTGTTGCAATCCCCTATACTTGTGGGTTATCATGAGGAAGCTAATGATGATGATCATGAAACTTCAGATCAAGTTACTACCAAACCTCGTAGGTCAACCAGAGTAAGATCCGCACCAGAGTGGTACGGTAATCCTGTTCTAGAGGTCATGTTGTTGGGAAACGTAGTAATTTCAAAAAAAATCCTATGCACACGCAAGATCATGGTGATGCATAGCAACGAGAGGGGAGAGTGTGATCTATGTACCCTTGTAGACCGACAGCGGAAGCGTTGTGACAACGCGGTTGATGTAGTCGTACGTCTTCACGATCCGACCGATCCAAGCGCCGTTACTCCGGCACCTCCGAGTTCTTGGCACACGTTCAGCTCGATGATGATCCCCGGGCTCCGATCCAGCAAAGCGTCGGGGAGGAGTTCCGTCAGCACGACGGCGTGGTGACGATCTTGATGTTTTATCGTTGCAGGGCTTCGCCTAAGCACCGCTACAATATGACCGAGGTGGAATATGGTGGAGGGGGGCACCGCACACGGCTAAGGAACGATCACGAAGATCAACTTGTGTTCATGGGGTGCCCCTTGCCTCAGTATATAAAGGATGGAGGAGGAGGAGGCCGGCCAGGGCAATTGGTGCGGCCAGGATGTGGAGTCCTACTAGGACTCCAAGTCCTAGTAGGAGTCCACCAAGAGGGGAGGAAGGGAGAAGGAAGTAGAGGAGAAGGAAAGGTGGCCGGCCCCCTTTTCCCTAGTCCAATTCGGACCAGAGGGGAGGGGGGGCGCAGCAGCCCCTTGGCCCTTTCTCCTCTTCCCACTAAAGCCCATCAAGGCCCATTGCTTCTTCCGTAACTATCCGGTACTCCGAAAAATACCCGAATCACTCGGAACCTTTCCGATGTCCGAATATAGTCGTCCAATATATCGATCTTTACGTCTCGACCATTTCGAGACTCCTCGTCATGTCCCCGATCTCATTCCGGACTCCGAACTCCTTCGGTACATCAAAACTCATAAACTCATAATATAATTGTCATCGAAACCTTAAGCGTGCGGACCCTACGGTTCGAGAACAATGTAGACATGACCGAGACACGTCTCCGGTCAATAACCAATAGCGGGACCTGGATGCCCATATTGGCTCCTACATATTCTACGAAGATCTTTATCGGTCAGACCGCATAACAACATACGTTGTTCCCTTTGTCATCGGTATGTTACTTGCTCGAGATTCGATCGTCGGTATCTTAATACCTAGTTCAATCTCGTTACCGGCAAGTCTCTTTACTCGTTCCGTAATACATCATCTCACAACTAACTCATTAGTTGCAATGCTTGCAAGGCTTATGTGATGTGCATTACCGAGAGGGCCCAGAGATACCTCTCCGACAATCAGAGTGACAAATCCTAATCTTGAAATACGCCAACCCAACATGTACCTTTGGAGACACCTGTAGAGCTCCTTTATAATCACCCAGTTACGTTGTGACATTTGGTAGCACACAAAGTGTTCCTCCGGCAAACGGGAGTTGCATAATCTCATAGTCATAGGAACATGTATAAGTCATGAAGAAAGCAATAGCAACATACTAAACGATCGGGTGCTAAGCTAATGGAATGGTCATGTCTATCACATCATTATTCTAACGATGTGATCCCGTTAATCAAATAACAACTCTTTTGTTTATGGTTAGGAAATATAACCATCTTCGATTAACGAGCTAGTCAAGTAGAGGCATACTAGTGACACTTTGTTTGTCTATGTATTCACACAAGTATTATGTTTCCGGTTAATACAATTCTAGCATGAATAATAAACATTTATCATGATATAAGGAAATAAATAATAACTTTATTATTGCCTCTAGGGCATATTTCCTTCACATGTTACTTGACCATGACGAACCTACGAACTATGAGGAAGCGATGATGAGCCGAGTTACTGCGAAATGGCTTGAGGCCATGAAATCTGAGATGGGATCCATGTATGAGAACAAAGTATGGACTTTGGTTGACTTGTCCGATGATCGGCAAGCCATAGAGAATAAATGGATCTTCAAGAAGAAGACTGACGCTCTGTCTACAAAGCTCGACTTGTTGCGAAAGGTTTTCGACAAGTTCAAGGAGTTGACTACAATGAGACCTTCTCACCTGTAGCGATGCTTAAGTCTGTCTGAATCATGTTAGCAATTGCCGCATTTTATGATTATAAAATTTGGCAACTGAATATCAAAACTGCATTCCTTAATGGATATCTTAAATAAGAATTGTATATGATGCAACTAGAAGATTTTATCGATCCTAAAGGTGCTAACAAAGTGTGCAAGATCCAGAAATCCATTTATGGACTGGTGTAAGCCTCTTGGAGTTGGAATATACGCTTTGATAGTGTGATCAAAGCATATGGTTTTATACAGACTTTTCGAGAAGCCTGTATTTACAAGAAAGTGAGTGGGAAAGCTTTGTAGCATTTCTAATATTATATGTGGATGCCATATTGTTGATTAGAAATAATACAAAATTTCTGGATAGCATAAAAGGATACTTGAATAAGAATTTTTCAATGAAAGACCTCGGTGAAGCTGCTTATATATTGGGCATCAAGATCTATAGAGATAGATCAAGACGCTTAATTGGACTTTCACAAAGCACGTACCTTTATAAAGTTTTGAAGAAGTTCAAAATGGACCAGTCAAAGAAAGGGTTCTTGCCTGTGTTACATGGTGTGAAGTTGAGTCAGACTCAATGCCCGACCACTACAGAAGATAGAGAGAAAATGAAAGACATTCCCTATGCCTCAGCCGTAGGTTCTATCATGTATGCAATGCTGTGTACCAGACCTGATGTGCGCCTTGCTATAAGTTTAGCAGGGAGGTACCAAAGTAATCCAGGATAGGATCACTGGAAGCGGTCAAGAACATCCTGAAATACCTGAAAAGGACTAAGGATATGTTTCTCGTTTATGGAGGTGACTGATGTCTACTACACAACCTTCTTCTTGTAGACGTTGTTGGGCCTCCAAGTGCAGAGGCTTGTAGGACAATAGCAAATTTCCCTCAAGTGGATGACCTAAGGTTTATCAACCCATAGGAGGTGTAGGATGAAGATGGTCTCTCTCAAGCAACCTTGCAACCAAATAACAAAGAGTCTCTTGTGTCCCCAACACACCCAATACAATGGTAAATTGTATAGGTGAACTAGTTCGGCGAAGAGATGGTGATACAAGGGGTATCTGGATGGTAGATAAAGGTTTTTGTAATCTGAAAATATAAAAACTGCAAGGTAACTAATGATAAAAGTGATCGTAAACGGTATTGCAATGCTAGTAAACAAGGCCTAGGGTTCATACTTTCACTAGTGCAAGTCCTCTCAACAATAATAACATAATTGGATCACATAACTATCCCTCAACATGCAACAAAGAGTCACTCCAAAGTCACTAATAGCGGAGAACAAACGAAGAGATTATGGTAGGGTACGAAACCACCTCAAAGTTATTCTTTCCAATCAATCCGCTGGGCTATTCCTATAAGTGTCACAAAAAGCCCTAGAGTTCGGACTAGAATAACACCTTAAGACACAAATCAACCAAAACCCTAATGTCACCTAGATACTCCAATGTCACCTCAAGTATCCGTGGGTGTGATTATACGATATGCATCACACAATCTTAGATTCATCTATTCAACCAACAGATAGAACCTCAAAGAGTGCCCCAAAGTTTCTACCGGAGATTCAAGACGAAAACGTGTGCCAACCCCTATGCATAGGTTCATGGGCGGAACCCGCAAGTTGATCACCAAAACATACACCAAGTGGATCAATAGAATACCCCATTGTCATCACAGGTATTCCACGCAAGACATACATCAAGTGTTCTCAAATCCTTAAAGACTCAATCTGATAAGATAACTTCGAAGGGAAAACTCAATCCATTACAAGAGAGTAGAGGGGGAGAACATCATAAGATCCAACTATAATAGCAAAGCTCGCGATACATCAAGTTCGTATCACCTCAAGAACACAAGAGAGAGAGAGAGAGATCAAACACAAAGCTATTGGTACATACCCTCAGCCCCGAGGGAGAACTACTCCCTCCTCATCATGGAGAGCACCGGGATGATGAAGATGGCCACCGGAGAGGGTTTCCCCCCTCCGGCAGGGTGCCGGAACGGGTCTAGATTGGTTTTCAGTGGCTACAGAGGCTTCTGGTGGCGGAACTCCTGATCTATTGTGCTCCTCGATAGTTTTATGGTATATGGATATATATAGGCGGAAGAAATACATCAGGGGAGCCATGAGGGGCCCACGAGGGTGGAGGGCGCGCCCAGGGGGGTGGGCGTGCCCCCCTGCCTCATGGCTTCCTTGTCGATCCCCTGATGTGCACTCCAAGTCTCCTGTATTGCTTTCTTTCCAAAAATAACTTTTCCGAAGGTTTCATTCCGTTTGGACTCCGTTTGATATTCCTTTTCTTCGAAACCCTAAAACAAGGAAAAAACAGAAACTGGCACTGGGCTCTAGGTTAATAGGTTAGTCCCAAAAATCATATAAAATAGCATATAAATGCATACAAAACATCCAAGGTTGATAATATAATAGCATGGAACAATCAAAAATTATAGATACGTTGGAGACGTATCAGTGACAAAGAGCTCGTCGTAAATGGTTACGTTGATGCAAGCTTTGACACTGATCCGGATGACTCTAAGTCACAGACCGGAAACGTATTTATATTGAATGGTGGAGCTGTCAGTTGGTGCAGTTCCAAGCAGAGTGTCGTGGCGGGATCTATGTGTGAAGCGGAGTACATAGCTGCTTCAGAAGCAGCAAATGAAGGAGTCTAGATGAAGGAGTTCATATCCGATCTAGGTGTAATACCTAGTGCATCGGGTCCAATGAAAATCTTTTGTGACAATACTGGTGCAATTGCCTTGACAAAGGAATCCAGATTTCACAAGAGAACCAAGCACATCAAGAGACGCTTCAATTCCATCCGCAATCAAGTCAATGAGGGAGACATACAGATTTGCAAGATACATAAGGATCTGAATGTTGCAGACCCGTTGACTAATCCTCTCTCACGAGCAAAACATGATCAACACCAAGACTCCATGGGTGTTAGAATCATTACTATATAATCTATATTATGGACTCTAGTGCAAGTGGGAGACTGAAGGAAATATGCCCTAGAGGCAATAATAAAGTTGTTATTTATATTTCCTTATATCATGATAAATGTTTATTATTCATGCTAGAATTGTATTAACCGGAAACTTAGTACATGTGTGAATACATAGACAAACATAGTGTCCCTAGTATGCCTCTACTTGACTAGCTCGTTAATCAAAGATGGTTAAGTTTCCTAACCATAAACATATGTTGTCATTTGATGAACGGGATCACATCATGAGAGAATGATGTGATGGACAAGACCCATCCGTTAGCTTAGCATAATGATCATTTAGTTTTATTGCTATTGCTTTCTTCATGACTTATACATGTTCCTCTGACTATGAGATTATGCAACTCCTGAATACCGGAGGAACACCTTGTGTGCTATCAAACGTCAAAATGTAACTGGGTGATTATAAAGATGCTCTACAGGTGTCTCCGATGGTGTTTGTTGAGTTGGCATAGATCGAGATTAGGATTTGTCACTCCGTGTATCGGAGAGGTATCTCAGGGCCCTCTCGGTAATGCGCATCACTATGAGCCTTCCAAACAATGTGACTAATGAGTTAGTTACGGGATGATGCATTACGAAACGAGTAAAGAGACTTGCCAGTAACGAAATTGAACTAGGTATGTGGATACTGACGATCGAATCTCGGGCAAGTACCATACCGATGACAAAGGGTACAACGTATGTTGTTATGCGGTATGACCGATAAAGATCTTCGAAGAATATGTAGGAGCCAATATGAGCATCCAGGTTCTGCTATTGGTTATTGACCGAAGATGTGTCCCGATCATGTCTTCATAGTTCTCGAACCCGTAGGGTCCGCACGCTTAACGTTCGATGACGATTTGTATTATGAGTTATGTGATTTGATGACCGAAGTTTGTTCGGAGTCCCGGATAAGATCAAGGACATGACAAGGAGTCTCGAAATGGTCGAGACATAAAGATTGATGTATTGGACGATGTTATTCGGACATCGGATGAGTTCCGAGAGGTATCGGGTAACTATCGGAGTGCCGGAGGGTTATCAGAACCCCCCGGGGGAACTAATGGGCCTTCATGGGCCTTAGTGGGGAGAGAGAAGGACCACAAGGGGCTGTCCCCCCCTTGGGTCCGAATTGGACTAGGGGAAGGGGGCGGCGCCCCCTTTCCTTCCCTTCCCCCTCTCCCTTCCTTCTTCCCCCTTCTTCCAGGTGGAATCCTACTAGGACTTGGAGTCCTAGTAGGACTCCTCTCTCCTGGCGCGCCCTACAGGGGCCAGCCGGCCTCCCCCTCCCCTCCTTTATATACGAGGGAAGGGGGCACCCAAGAACACACAAGATCAATTGTCTTAGCCGTGTGCGGTGCCCCCCTCCACAGTTTACCACATCGGTCATATCGTCGTAGTGCTTAGGCGAAGCCCTGCGTCGGTAACTTCATCATCACCGTCACCACGCCGTCGTGCTGACGGAACTATCCCTTGTCCTCAATTGGATCAAGAGCTCGAGGGACGTCATCGTGCTGAACGTGTGTTGAACACGGAGATGCCGTATGTTCGGTGCTAGGATCGGTTGAATCGCGAAGATGTCCGACTACATCAACCGCGTTACTAAACGCTTCCGCTTTCAGTCTACGAGGGTACGTGGGCACACTCTCCCCTCTCGTTTCTATGCTTTTCCTAGATAGATCTTGCGTGATCGTATGAATTTTTTTTGAAATACTACGTTCCCCAACAGATATCAGGCGCAACATCTGAGGCCCACAAACATCCCTGGAGGGCCTCCAAAACTCTCCTCGATCTCCTCACTATGTGTGGTATTCTGAGGTACATATTGGGCGCGATGTCTTGGGCCCTCGAGCCCTGTAGCCAGCGGTCTTCCCAGAACAAAGCAGTACGACCGTCTCCCAATGTTAGAAACTTTGATCTCAAACTTGCTCCAAGGTCTTGAATTATGTGTGCCGAAGCCATGGCCACCTGGCTTGAAGAGCAAAGTTCAGCCACTACATATCTAGTATGTCTAGCTCTCCAGCCCACGATGGCATGCAGACAGACTTCCATGCCACTCCACATTGCCCTCCGTTGGTCTCCCTCTTTCCACACTATAAAAAGCCTCGGCATATCTTAATTATGGCCTTGATTGCCTTTAGTAGCGGATTTAGGGCGAGCATGGTATGAATTCGGATGGCACATAGAAATGACTTCACCAGAATAAGCCGGTCGCTCTTTGGTAAAGCAGATCCCCTCCAGAACGGCAATTTGGCTACCACTTGATTCACTAGATCCTGCTATTGAGTTGTAGATAGCTTCCTTAGACTTAGTGGAAGACCAAGGTATATGCAAGGGAATGACCCAATTGCAGAGCCCATCACTCCTCTGATCTGGCCATTCTGAAGCTCAGAGCATCTAATCGGCATGGCAGAGGTTTTTGACATGTTCGCCTGTAGGCCGGACACTGTTGCAATGGCCTCTAGGATCATCATACATAGTCGCATCTCGCCTTCCACCGATTTTAGGAACAACATAATGTCGTCGGCAAAGATGGTCATCCTTTGATTTAGCACAGTCTGCGTGAGATGTGCCAGAAGGCCTCGATTGTCCGCCAGATGAAAAGGCGATGTAGGGGTTCCATCATGAGGGTAACCATCATTGGAACCGAGGAGCTTGAAGAAGCAACAAACGGGAAGTGATCGATGTTGAAAAGAAGACATCGGCAATCACAATATGGACAGATCGTGATCCCGAAGAAGCCGACATAAAAAAGGGCCAGAAGATAACACAACTCTTGCCAGGGAGATGAGGGGCACACAAACCTTGCAGGTTCTCCAACAAAGC
>NC_041384.1:647974436-647998874 GCF_002162155.2 Triticum dicoccoides | reverse complement strand
TCTTTGTAGGGCGCCAAAGATCACCTAGACAAGATGAAGAAAATACAAGCTCAAAGACTTAGTCATGACCGAAGCTTGACACGTGCTCCACAGATGCAAGACGACATCAAGGAACGAGAATAGAGCGGGGAAAACTTATTTCTCGCCGTCGTTGGCGTCATCCCCTCACTACCGACGACCAAACAGTTGGACTTAACCCTAACTAATTGCATATACCAATTGATGAGAGGCATCGTAGCAAGGCATTGCATCCCACTGTGATAAAGCTTGGTCTATTTTGACATTTTGATTATGTCGTAAATCTAGTATCGACGCATCACTTAAAGAGCACAGTAACATCAGTTTAATGTCAAATTAGTCGTACGAAATGACAAAACAATCTCTCTTTCTCAGATCGATGAAATCTCGAGCTGTTTGGGCTGCAGTATAGTTCTGCATTATGAGTTGACTTGTCAGTGTCCTCTTGGCATTTTCGTCCATACCACGCACACTGTTGCCAGCTTCTGCTGACTGTGTATAGGGCAATCCAATATAGTACCCCCTCCGTAAGACGTTTTTTAGACGGTAGACGGTAAAAAAACGTCTTGCATTAAGAGGTTGTACTGTTTAGCCATCCGTGTTTTAGCCCGACATTATCAGGGGCGCGTAAGCTTTATATGTGCAGTACGATAACGGAAACAGCTTGTCGATCCAGCACGCGTGCGACCGTGCCAAGGAACCACGGTTGGAAGGATCAATCATTCTGGATAATGCATCGGAGACGTACGTACATGTGTGTCAGTGAGGGTCAGGCATGGTCACTTGGTTTGGGTCAGATCTAATCTGAGCACTGCATGCGAGGACCAGGTCGATGATGAGACGCACAGAGGCCAACTGTGCATGTTCTCTTGGAATCCCAGGCCGTACATGTGTTAATTTGGTTGGGTTGGGTTCTTCTGCACTGCAGTACAGCAAGGTGGTCGATCGATGCATGGCCACTGTCCACTGATGATCCAGAGCGTCTGGTTCGTCTGTGTTGTTTCTTCTCTCACGAGCAGCCGGCCGGTAGCTGTAGCCCCGGGGCATATAATTGAGCGCGTGCACCGTGTCGGGCGATCAGCGGGGAATCTCGACCCCCAGGTATAGTAGGGTTCGATCGTCCTTCACGTCTGTGGGTCATGACAAGATGCACACGGCTAACTAATTAAGAGACGAGCTTCTTCAAGTTCCCCGGCCCGATATTTTGTCTCCGTATACATGAATGAATGAATGATTTTTGTTGGCGCGTGTCAGTTGGTTTTAGGAGTGTAGCATCAACAGGATATGTATTGTAATGCTACTGTATATCGTCCACTACCCCCTGTAGTAGAATATATTTATCGTCATGCATGTGCTGCCTGGCTAATCAAACGAGAGAGTAGCAAAAAGAATGCTTATTTATTCCGCTAAGATATTCAGAGATGGATGTATGAGAACATCGTATGCAAAGCTCGGCAAGATGGGTAGTTGTAATGTTATTCATCCGCTGAGATATTCAGAGATGGGTACATGAGAAGATCGTACGCAAAGCTCGGCAAGGTCGGTACTTGTCACCATCTAATTGCCACTTGTTATTTCCTAGTACTAGCTAGAATATTTTCTCCACAATAAATTTCTCCCGTGTAGAAAAGAAAGGAAAATGACAAATGCAACACGATCTCCAGAAAATGATCGAGAAAATAGAAACAAAGCAAATGAATGCTTGAATAGTGTCATGATTGTTGACACACATAGGAAAGCTATCTCTATTAATAATACTCCCTCCGATCAGAAATAAGTGTCGTGGTAGTATAAATTTGAACTAAAACAATGACACTTATTTTAAACCAGAGGGAGTAGAAACTAATCACCCACGATTATTATTTTTAAATATCACGTGTGGAGACTACCAGAGGGGCCTACTAGAAGGGCTCGTACGTCCAATCTCACACCCTACTCTAGTTCTAGCTATAGGATCAGCACCACCATCCTTTCACGTAGATGTTTTTGTCTCTTTGTTTCGCCCAAACAGATCAAGTCATTTTCATCAAGTCGGGAAAAGTCGCCCGAATTCATGATGCCGAACTGCTAGCGCTGTTTTTCCAGCAGGAACTCTACTTTTCTACACGCATGTACTGGTGTACTACAAGATGCAGCTAGACTTGCCGTGGACTTCCTCTGCACTCCGGGCCGGGTAAATTCTTCCTCCCTGGTCGACTATCTTTTCAGCTCACAGCACCAACTTCGACTTAACCAACTGGGTGCAATACTACTAGATCAAGAATTAATGACAACGTCGTTACGTAATATCATCAGCTCCTATATATGAACCACAGGATTCAGATCAGATGTGCATGATAATCGAACACATATGCTAATAATCAACTCAGATTTTCTTCTGTTATTGCAGCTATAAAATATAAACTGGAGTTAGAGCAAGTTGATGTTTGAATATGATGGGCGTGTCCACAAGCGAGATCGATATGCATGTGTTCGTGGGCCTGGAGCTAGAAGAGAGAGACATGAGTGTGAGAGGTTGGAGTGGTGCGGCGGCATGCCTAATCTGCCAGGATCCGAACTTGCTTGTCATCGACCGCCCGTAATTAATGTAAAAAGGCCATCTTGGAAGCACTGTGCTTGTGACCTAGCATTCGAGGACGGTCGCAAACAAAAGACCCACGAAAATGAAAGAGATACTTGCAAACAGTTTACTAAAATTTGATTTTCGCCAAATAAGAAATCATGGGCGTGAGAGGTCACGGGCCTCGCTTGACTCCTCCGGTGCGTGCGCCCATGACCACCTCATTTCTTCATGCATACGCATAGATATACATAGATATACTCCTACATAGCACAAATATCCAGTAGTATAGAGTTCAAAGTTGAGAATTTGAGTGACAGACAGCGCATCTACTGAGCTAGGAGTACATTCCTGTGTTGTGTAGGCACAAGCTATAGCGTTGTACTAGGAATGATAGGATATGTACAGTAAATAAACAGCTATACGGACCTAGATGTATTTTTTACTTCAAGTGTTTTTTGTACTATCTTGACAGTTGATGAATAGATCGGATGTTATTCCCGCAAAAAAAACACAGCTATACGTAGTACACCTGTACAATCTACAGTCTCATCCTTGCTTAAAGCTGCTTTGGAAATTAGTAGGGCCGACGTGTATACGTGGTAGCAACAGCATATACGGCCAATAGCCGTCCAATGCTGCCTTGTCTGAGTCCTGCAAGTTGCTTGTCCGCTGTCATTTCTACCTTTTTACCCTGATGAACAGTCCGTGCGTACGTATACACTCAAGAGTTTGGACCCTTTGCACAAGTGTTGTCCACCCTACACCAGTAGCATAATCATGCCGCCATGTAGTTGTAGTAGTACGTCAATCTAATTGACTCTTTGACATCGTACGTACAACCTGCGCGCGTACTGATGGCAGTACAGCCTTTTATGATTGATGCTGTGTAGTTTCCTTGGCAGAAGCCAGAGGGCATAGATGATAGATCAACCGAAGCTAGCACCTGCTCCATCATATCCATTTCATGTCGCAGATCAACTGAATCTCCGTCATGATCGATCTATGATTCGTCAACAGGGATCAGTTATTCAGAATATCATTGTATCACAAGTATGTACTCCGTCCATTCCAATGAACAAGGCGCACACGCATCTTAAAGGGCGTGTTTAGTTGTCATCTGCGAATTTGCCTACATTGTATACATGCCCCAGTTAAGATTGGCTGAGGGAAAAACGGGTAAAAATCCAACATCTGCGCCTCGTTTGGTCACCCGCATCTAGACTTCCTACTTTAGAGGATCAGTTTGGGCATGTTCTTTGATGTCCTACATTGTCTTCACTCATGTAAGTACACGGTGTCTGGTTGTATACACAGAATATGATTAGGAGTTAACACCTACACATAACACAAAGAGTTACAGTAGAGTTCCTTGGCAGTGTGCTCGTGATGGTGGCGTCAGTGTAGGCCGAGGGCGAGGACTCCGATAGAAACAGCGTCGGCGGCAGCGCCGGGCACAACATGGCGTCCATCCGACAAGGTTAACAACTACACATGACACTGTGCAGGAGAACGCAGAGGAGGAGGCCAAAAAGAACAATGCTCACGATGACATCAGTGTAGTAGGACGCAAGTAAGGAGATCAAGAGGAACCATGCCGGCGGTGGCTTCAGTGTAGTAGGACGTGGGAGAGAAGACAGAGAGGAACAACGACCGCCTAAGTGTAGTAGGACACGGGAAAGAAGGTTCAGAGGAACAACACCGGCGATGGCACTAGTGCAATAACACGCGGGAGAGGATGACGAGTGGAACGACACCGACGGTGGCGCAAGTGTAGCATGACACGCGAGTGGCGATCAAGATTAAGGAGTGTCATTAACACACATCACACATATGCATGTGTAAGTTCTAACGAGGAAGAAGTTAGATCTACTCGTCTAGGATCGTTGAAACAGAAAATATGCAATACGAAAGTCATGTAAAACTGCAAGATGAAGCTACTGGTCAAAGAAAATTTCAAACGGCTGACCGTGCACGACGAATTTGACAGAATTTGTTCAAAGTAGCTCCAAACATGAACACAAAATTAAGCATTTACGGCCGACGGAACTACGAACCGATCGCCTGGATGAAAACATAACATCGATGTGCATCTTTTTTATGTAGAGCTTATCTCGAATCGAAGCACCATTGGATAAATTAGAGGGGACGAGGAAGAAAGGAGATTAAAGAGGAGCTTATTCAAGGTAGAAGAAGATAGCGCGTA
This sequence comes from Triticum dicoccoides, assembly GCF_002162155.2. Lineage (NCBI taxonomy): Eukaryota > Viridiplantae > Streptophyta > Magnoliopsida > Poales > Poaceae > Triticum > Triticum dicoccoides. The sequence goes on along the minus strand of NC_041384.1, from coordinate 647,994,090 downwards.
CAGTAGCTTGCATCCGTCTAGTCTTCTCTCGTGCAACAGGGCCCATCATGTGCGCTAGATGTCCCTCGCCTCGGCCTGACTGATTGAAAACTGCCGATTTGGACGTTCCTAGCGAGTTTGGTTGGGAGGTGCTTTAACTTCCGTGCGATGCGGGCCAAACAGTGAACACGGGTAAGCAAACAACCTATTTTCTTCTCGTGTGGGCCTAGTTGGCCTCTATGCGATGAGCTACCAAACACGTTTAAAATTCAACTTTGACCATAAATTAGACCAATAAAATACGGATTATATGGCATAAAAATATAGAATTCATATTCAAAAGAAGTTTTCAATGGTATAATTTTAAAGTCATAAAAAATTTATATTACCTGTTGTAATTTACGATCAAAGAACAACTATGTGCGCCTTATTCATTGAAACGAAGTGAGTGCAGTACTATGATTCTAACCGGAACTATCATGAACACCATTGATCAGCCGGCCGTTCCGGCCAGTTAATCCTGGCCAAACTCTGCGCTCCCGCCCTTTTCAGCTGCACGCGTCACCTGTAGCTCCTTTTTGGAAATGTGGCAGCGGAAAGGAATGTCACGGAAGCAGCAGCGACCCCGCAGCCATGGATCCACAGACACCCAACACTGTTCCTACAGCGAAATGGCTACACGCCTGCGTGCATCCATGCATATGCACCCACACCGCCCGAGGCATGCAGATGAAAGGGAGCCCAGGTAGGTATCCAACGCAAGCGCAAAGGGAGATCTGCACGCATCGATCACACCAGAGTTTGAAAAAGATGTTCCTGTCACATTTTTCCTTTTCTGAAAAGAGGGAGATGTTCCTGTCACATGAAAGAAGAACAAGGCTGCAAATGCGTTATTGCTTTAGTTTCCACATCCTTCTAAGTTGTGCATGTAGTATACGTCACATATAAAAATGTGCCCATTCGATGCAGCCACCTTCCTCTGCAGCATATTCTGAGTAGCATTCCGGCGACCTGCGCCGCTTTCCCAATCAAATATTTGGGCCTCCTGCTCTCAGTACGACAACTTCGGAAGGTCGACTTCCAGTATCTTGAAGACAAGGCGGCCGGAAAATTAGTAACTTGGGAGGGACAAAGCATCACAACTATTGGGCGCACTACCCTTGTCAGATCGGTCATCACCTCTCAAGCGGTCTTCTCCATCACATCTCTCATCGTGCCACAGGGCACACTTCATAATATCAACAAGATTGAGAGGGCCTTCCTCTGGTCAGGGTCGGACAAGACGACCGGCGCAAAATGCAAGGTCAATTGGAACATGGTCTGCAGGCCTATGATCTATGGAGGCCTGGGCATCCTCAACACCGACAAGTTTGCTCGGGCCTTGCGACATAGGTGGCCATGGTACGAATGGAAGGAGCCTACCAAGCTTTGGGTTGGCTTGGGCAACCCGTGCACCGACGAAGATATGGATTTCTTCTATGCCTCCACCACAATCATTGTTGGCAATGGTGCAAAAACACCGTTCTGGGACTCCCCGTGGTTGCTTGGCCGCAAGCCCAAGGATATTGCCCCTCTTATTTTTCAAGCCTCAAAAAGGAAGAGATCGACGCTTCGCCAGGCCCTGCGAGGGAACGCTTGGATGACCCACATCAAGCATGCCACTATTGTCTCCGCCGCACACATCCGGGAACTTTTCTCGCTTTGGGCACTTGTGCATGACTTCCATCTTGACGATCACGTTAAGGACGACATTGTTTGGAAACATGCTGATGATGGGCAGTACTCGGCGTCCACAGCTTATAAGGCGCAATTCCTTGGCCTGACGCACTCGCCCATTCACCACATGGTTTGGAGAGCTTGGGGCCCCCCTAAGGTTAAATTCTTCGCCTGGTTGACCTTGCAAGACCGGAACTGGACCGCCGACCGGTTGGTGCGGCGTGGTTGGGATAACTATGGGCTTTGCCCTCTTTGCAAACGTGAGCAAGAATCGGGCATCCACCTCTTCGTCAAGTGCTGCTTCTCCATTAGGCTCTGGCGATCGGTCATTGACAAGTTTGGTCTTGTGCACATGGACACCTTCAATTGGCACCTCGAGGATTCCCTCATGCAATGGTGGGATAAAAGGACCGACATGCGAAACCCCAATAGACCAGCGATGGCCTCCCTCACCATGCTCGTCTCTTGGACTATTTGGAACGAGAGAAACGCGCGGGTGTTTCGTAACAAGAGCGCGCCGCCGCCTATCCTGCTCCAAAATATCGTGCTTGAGGCAAAATTATGGGTTACGGCAGGTGCTAAGAAACTAGGGTGTTTTGTTGTACGAGAGTAATTGCCATGCCGTGTTGCAAGGGCGCTTGTAAAAACTCTAAACTCTATTCTCCTATTATTTAATGGATGAGGCAAATCTTTTGCCTCCGTTTCGAAAAAAAAACATATAAAAATGTACAAGTTTTAGGTGGTTGCCTTTTTTTAAAGCCCTCCGTTGTTAGAGCATCTCCAGCCGTTCGGCCCCAACGTGTCCTGGGGCGAGCCGGCGAGATTTTCAGCGTGGGGGCGACTGTGTTCCCAGTCGTCGCCCCCAGGTCGGCCCCAGGGCTAAATCTATTCGGCGTTTTTTTGGCACAAACTCGTTGAAATTCATCCAAACTCGGCGACATTCATTCAAATTTGTACAAAAAACAAATAAATAAAAACAAACATGGCCTAGCTACGCCGTCCTCGCCGCGCCTCGCCGCCGTCCGGCTTCTACATGCCTAGGCGCTTATAGAAGTCGGTGTAGTCTCCGTCGTCGTCGTTGTCTTCTTCCTCGTCGTCCTCACCCTGCCACCCGCCGCCGTCCCTGCTGCAGCCCTGTCCATGGTCGCCGACGCGGGATGGCCCGACCTCCTCCTCGTCGCTGTCGAGGTAGACGACGCCGTCCACCTCGCGGACGAGGCGCTGGTGGCGCGCCTTCAGTTCCTCGATGGCGCGGCGCTGGCGAGCCACCTGCTCGCGGACGTAGTCCTCCCTCGCCCACTTCATGGCCGTCTCGTCGGCGGCGGCCATCGCGAGGTGTCGGAGGCTCCGGCTCAGTTTTCGGCTGGACGAGGCGCAGGCGACCGCCGCGGCCTTCCTCGGGGATGGTCAGGGCGCCGCTGCGGGTGTGGCGCCCTAGCGGGGACTCCCCGTCGTGTCCTGCGGCTCGGGCTTGACGGCGAAGGCCGCCGGCGAGCCGCCTGAGGAGGAGGAGGTCGTTGCGTCCGACAACCGCCGCGGTGTCCACGAGCTTCCACATCGGAGAGAGAAGGAAGGGGGAGCTAGGGCGGGGTACTCAAGGCACGGCGTGTTGCCGGCCTCGATGTAGTCGAGGACGTTCTCGAGGGTGCGACTGGGCACCCCCCACCACTCACATCGTCCTCGGGGGTTGTGGCGGCACCGAGGCACGACGCCGTTGGTGGAGGCGATCAGGCCATCACGGCGGCGGTCGAAGTAGATCGTCCAGAACGCGTTGTTGTCGGGGGAGTACGCCGGCGTTCGCCGCTGCTCCTCCTTCAGCGACGACCTAACGCGGGCGATCTCTGCCCGCCTGTCCGCCCCGGTGGGAGCGGGTGGCAGCGGCACGCCGCCGGCGCTCAAACGCCACGCGCCCGGCACCCTCATGTCCGGGGAGCCGGGTAGTCGGCCTCAAAAAGGAGGCGCGCCTCCCACTCGTGGAGGTGGTGGCGGCCGAAGCTGTTCTTCGCCGCGGGGTCGCCTGGGTACCGCGCTGCCATTGCTCGTCGGTGGGCGTGTGGAGTGTGCGAGCGGGGGAGGGGGGGCGATTTTTTGCTGCGGTGCGGTGTTCACCGGCGAGGAGTCCAGCTTTTATAGCCGGAGCAAGGGTGGCGGAGGCGCATGCCAGGCGACGCGTGGCGGGCGGCCGTGGCGCTGGGCGATGCGACGCTTCACTGCGCGGCATCAATGGGCATGCTGACCGGCGTGCTGCATCGCGCCAATCGCGGCATCAATGGAGGCGACGGCGCGGCAGTGCGTCAGTTAGCATTGATTCTCGCATCACTGACAGGGCGGGCCCATCACAGTTCGCGCAAAAAACGGTCCGTCCGGTGCCCCCAGGCGACCCCCAGCGCGCCGGGTTTGAATTGGGTACTGCGCGTCAATTTCGGCCCAATCCGGCGGAAAAGGGGCTCCTGGGGTCGCGACTGGGCCATTTTTTCGGCGCCGGTGCCGAAAAAGTGGCCTGGAGGCCTGTTGGCGGCGCGGCTGGAGATGCTCTTATCGTTCAATTCTAAACCGCCGTCGGACGCTCCTCTCCATCTTGTCCATTGCAGAACCACCGTCTCTCCTCTTCTTCTTCTCCATTCCAAAACCACCGTCTCTCCTCTCGTCTTGCAAAGCCAGCACTGCTCCTCTCAGAAGCAAATCGATGGAGAATATGCACAAGCGGAAGATTGTCGGCGGAGACTAGGCGAAGTTAGCCAGGTTGAAAGAGATCCTTTCTAGTTTTGACAACGAGTGGGAGATTTCGATGACGGCGAAGGCCATGTACAAGAGGCTGAAAGAGAGTGAGAGGGTGACGATCTTCTCCCTGGTAGGATCTTCGCGGGAGTACATCGAACTCATCCTCTGGGCGATGGAGCGGACTGATTTGCCAAAGGCGGCTGTCAGGCGGAGGTGGTGGGCGTACATATCGAAGGTCGAGCATCCATAGGATGACGAATCGATCAAGTAGGTGCAGTGCCAGCCGGAGCCACCGGAGTATTCGTCCTCCAACCGCAAGAGGAGGACGTCGGTTGGTCCGACCACGCTCCCCCCCCCCCCCATTCTCCACGGTTCCATCACCGCTTTCCTCGTCTCAATGGCGGTGGTAGGGTTTAGGGTAAGCTTCGCAGTCGACCTAATTTTTCATCTGCACATGCTAACAATCGTGATTTGGCTTACATCTCCTGTAGGTGTTTTGTTAATCCCTGTGTACTGCATCTACTTGTCATTTGCATGATTTTATCATTTTGTTTACTGACTATTTGAGCTGTTCAAAGTAGGCATCATGTTGTTAATCTGTGTTTTACCCTGTTTCAATAACACTTGGCATTTACCAAAATTCATAACTAAATAACCATGTAGCACATAAATATTTGCCATACATGTGTTGTTCATTTTTATGTGTATTATCATGTTGTCAATCCTTGGTAGTGACTTCTTGTTAACATTGTATATACACTAGAATTTTAGATTTACTAGTAGAATGCCCGTGCGTTGCCACGGGCCATGAGATGTTTTTTTTTGCAGTTGCATATATAAACATAATGCATGTCAAATTTTGCATCTATAGAAATGTTAGCGTGTAACAATCGAAAAGTATTTTAATCAACTTCATTTGTGTTGTAAGTTGATAAAAAATAATAGAAAGTTGTGTACGTAGAGGGCAATGATTTGACAAAATATCAGTCACAAACTTGGATCTGCTTGATGTGTTTAAGATATTTCCATTCAATGTGAAAAATATTGTCTCTAGCTTCATTTGCATGGTACAATGTGAATCCCATTTTTATAAATTGTAGGTAAATATAGATAATTTAGATGGTATTTTTCTCTAAAGATGACTTGTTAGGCTATGACACATTTATGTCACTGCATAGCATATGCTCCTTTCTTCTTTTCTTGGAGAATAAAAAAGCAGCCACTTCTCTCACTCACTCAATCACTAGTAGAAAACAGGGCTTTGGTCCAGGCCGGGTCAGCCCATTAGTCCCGGTTCAGTCAAGAACCGGGACCAATGTGGGCATTGGTCCCGGTTCGTGAGCCCAGGGGGCCAGCCGGGCCACGTGGGCCATTGGTCCCGGTTCATCTGGACCTTTTGGTCCCGGTTGGTGGGATGAACCGAGACCAATGGGCCTTGCTCCTAGACCACCACCATTGGTCCCGGTTGGTGGCTTGAACCGGGACCAAAGGCTCCCCTTTAGTCCCGGCTCATGTCACCAACCAGGACCAATGAGGTGCCTATATATACCCCTCGCTCGCGAGCAGAGCACCCCAGTGCTCTGTTTTTCTCTGGCCGAGGGGGAGAGGGCTTGGTGGTGCTCTAGCTCACCTCCTATGCACACAAGGTGTTCGATGGAATGCCCGAGCCACACTACGTAAGCTTTCTGCTCTCCAAGCTCGACCTCCAAGCTCCATTTTCCATAATATTTGTCTAGGTTTAGCGGTCCGTCACGCCCCGTCCCCGTCTTCACCGCCGTCGATCACCCGCGTCGAGCTCATCGCCGGCACCACCGTGGTGAGCCTCTTGTTCTTATCTTCTTTCTGAAAGGAAAAATATTCTTACTTGTATGTTTACATAGATACTTGTATTATTTTCTTACTTTTATTATTGCATCTTATATAGTGCGATGGTTTTGGTATCCGCCCCCGTCGGTCCTCATCCTGTCTATGATTCGGATGTGGTATATATATTATCTTTATAACTATTGGTTCATTTATTGTTTATGAAAATTATGCCGACTAACGTGACATAGATTTTATTTATGTAGGATGTATGTGAATCAGAAATGCCAACCGACCCTATTGTCGAGAGGTTAAATTTAGTTGAAGAAGAAAATAATTTGTTGAAGGAAAAAATAAAAAAAATGAGGAGGAGAAGATGATATTGGAGTTGCATGTTGCGGATGTCGTCGATGATCACAAGATCAAGATGGATGCAATGCGCTTGAAGATTAGAAAGATTAGAAAATATGCCATTCATACCGAGGCTTGGTATCATTATGCCGTTGGATCAATTGTTACCTTGGTTGTGATTATGATCGCATTTGTTTTTGCATTGAAATGTTTTACATAATTTCAATGTATGGTTTAATTAATTAGATGCTCTGGAGAGCTATATGTTGTTAGATGAGAACTATGTATGCACTTTGGTTTTAATGTGATGATGAACTTCTATTAATTTGGACACTTAATTATATATAATGCACGCAGATGAACCGGCAATGGATGTACGGTGACAGACACACCTGCGAGTACATTAAGGGCGTGCATGAGTTTCTCGATGCGACTGAGGCAAACAAGCAGAATGGTTTTATGTGTTGTCCATGCACTGAATGTGGGAATACGAGGTCTTACTCTAACCGGAAAATCCTTCACTCCCACCTGCTTTACAAGGGTTTCATGCCACACTATAATGTTCGGACGAGGCACGGAGAAATAGGGGTTATGATGGAAGACGGCGAAGAAGAAGAGTACGATGACAACTATGTGCCCCCTGAGTACGGTGATGCTGCAACGGGGGGAGCTGGTGAAGATCAAGAGGAACCAGACGATGTGCCCAATGATGCTGCAACGGGTGAAGCTGCTGAAGATCAAGAGGAACCAGACGATGTGCCCGATGATGATGATCTCCGTCGGGTCATTGTCGATGCAAGGACGCAATGCGAAAGTCAAAAGGAGAAGCTGAAGTTTGATCGAATGTTATAGGATCACAAAAAAGGGTTATACCCCAATTGCGAAGATGGCAACACAATGCTCGGTACCGTACTGGAATTGCTGCAGTGGAAGGCAGAGAATGCTGTGGCTGACAAAGGATTTGAGAAGCTACTGAAAATATTGAAGAAGAAGCTTCCAAAGGATAACGAATTGCCCGACAGTACATACGCAGCAAAGAAGGTCGTATGCCCTCTAGGATTGGAGGTGGAGAAGATACATGCATGCCCTAATGACTGCATCCTCTACCACAGTGCATACAAGGATCTGAACGCATGCCCGGTATGCGGTGCATTGCGGTATAAGATCAGACGAGATGACCCTGGTGATGTTGACGGCGAGCCCCCCAGGAAGAGGGTTCCTGCGAAGGTGATGTGGTATGCTCCTATAATACCACGGTTGAAACGTCTGTTTAGAAACGAAGAGCATGCCAAGTTGATGCGATGGCACAGTGAGAACCGAAAGAAAGATGGGAAGTTGAGAGCACCCGCTAACGGGTCGCAGTGGAGAAAAATCGAGAGAAAGTACTGGGATGAGTTTTCAAAGGACCCAAGGAATGTATGGTTTGCTTTAAGTGCGGATGGCATTAATCCTTTCGGGGAGCAGAGCAGCAATCACAGCACCTAGCCCGTGACTCTATGTATGTATAACCTTCCTCCTTGGATGTGCATGAAGCGGAAGTTCATTATGATGCCAGTTTTCATCCAAGGCCCTAAGCAACCAGGCAACAAAATTGATGTGTACCTAAGGCCATTAGTTGAAGAACTTTTACAGCTGTGGAATGGAAACGGTGTACGTACGTGGGATGAGCACAGACAGGAGGAATTTAACCTTAAGGCGTTGCTGTTTGTGACCATCAACGATTGGCCCGCTCTCAGTAACCTTTCAGGACAGACAAACAAAGGATACCACGCATGCACGCACTGTTTAGATGACGCTGAAAGTATATACCTGGACAAATGCAGGAAGAATGTGTACCTGGGCCATCGTCGATTTCTTCTGACCAACCATCAATGTCGAAAGAAAGGCAAGCATTTCAAAGGCGAGGCAGATCACCGGAAGAAGCCCGCCATGCGTACCGGTGATCGCGTACTTGCTATGGTCAATGATTTACACTACGTAATCTTTGGAAAGGGTCCCGGTGGACTAGCTGTTCCGAATGATGCTGAGGGACACGCACCCATGTGGAAGAAAAAATCTATATTTCGGGACCTACCCTATTGGAAAGACCTAGAGGTCCGCTCTTCAATCGACGTGATGCACGTGACGAAGAACCTTTGCGTGAACCTGCTAGGCTTCTTGGGCGTGTATGGGAAGATAAAAGATACACCTGAGGCACGGGAGGACCTGCAATGTTTGCACGAAAAAGACGGCATGCCTCCGAAGCAGTATAAAGGTCCTACCAGCTACGCTCTTACAAAGGATACGAGATAAATGTGAATACATTTTACACGATCGCCCAAGATTTAAAGAGCACCAACCAAAACAGCGGTGTCCGCTTTGATGCAGCAACCGAGAGCGGAAAGGACACATATTATGGTTACATAGTGGACATATGGGAACTTGACTACGGACCTGATTTTAAGGTCCCTTTGTTTAAGTGCAAATGGGTCAATCTGTCAGGCGGCGGGGTACAGGTAGACCCACAGTACGGAATGACAACAATGGATCTGAAAAATCTTGGGTACACTGACGAACCGTTTGTCCTAGCCAATGATGTGGCACAGGTTATCTATGTGAAGGACATGTCTACCAAACCGAGAAAAAGAAAAGATAAGGAAGTGAATACATCATACAATGAGCCAAAGCGCCACATAGTTCTTTCAGGAAAAAGGGACATCCTGGGAGTGGACGGCAAGACAGACATGTCTGAAGATTATGAAAAGTTTCATGAAATTCCTCCCTTCAATGTCAAGGCTGACCCAAGCATCCTGATAAACAATGAAGATTATCCATGGTTACGGCGCAATAAGCAAATGACACAAGCGAAGAAAAAGTGAAGACTTTCTCCCGCAACTATTATGATGATACCATGCCAACTTTGTAACACACGAACATGCTACCATTGTCCGTTTTGTACATGCACATGCTATGTGGGTGAAATTATGATACCATGCCAACTTTCAACTTTTTCAGAGTTCATTTAAAATGCTTTCATGTCTTATGGTTCGGCCCTCGTAATACCATGACCATTAGTCCCTGGCCCATGCCAACTTTCAACTTTCAACTTTCTAAAACTAATGGCACTAACAGAAAGTTTATAATTTTGCTCCTCGCCCCTGGCCCATGACCATTAGTCCCGGTTTGTGCCACAAACCGGGACTAAAGGGTTGGTCCTCGTTGCGGGCAGAGTTTAGTCCCACCTCGCCAACCAAAGGGGGCTCACACCGGTTTATAAGCCCTTCCCTCTCTCCCTTGTTGAGCTCCTCCCAAAGTGAAAATAGATGCCCTAATAGAGAAAAGTTTAACCTAAATTCATAGTGAATTTCTCTGAAATTCATAGAAATTTACTAGGAATTTAGGTTGAATTTTCTCTATAAGCGCATCTATTCTCATTTTTTTAGTAAGTTAATCACAAACTTGTGATTCAAACAATTTTCAAAGAATTCAAATTTTAACTATTCAAATTTGAAAACTAATAGCACTAACAGAAAGTTTATAATTTTTCTAAAACTAATGGCACTAACAGAAAGTTTATAATTTTGCTAACCTAAAAGCAAACAGAATTAAAAATTAAAGCAAAAAACAAAAGAAAATAAATAATGCAAAAAACAAATAAAAAAACAGGAAAAAAACTATTTTTATAGTAAAGTTAATCACAAAAAAAATGGCACTAACAGAAAGTTTATATTTTTTCTAAAACTAAAAGCAAAAAGAATAAAAAAATAAAGCAAAAAACAGAAGAAAATAAATAATGCAGAAAACAAAACAAAAAAACTGGAAATAAAATAGCAACAATAAGTATTTTGTTGTAAGTAGAAACAAAATAAAATAAATAAAGCAACAAAGAAAACAAAAAAACAAAAAAAAGTGTTTTCAAATTTGAAAACTAATGGCATTAACAAAAAGTTTATAATTTTTCTAAAACTAAAAGCATAAAGAATTAAAAAAAATAAAGCAAAAAACAAAAGAAAATAAAATGAATAAAGCAACAAAAAAACAAAAAAAATGCCACCTACTGGGCCCACACGGCCTGAATATGACTAGAAACCCATCAAAGGGCCAGGATTCAGGCCCGCAGGAGGCCCAGTAGGCCCACAGGCATAGCAGTGACAATTAGGCCCGTAAGCCTGCAATGGAGAGAAGCTTGACAGGGGTGCGGCAGTGGGGCTTATAAACCACTGCGCACCCCTCTCAACTAGCGAGGTGGGACTAAACTTTCGACGCAGCAGCCGCCACAAGGCCTTTGGTCCCGGTTGGTGGCACCAACCGGGACTAAAGGGGGCCATTGGTTGTTGGGGAACGTAGTAATTTCAAAATATTTCCTATGCACACGCAAGATCATGTGATGCATAGCAACGAGAGGGGAGAGTATGATCTACATACCTAGTAGATCGACAACGGAAGCGTTTGGTTGATGTAGTCGTACGTCTTCACGGCCCGACCGATCAAGCACCGAAACTACGGCACCTCCGAGTTTTAGCACACGTTCAGCTTGATGACGATCCCCGGACTCCGATCCAGCAAAGTGTCGGGGAAGAGTTCCGTCAGCACGACGGCGTGGTGACGATCTTGATGTACTACTGCAGCAGGGCTTCGCCTAAACTCCGCTACAATATTATCGAGGACTATGGTGGATGGGGGCGCCGCACACGGCTAAGGAAAAAGATCACGGGGATCAACTTGTGTGTCTCTGGGGTGCCCCTGCCTCCGTATATAAAGGACTAAAGGGGGGAGGCTGGCCGGCCAAGGAGGGCGCGCCAGGAGAGTCCTACTCCCTCTGGGAGTAGGATTCCCCCCCCCCCCAATCCTAGTTGGAATAGGATTCACGGAGGGGGGAAAAGAGAGAGAGGGGCCGGCCCCCTCTCCTTGTCCTATTCGGACCAAGGGAGGGGAGGGGTGCGCGGCCCATGAGGGGCTGCCTCTTCTCTTTTCCACTAAGGCCCATCATGGCCCATATAGCTCCCGGGGGGTTCCGGTAACCTCCCGGTACTCCGGTAAAATCCCGATTTCACTCGGAACACTTCCGATATCCAAACATAGGCTTCCAATATATCAATCTTTATGTCTCGACCACTTCGAGACTCCTCGTCATGTCCGTGATCACATCCGGGACTCCGAACAACCTTCGGTACATCAAAATGCATAAACTCATAATACAACTGTCATCGTAACCTTAAGCGTGCGGACCCTATGGGTTCCAGAACAATGTAGACATGACCGAGACACGTCTCCGGTCAATAACCAATAGCAGGACCTGGATGCCCATATTGGCTCCTACATATTCTACGAAGATCTTTATCGGTCAGACCGCATAACAACATACGTCGTTCCCTTTGTCATCGGTATGTTACTTGCCCGAGATTCTATCGTCGGTATTCCAATACCTAGTTCAATCTTGTTGCCGGCAAGTCTCTTTACTCGTTCTGTAATACATCATCCCACAACTAACTCATTAGTTGCAATGCTTGCAAGGCTTAAGTGATGTGCATTACCGAGAGGGCCCAGAGATACCTCTCCGACAATCGGAGTGACAAAACCTAATCTCGAAATACGCCAACCCAACATGTACCTTTGGAGACACCTGTAGTACTCCTTTATAATCACCCAGTTACGTTGTGACGTTTGGTAGCACCCAAAGTGTTCCTCTGGTAAACGGGAGTTGCATAATCTCATAGTTATAGGAACATGTATAAGTCATGAAGAAAGCAATAGCAACATACTAAACGATCGGGTGCTAAGCTAATGGAATGGGTCATGTCAATCAGATCATTCACTTAATGATGTGATCCCGTTAATCAAATAACAACTCATTGTTCATGGTTAGGAAACATAACCATCTTTGCTAGTCAAGTAGAGGCATACTAGTGACACTTTGTTTGTCTATGTATTCACACATGTATTATGTTTCCGATTAATACAATTCTAGCATGAATAATAAACATTTATCATGATATAAGGAAATAAATAATAACTTTATTATTGCCTCTAGGGCATATTTCCTTCAGTCTCCCACTTGCACTAGAGTCAATAATCTAGATTACACAGTAATGATTCTCACACCCATGGAGCCTTGGTGCTGATCATGTTTTGCTCGTGGAAGAGACTTAGTCAACGGGTCTGCAACATTCAGATCCGTATGTATCTTGCAAATCTCTATGTCTCCCACCTGGACTAGATCCCGGATGGAATTGAAGCGTCTCTTGATGTGCTTGGTTCTCTTGTGAAATCTAGATTCCTTTGCCAAGGCAATTGCACCAGTATTGTCACAAAAGATTTTCATTGGACCCGATGCACTAGGTATGACACCTAGATCGGATATGAACTCCTTCATCCAGACTCCTTCATTTGCTGCTTCCGAAGCAGCTATGTACTCAGCTTCACATGTAGATCCTGCTACAACGCTTTGTTTAGAACTGCACCAACTTACAGCCCCACCGTTTAATGTAAACACGTATCCGGTTTGCGATTTAGAATCGTCTGGATCAGTGTCAAAGCTTGCATCAACGCAACCTTTTGCGATGAGCTCTTTGTCACCTCCATATACGAGAAACATATCCTTAGTCCTTTTCAGGTATTTCAGGATGTTCTTGACCGCTGTCCAGTGATCCACTCCTGAATTACTTTGGTACCTCCCTGCTAGACTTATAGCAAGGCACACATCAGGTCTGGTACACATCATTGCATACATGATAGATCCTATGGCTGATGCATAGGGAACATCTTTCATATTCTCTCTATCTTCTGCAGTGGTCGGGCATTGAGTCTTAATCAACTTCACACCTTGTAACACAGGCAAGAACCCTTTCTTTGCTTGATCCACTTTGAACTTCTTCAAAGCTTTGTCAAGGTATGTGGTTTGTGAAAGTCCAATTAAGCGTCTTGATCTATCTCTATAGATCTTAATGCCTAATATGTAAGCAGCTTCACCGAGGTCTTTCATTGAAAAACTTTTATTCAAGTATCCCTTTATGCTATCCAGAAATTCTACATCATTTCCAATCAGTAATATGTCATCCACATATAATATCAGAAATGCTACAGAGCTCCCACTCACTTTCTTGTAAATACAGGCTTCTCCAAAAGTCTGTATAAAACCAAATGCTATGATCACACTATCAAAACGTTTATTCCAACTCCGAGAGGCTTGCACCAGTCCATAAATGGATCACTGGAGCTTGCACACTTTGTTAGCTCCCTTTGGATCGACAAAACCTTCTGGTTGCATCATATACAACTCTTCTTCCAGAAATCCATTCAGGAATGCAGTTTTGACATCCGTCTGCCAAATTTCATAATCATAAAATGCGGCAATTGCTAACATGATTCGGACAGACTTAAGCATCGCTACGGGTGAGAAGGTCTCATCGTAGTCAATCCCTTGAACTTGCCGAAAACCTTTTGCGACAAGTCGAGCTTTGTAGACAGTAATATTACCATCAGCGTCAGTCTTCTTCTTGAAGATCCATTTATTCTCAATTGCTCGCCGATCATCGGGCAAGTCAACCAAAGTTCATACTTCGTTCTCATACATGGATCCCATCTCAAATTTCATGGCTTCAAGCCACTTTGCGGAATCTGGGCTCACCATCGCTTCTTCATAGTTCGTAGGTTCATCATGATCTAGTAGAATGACTTCCAGAACGGGATTACCGTACCACTCTGGTGCGGATCTTACTCTGGTTGATCTACGAGGTTCAGTAGTATCTTGTTCTGAAGTTTCATGATCATCATCATTAGCTTCCTCAGTAACTGGTGTAGGTGTCACAGAAACAGTTTTCTGTGATGTACTACTTTCCAATAAGGGAGTAGGTACAGTTACCTCGTCAAGTTCTACTTTCCTCCCACTCACTTCTTTCGAGAGAAACTCCTTCTCTAGAAAGTTTCCGAATTTAGCAACAAAAGTCTTGCCTTCGGATCTGTGATAGAAGGTGTATCCAATAGTCTCCTTTGGGTATCCTATGAAGACACATTTCGCCGATTTGGGTTCGAGCTTATCAGGTTGAAGCTTTTTCACATAAGCATCGCAGCCCTAAACTTTCAGAAACGACAACTTTGGTCTCTTGCCAAACCATAGTTCATAAGGCGTCGTCTCAACGGATTTTGATGGTGCCCTATTTAATGTGAATGCGGCCGTCTCTAGAGCGTACCCCCAAAACGATAGCGGCAAATCAGTAAGAGACATCATAGATCGCACCATATCTAGTAAAGTACGATTACGACGTTCGGACACACCATTACGCTGTGGTGTTCCGGGTGGCGTGAGTTGCGAAACTATTCCACAATTTTTCAAATGTACACCAAACTCGTAACTCAAATATTCTCCTCCACGATCAGATCGTAGAAACTTTATTTTCTTGTTACGATGATTTTCAACTTCACTCTGAAATTCTTTGAACTTTTCAAATGTTTCAGAATTATGTTTCATTAAGTAGATATACCCATATCTGCTCAAATCATCTGTGAAGGTGAGAAAATAACGATATCCGCCATGAGCCTCAATATTCATCGGACCACATACATCTGTATGTATGATTTCCAACAAATCTGTTGCTCTCTCCATAGTACCGGAGAACGGCATTTTGGTCATCTTGCCCATGAGGCACGGTTCGCAAGTACCAAGTGATTCATAATCAGGTGGTTCCAAAAGTCCATCAGTATGGAGTTTCTTCATGCGCTTTACACCGATATGACCTAAACGGCAGTGCCACAAATAAGTTGCACTATCATTATCAACTCTGCATCTTTTGGCTTCAACATTATGAATATGTGTGTTACTACTATCGAGATTCAACAAGAATAGACCACTCTTCAAGGGTGCATGACCGTAAAAGATATTACTCATATAAATAGAATAACCATTATTCTCTGATTTAAATGAATAACCGTCTCGCATCAAACAAGATCCAGATATAATGTTCATGCTTAACGCTGGCACCAAATAACAATTATTTAGGTCTAATATTAATCCCGAAGGTAGATGTAGAGGTAGCATGCCGACTGCGATCACATCGACTTTGGAACCGTTTCCCACGCGCATCGTCACCTCGTCCTTAGCTAATCTTCGCTTAATACGTAGTCCCTGTTTCGAGTTGCAAATATTAGCAACAGAACCAGTATCAAATACCCAGGTGCTACTGCGAGCATTAGTAAGGTACACATCAATAACATGTATATCACATATACCTTTGTTCACCTTGCCATCCTTCTTATCCACCAAATACTTGGGGCAGTTCCGCTTCCAGTGATCAGTCTGCTTGCAATAGAAGCACTCAGTTTCAGGCTTAGGTCCAGGTTTGGGTTTCTTCTCTTGAGTAGCAACTTGCTTGCCGTTCTTTTTGAAGTTCCCCTTCTTCTTTCCTTTGCCCTTTTTCTTGAAACTAGTGGTCTTGTTGACCATCAACACTTGATGCTCCTTCTTGATTTCTTCCTTCGCAGCTTTCAGCATCGTGAAGAGCTCGGGAATAGTCTTATTCATCCCTTGCATATTATAGTTCATCATGAAGCTCTTGTAGCTTGGTGGCAGTGATTGGAGAATTCTGTCAATGACGCAATCATCTGGAAGATTAACTCCCAATTGAATCAAGTGATTATTATACCCAGACATTTTGAGTATATGCTCACTAACAGAACTGTTCTCCTCCATCTTGCAGCTATAGAACTTATTGGAGACTTCATATCTCTCAATCCGGGCATTTGCTTGAAATATTAACTTCAACTCCTGGAACATCTCATATGCTCCATGACGTTCAAAACATCGTTGAAGTCCCGATTCTAAGCCATAAAGCATGGCACACTGAACTATCGAGTAGTCATCAGCTTTGCTCTGCCAGACGTTCATAACATCTGGTGTTGCTCCAGCAGTAGGCCTGGCACCCAGCGGTGCTTCCAGGACGTAATTCTTCTGTGCAGCAATGAGGATAATCCTCAAGTTACGGACCCAGTCCGTGTAATTTCTACCATCATCTTTCAACTTTGCTTTCTCAAGGAATGCATTAAAATTCAACGGAACAACAGCACGAGCCATCTATCTACAAACAAGCATTAACAAGCAAGATACTTATCAGGTACTAAGTTTCATGATAAATTTAAGTTCAGTTAATTTACTTAAAGAACTCCCACTAAGATAGACATCCCTCTAATCCTCTAAGTGATTACGTGATCCAAATCAACTAAACCATGTCCGATCATCACGTGAGATGGAGTAGTTTCATTGGTGAACATCACTATGTTGATCATATCTACTATATGATTCATGCTCGACCTTTCGGTCTCTGTGTTCTGAGGCCATATCTGTATATGCTTGGCTCGTCAAGTATAACATGAGTATTCCGCGTGTGCAACTGTTTTGCACCCGTTGTATTTGAACGTAGAGCCTATCACACCCGATCATCACGTGGTGTCTCAGCACGAAGAACTTTCGCAACGGTGCATACTCAGGGAGAACACTTCTTGATAATTTAGTGAGAGATCATCTTATAATGCTACCGTCAACCAAAGCAAGATAAGATGCATAAAAGATAAACATCACATGCAATCAATAAAAGTGATATGATATGGCCATCATCATCTTGTGCTTGTGATCTCCATCTCCGAAGCACCGTCATGATCACCATCGTTACCGGCGTGACACCTTGATCTCCATCGTAGCATCGTTGTCGTCTCGCCAAGCTTGTGCTTCCACGACTATCGCTACCGTTTAGTGATAAAGTAAAGCATTACAGCGCGATTGCATTGCATACAATAAAGCGACAACCATATGGCTCCTGCCAGTTGCCGATAACTCGGTTACAAAACATGATCATCTCATACAATAAAAATCAGCATCATGTCTTGACCATATCACATCACAACATGCCCTGCAAAAACAAGTTAGACGTCCTCTACTTTGTTGTTGCAAGTTTTACGTGGCTGCTACGCGCTTAAGCAAGAACCAATCTTACCTACGCATCAAAACCACAACGATAGTTTGTCAAGTTGGTGCTGTTTTAACCTTCGCAAGGACCGGGCGTAGCCACACTCAGTTCAACTAAAGTTGGAGAAACTGTCACCCACAAGCCACCTCTGTGCAAAGCATGTCGGGAGAACCCGTCTCGCGTAAGCGTACGCGTAATGTCGGTCTGGGCCGCTTCATCCAACAATACCGCCGAACCAAAGTATGACATGCTGGTAAGTAGTATGACTTATATCGCCCACAACTCACTTGTGTTCTACTCGTGCATATAACATCAACATATAAAACCTAGGCTCGGATGCCACTGTTGGGGAACGTAGTAATTTCAAAAAAATTCCTACGCACACGCAAGATCATGTGATGCATAGCAACGAGTGGGGAGAGTATGATCTACATACCTAGTAGATCGACAACGGAAGCATTTGGTTGATGTAGTCGTACGTCTTCACGGCCCGACCGATCAAGCACCGAAACTATGGCACCTCCGAGTTTTAGCACACATTCAGCTCGATGACGATCCCCGGACTCCGATCCAGCAAAGTGTCGGGGAAGAGTTCCGTCAGCACAACGGCATGGTGACGATCTTGATGTACTACTGCAGCAGGGCTTCGCCTAAACTCCGCTACAATATTATCGAGGACTATGGTGGCTGGGGGCGCCGCACACAGCTAAGGAAAAAGATCACGTGGATCAACTTGTGTGTCTCTGGGGTGCCCCTGCCTCCGTATATAAAGGACTAAAGGGGAGAGGCTGGCCGGCCAAGGAGGGCATGCCAGGAGAGTCCTACTCCCTCTGGGAGTAGGATTCCCCCCCCCCCATCCTAGTTGGAATAGAATTCGCGGAGGGGGGAAAAGAGAGAGAGGGGCCGACCCCCTCTCCTTGTCCTATTCGTACCAAGGGAGGGGAGGGGTGCGCGGCCCATGAGGGGCTGCCTCTTCTCTTTTCCACTAAGGCCCATCATGGCCCATATAGCTCCCGGGGGGTTCCGGTAACCTCCCAGTACTCTGGTAAAATCCCGATTTCACCCGGAACACTTCCGAAATCCAAACATAGGCTTCCAATATATGAATCTTTATGTCTCGACCATTTTGAGACTCCTTGTCATGTCCGTGATCACATCCGGGACTCCGAACAACCTTCGGTACATCAAAATGCATAAACTCATAATACAACTGTCATCGTAACCTTAAGCGTGCGGACCCTACGGGTTCGAGAACAATGTAGACATGACCGAGACACGTCTCCGGTCAATAACCAATAGCGGGACCTGGATGCCCATATTGGCTCCTACATATTCTACGAAGATCTTTATCGGTCAGACCGCATAACAACATACGTCGTTCCCTTTGTCATCGGTATGTTACTTGCCCGAGATTCGATCGTCGGTATTCCAATACCTAGTTCAATCTCGTTGCCGGCAAGTCTCTTTACTCGTTCTGTAATACATCATCCCGCAACTAACTCATTAATTGCAATGCTTGAAAGGCTTAAGTGATGTGCATTACCGAGAGGGCCCAGAGATACCTCTCCGACAATCGGAGTGACAAAACCTAATCTCGAAATACGCCAACCCAACATGTACCTTTGGAGACACCTGTAGTACTCCTTTATAATCACCCAGTTACGTTGTGACATTTGGTAGCACCCAAAGTGTTCCTCCGGTAAACGGGAGTTGCATAATCTCATAGTTATAGGAACATGTATAAGTCATGAAGAAAGCAATAGCAACATACTAAACAATCAGGTGCTAAGCTAATGGAATGGGTCATGTCAATCAGATCATTCACTTAATGATGTGATCCCGTTAATCAAATAACAACTCATTGTTCATGGTTAGGAAACATAACCATCTTTGATTAACAAGCTAGTCAAGTAGAAGCATACTAGTGACACTTTGTTTGTCTATGTATTCACACATGTATTATGTTTCCGGTTAATACAATTCTAGCATGAATAATAAACATTTATCATGATATAAGGAAATAAATAATAACTTTATTATTGCCTCTAGGGCATATTTCCTTCATTGGTCATGGTTCGTGGCACAAACCGTGACCAATGCCCCCCTTTAGTGCCGGTTGGTGCCACCAACCGAGACCAAAGGTCTCCTCT
>NC_041384.1:647972948-647974286 GCF_002162155.2 Triticum dicoccoides | reverse complement strand
ACGAACCATGACCAATGCCTTTGCTATATAAGCCAGCACTTAGGAAAATTTCACATTTCCCTTGCAGTTGCCCCCCGACGATGCCGAGCACATCGACACCGCCAGGCTGCCCCAACGCCGCCCGCCGCACCAGCCATCGCCGTCGTCCGCGCCCCGAGTCGCCGTCGCCCGCGCCCTCGCCCGACACCGTCGACGCGCGCCGCCGTCCCCTGCCCCGACGCGCGCCACCCCTGCCCCGTCGCCGTCGCCGTGCCGCCGTCCCCTGCCCCGAACGCCGCCGCCTCTGTGAGCACCGCACGTCTGCCGCCCCCGCCGCCGCCGTGCATTTTTTTATTATACATGCTATTTTTTACATGTTTTTAGATTTTCATATATTTATGTATGTATGTATTTTTTAGATATACGTATTTTTTGATGTATGTTCATATATGTATTATGTATTTTTTTACATGTTTTTTGTATGTATGTATGTATTTTTTCAATTGTAATGATGTTTTAAAAATACATATATGCAAAAGTTAGATTTTTAATTAGAAAATTTTTATCTATTTATGTTCTCTGATTTAGTACATTTTAGGTTAGTTTCATTTTAAAAAAAGTTTTATATATTTAGGAAGAAGGAATAGAAGGAAGAAAATGTTTTATGTATGAGGGTCGAGAGGGGGTCGACGGTCGAGAGGGGGTCGAGAGGGGGTCGTCGAACATGAGAGGAAGAAAAGGATAAAAAAGAAGATGAAGAAGAAAAAAAAGAGGAGAAGAAAGAATAGAGGAGATCTTCTCCTCTATTCTTTCTTCTCTTCTTTTTTCTTCTTCTTCCTGTATGTATTAGTTTTTTATTTAGGTTGTTAATTAGTAGATATTAATTTTGTTCATATATGTATGGATGCATGTGATATGTATGTATGTATGTATGTATGTATCGGGTATGTCATTGTCGATATACCCCCTACCCGATAACTTCGACATGAGGGGGTCGAGAGGGGGTCTAGGGTCGTCGAGGGGTCGAGGGTCGTCGAACATGAGAGGAAGAAGAGGATAAAAAAAGAAGAGGAAGAAGAAAAAAAAGAGGAGAAGAAAGAATAGAGGAGTTCTTCTCCTCTATTTTTTCTTCTCCTCTTTTTTTTCTTCTTCTTCCTCTTTATTTTATCGGGAACGTGGGTCGCCGAGCGGTAGAGGAGAAACCCTAAATAGAAAGTATCATCGGTGTGAGATACATGTACCATCGGTGTCGGACACTACATCCACGTCCCATAAATGGCGCGGGCTTCGACGCCCACGTCACTTGTGGGACGTGGATGTAGTGTCCGACACCGACGGCCAAATGTATCTCACACCCAC
>NC_041384.1:647969002-647972743 GCF_002162155.2 Triticum dicoccoides | reverse complement strand
ACAAGTGACGTGGGCGTCGAAGCCCGCGCCACTTGTGGGACGTGGATGTAGTGTCCGACACCGACGGCCACATGTATCTCACACCGACGATACTTTCTATTTAGGGTTTCCTCTACCGCTCGGCGACCCTGACCCTCGACGACCCTCGTTCCCGATAAAATAAAGAGGAAGAAGAAGAAAAAAAGAGAAGAAGAGGAAGAAGAAAAAAAAGAAAAGAAGAAGTGTCCGACACCGACGGCCACATGTATCTCACACCCACGATACTTTCTATTTAGGGTTTCCTCTACCGCTTTGTGACCCTCGACGACCCTCGTTCCCGATAAAAAAAAGAGGAAGAAGAAGAAAAAAAAGAGGAGAAGAAAAATAGAGGAGTTTACTCCTCTATTCTTTCTTCTCCTCTTTTTTTTCTTCTTCCTCTTCTTTTTTTATCCTTGAAGCGTTGTCGAGGCCACCCCAAACCCTAGAGAAGCAGCATCGAGGCCACCCCAATCCCTAGAGAAGCAGCGTCAAGGCCACTAATTAACATTAGTTCTACGTTTGCCACTAATATATCCATCTGTCATGTTTGAATAATAATTGCCATGTTGTAAATACTTGTAGAAACTATGGACACCACCCGAGACGAAGTACAAGAAGAGTTGTTGGGGGACATAATCGCACGAGGAAGTGATGCCGTCTGCTCGTTGTTTCTCAACGACACCGATGGTCTGGAAGCAGCTGGCCATGATTTTGATGGCTCTGGTGACCTAATGCCGGTGCAAGAAAGAGACCGTGAGGACGGCTCCGGTGACCCAATGCCGGTGCAAGAAGGAGACCGTGATGACGTCTCCGGTGACCGAACCGAGTCCGGCCAGGTATATATATTAGTTAAGCTTCTGTTGATTAGCTAATTGATGCATTCATTGTTTTGGTATGTACACATATTAATTAAGTCTTTGTTCTTTTTTCTAGCCCTCTGGATCGAGGACAACTTCGGTAAAGAGACGAGGCCCGAAGAAAAAGTTGAGCTCGGATGAAAAGTTTGAGATCATAGCAATCGCGCCCGACGGCCAACCGATTGAACCCCTCCGGACAAAGAGCGCATTTGTTGCTCAGTGCGGGGTTTTGGTTAGGGACAAGATCCCGATCAGCATCCAGCAATGGTTAAAGCCAGCTACAGAAGACCCTGAGGTGTCTTATGTCAATAATATGGAGAAAAATGTACTTTGGACTGAGCTGAAGTCAAATTTCACCCTACCGCCAGAGGATGATCCAGAGAAGCCAGTTAAAGAGCAATTAATCAAGTCTTTTGCTCTTAAGAAGATGGCAGAACTATTCAGGAGGTGGAAGAAAGAGCTGAATAAGTTTGTCGAAAATAAAGAGGACACCAGAATTCAAGGGCAGATATGAGAAGATCAGATATCACTGGCCCGCATTTGTGGCCCACAAGACATCGGAAAAGAGTAAGAAGATGTCGGTGACAAACAAGCAAAATGCCGCGAAGAAGAAGCATCACCATCGCACGGGGTCAGGTGGCTACCTCGTAGCACGGCCTAAGTGGGCCAAGACTGAGAATGATCTGGTTGATAAAGGGATCGAACCAGAGACAATTAACTGGCCAGACCGTTGCCGGACTTGGTTCTTCGGGGCTGGCGGAACCTTGGACCCTGTAACAGGGAAGTGCATTTGGACGAACGATCAAATGGACATACCAGTCAGGAAGCTTCAGCAGTATATCGAAGCAGCGCAGCAAGGGACGTTCTTTCTAGATAGAGAGAACGACGAGCTCACAATGGCCCTCGGGAATCCTGAGCACCCTGGACAGACAAGAGGCACGCCAGGCTCCATTCCGTGGAAGGTTGGGTTTCCGGACGCAGGCGGTTACAAATCCCAGGAGAGGAGGAAAAAATTACAGCAGACCCAAATACAAGCACTGCAAGCAAGGGTACAAGCGATAGAGGAACGAGAAGCAAATCGCAGCGAACGTACTGCCGAAGCTTCCCCCGAAGCTACCCCGCCATCTCAGCGGAGAAACAACGTGGCTTCCACCGAGCTGCTTCAGCCGGAGCATGCCTTGATGGCTCCTGCCAGCTATCCCGTGGATGCTATCACGGAGTCTCAAAATTGCCACCTTATGACGCAATGGATGAATTTGAAGGTCAAGGCGGCTGTTGGCTCTGTTTATCCTACTAAACCCGGCGCAACTTTTCACTGCCGGCCGATTCCAAAAGGATATGCTAGGGTGATGGTGGATGAAATAATGGAGGGATTTGAGGACCTCCAGCTTGACCACCCTACCGGTGAAGGGGAGACTAGGCTAGGTCTGCTCTGAAGACTCCATGCCTATGGCGGAAGGAGCTCATCAACCTTCCGAACTGGATGCCTCCGCCTCCTCCTCCTCCTCCGGCAAGTCAGGGCACTCCGCCTCCTCCACCGCCTCCTCCTCCGGCGAGTCAGGGCACTCCGCCTCCTCCACCGCCTCCTCCACTGCCTCCTCCTCCGGCGAGTGACGATCAGGGCACTCGACCGGCTGCTTCTCCGGCGCGTGGCGGCACTCCGCCTCCTTCTCCGCCTGCGCCGACGTGCCCGAGCAGCCAGCCTCCTCCTTCTCCGCTTCGTCAGCAAGGGCGGAAGAGACCTGCCACCGCTTCGGCTGCTCCGGCGTATCGTAGTCCTTCTCCTCCGCCTCGTAAGCAAGTAAAGAAGACAGCTGCTCCGTCTGCTCGGCCGGCGTCTAGCAGTACAGCCAGAGGCGGGAGGACGTACAGATTCGGTCCTTCTCTGAAGACTCCAGAGAAGTTACCATACGAGAGGAACCCGGAGGAGAACGCGAAGATCGCGCGAACCAAAGTGGATGACTGGTTTCAAGGGTTGAAAGCAAAGAGACATCCACCTCCGGAGGAGAAGGTAGATCCGGTAAAAGCGAAGCGCACTCTGGCTGCCCTGACAAAACCACCCAAGTCTCCGCCGAAAGGAAACTATGAGCGCATTATTGGAAAGGAATTTGCCGAAGCGGAGCGGTCGGGAAGTACTGTCAGTGATCAAAGGCTGAAAGAACGACGAGCTGGGAAACAAATTGCCCAGCTCGGCGAACAAGCGAAGCAATCGTGCCCCCCGCTCAAGGTGCCTAGCGACAACGTCGCTAATGATCCGAGGATGGTGCCTGGTTATAGCAATCTTGCCGATTACCTTCCCGACGATGTACATTACGAACCCATGGAGGTGCAGATACAAAGATACGAGTACGGGAAGCCTCTCGTCAAAGATGAAAGATCTCTATCAACGATGATGCGAAGATTGCATGATTGGTACTTGAAAATCTGCAGAGACTCTGGGGGGAGGAGTACTTTGTATGTGAAAGTTAAAAAGGAGCATGACCTCGTTGGAATTGAACTGTTGCCTGTTCCATTTGAGGAGTTCTTTCAGTTTTTCAATCAATTGGCCCTCGATAAAACAACGGTCACCTACTACTGTCTGTAAGTAGTACTACTTCTGTCATTAAGTCTCTCTATATAGCTCAGCTCTTTCATTGCATGTATTTGTAATCATCCTCACTATATTATGCAGATTGAAGATTGCCAAATTGAAGAAAAGACAAGTCGGTGATATTGGGTTCATTAACACATATCTCATAGATGCAACTCAGGTTAAATTTCATGCCGCAGATACCGAGGCCAACTTGCTACGATTGTTGGTAATAAATGAAAACAAAGATATAATATTCTTTCCTTACAACTTCAAGTGAGTGTTAATGTCTTGTGC
>NC_041384.1:647934641-647968401 GCF_002162155.2 Triticum dicoccoides | reverse complement strand
ATAGTAATGTAATTGATGAGTTATGCATGTGTGTGTAGTTACCACTATATTCTCCTAGAGATTAAGCTTGAGCAGGGACTAGTAACTATCTTAGACTCAAAACCAAAAGATCCCCAAGACTATGCGGACATGACTCAAATGCTCGAGAAGTAAGTTAAATCGATCATTATCCACCATATCGCAACTTTGTTCATTTCCTGATATATCAAGTAATTGTTTTCTTTGTCTGGCAGGGTTTGGAAAAAATTCTCCAAAAAAGCTCCAGGTCTCCCGAAGAAGCTGCAATTTAGACACCCGAAAGTAAGTACTATAGTAGCATGTTCCGCGCATCTCCTATTGATTTGGCATTCTTGCTTATCAGTTTGATTGACCTCTATTTCTTGTAAAGTGGTTGTGGCAGGAAAAAGGGAATGATTTCTGTGGATACTACGTTTGCGAGTCCATCCGCCACACGATGTGAGCGGGGCTACACTGACGAACAATATGAAGTACGTAAATAACAACATTCACAATTTTATTTTATTACCATCATTTGTGTTGAGTTTCATTCATTCATATATATATATATATATATATATGTATTGACCCCCCTTCTTCAAATTAGATGTTTCGGAAGCGGGATGAAATCCTAGCACCAGCTCGCATGCGAGCAATTCAAGAGGAATTGGCGGCATTCTTTCTTGACCACGTGATCGCTGAAGACGGAGAATACTATGTGGACCATGAGTCCGTATGATTATATTTGTAAGAGATAATTATTGTATATATGTAGCTGGTAGTGTCGGATAGATATACGAGAACTTCTTGTTCGACCAATCTCTCGGAGAAGGAGAGGTGGTCGATATCACTTCTCTCTGTATGCATATATG
Organism: Triticum dicoccoides; assembly: GCF_002162155.2. Lineage (NCBI taxonomy): Eukaryota > Viridiplantae > Streptophyta > Magnoliopsida > Poales > Poaceae > Triticum > Triticum dicoccoides. The sequence goes on along the minus strand of NC_041384.1, from coordinate 647,967,532 downwards.
TTCATGACGATCTTCTGTTTCCTTCGTTTGCTTACTAGCTAGCTAGCGTGTCTAGCCCTCTCTATACGTATGTATAGTATGTAGCGTCGACCAAGCACGGACATAAGAGAGGACACTTCTCTCTATTAATTATAGCTAGCTAACACAATATATGAAACACCTAAATTAACCCCCCAAAATCCCCCAAACCCCCCTCCCTTTCAAAAAAACAAAAACCCCAGCCACAGAAATGCTGACGCGTGGATGCCTATTGGTCCCGGTTGGTGCCACCAACCAGGACCAAAGGGTCTCCTGCCCAGGCTCCGCGCACAGGCCACGTGGAGGCCCATCAGTCCCGGTTCTGGATTGAACCGGGACTAAAGGGGCAGGGCATTAGTACCGACCCTTTAGTCCCGGTTCAGGAACCGGGACAAAAGGCCCTTACGAACCGGGACAACAGGCCCTTTTTCTACCAGTGAATGCACAACCGCCTCCCGCTCTCCCTGCACAGCCAGTCAGCCACTATGTGTCGACACATGTCATCTCCCCACCACGCGTCGCCGCCACCATCTCTCTCCTCGGCACCTTCCCTCCATGCCATGGCGAATCACACCCTTCATCTCCCCACTACCTCCCCTCCACGACATCCCTTACCCCTCCCCTCCACACCATAGCGAATCACACGCCTCCTCTCCACACTGCCTCCCCTCCCCTCCATGGTGTCGCTCGTCCCTCCTCTCCTCGCCACGGCGTGGCCCGCCTCCTCTCCCCGACAACCTCTTGCGTCCACGCCTCGGCACAGTGCTAGCGCACCCATGGGTTTGGCATCCTCGGCAGCCTGATCCGAACGGGACATGAAGAAGGGTGCACAGTTCTCTATTAGTTCCATCCACAGCTAACCTGTTTGTATGTGGGTTGGATGACCTCGAGAATAGTTATGTGGCTTGGCGAGGAGGTGGGAAAATGCCATAGTCGTTGGGCTTGATCTTTCCGAGTCGTGTCAAGCACAGTCGCGCTGTTGCGCCATCGATCTCCATAACAAGGCCATCCCAGGTCGATTCTCGATGCCAAGGAGTGCACGCCGTCAAGCCGAGGGCGATCACCACGGCGCGCGGCCTGCTACCCACCATAGCACTTTCCTACTCTGAGTGCGGCAGCCACCGGAGGACTAACACCACTGACTCTTAGATTTGACATGCCCATCCCACCCACCCTACTCGTTTGTTGTTGTTGTCGGCACAGTTGTCCTTCCTATTCATTGCCTTTCCATGCACAACATGCGCCACCTTCTCGTTTACTTCATCGGGTCATTTGAGAGATAACTCGGAAAAGATCTAAGTCACGGGCTCCTTATATCGACATGGGTGACAAAGTTCGCACCTCGGGGCCAACGCCCCAAGAGGAAACTGAGGCACAATGAAACCTAGAATATTAATTAACTAAAACTCATTAATGGGGTAATTGTAAATTCCTGAAGGGGCCCCATACTAATTCTCTAGGATCTAACAAGAGTTGCAATGAAGTTTGACATCAAGCTATGGGCATAGTTCATGGGCGCAGCTTCCCTCCCCTTCCTTCCGTTCTGCAGTCCACATCACTCCTCGCACCCCCGCTTATTCTCTTCTCCGAGCCACCGCTGCCATCCGCATAGCCTTGGTTCTACTTTACTTCAAGATTTCATGTGAAAAGTATGAGAACACATGCTGCAGATAAAATTCTCAATAAGTCTCATGTCTATTTATATCAAGAGTAAGACATTGTATTTTCCATTCGGTAACAAAATATAGCACATGGAGTCAAAACAGATAGCCCCCAAAATGGAAGTCTATCAGAATTTAGTGAAGAAATCCAAATCACCACCATGATTCCACAACCAACGTATTAAAGTTTCTACGTAGTACCAGTCATAAAGTGTTTTCATTGCTCGCATGAAAAGAAATTAAAATAGCTCAACAAATGAAACCAGAACCTGAACAATGAAATCTAATCACAAATTAGTGACACAGGAACTCATCTAATTAGTTTCATTGTTCTTTCTATGCATAACATTATACTTGGTATGGAATATAGTAATGTTTAAAAACCTTTGATGTATAAATCCTGAAAATCAATACTACCTGACAACTTGAACATCAGCTATTTCAAGTACTGGGACAAATTTAGTTGAACTATACACATTCATGTCACAATAAAATAGTGTTACTTTTAGTTGAATGAAAAATAATTAATTGTTGTTTAACCACAAATTGTAACCATGATGTACAAAAAACAGACATTGAAATGTAAAATGCTTACCAATTTGTCATCGACAAAGAAAGCATGGGTCAGATAATATCATCCGAGGAAAATACTCTGTGAAAAGCAACAACAAAGAGTTGTGTGAAATCCATTAATGGAAAAGGAAAATGACATAAAGCCCTTGTTTCTCATTTTAGAAAGAGACAAATATCAAAGAGATGACATAAGCATGGAAATAAATGATAACTCAAAACTCAAAAAAGAAGCAGGCGAAAAAGTTTCCTGGCTTGATTGCATCATACGATTGGTCAGAACCTTGAGTTTCCTGGCTTCTAACTCCATGCAGGAGGAAGTTGTTTTGTGGCTAAATATTATCTCACTGATAGACTCTCTTTGAATGCATCATAAGGATCCTAAGTCAAGACAAAGAGAGAAAAATATATAGAAAAAAGATGTTCTGTGGTAGAGGGAAAACAGAGATAAACTTCTACTGATGTAGTTTGAGAGGATAAGTTCAACGATGAACAAATCGGAATAATCTGGAGTGACTATCCCTGCTATAAATTGTTTAGTACATCGCACTATGCCTGTTACCAAATCTTGACAAACGAGAACCCCGACCAACTCATCAAAATAACACATCACTTCCGGTACCATGTTGTTTCATCAAAAAATCCTAGAACACAAATGTTAGAACTACCATAAAGATCGGATTGGATGAAATAGGGAATAGGATCTTCACAGTTCACACTGGTGGGAGATTGTCGATGTAACTGATGAGCATCTTAAGCTTGGGATGGATGTCTCCATGTAGGTCATGATCCACCTCAAGGAGTGCGTTGGAGATATACTCCGGCGGCATGCCGAGCGTCCCCTCCACCTCCTCAATCATCTTCGCCACCTTCATTAGAAGCAACGACACACACTTGTAGTACATGTCAAGAAGAGAGGTGCCGACCTTGACGTCTCGCTCCAGCCAATGCCCTTGCATCAACACCTATTCCAGGAAGCAAGCGTCAAGGGCGGCGAATAATCCCAACTCCGGCATGCTGCAACTCGTGCATCACCCTAAAGTAGTACAGAGCCATCGCCCCAAGAGACCTTTGGGCACGTACTCGTCCATCATGGAGTTGTACGTGACGATGTCCCTGGTTGGCACTCCGTCAAACACCCTCTCAGTGTCCAGCTTGCCGCAGTAGGCAGCAAGAGTGCCCCCCGGCCAGGAGGCCCGCGTCGACGAAGCCCTGGATCACGGCGTTGTGGAGGAACGCGCCCCGGCTCCCAGCGACCGCGAGAGACTCCAGCGCAGCGTCCAGACGGCTGGCAGCGGCGTGGGATAGGCCAGTGTCCTGCGGCGGCCGGTCATTGTGGCTGAGATCCAGTGGAAGGAGAGGGCGGCAGGGCCGTGTTCCTTTGGAGTGATTGGGAGGCGGGGATGGGTGTGGCCAACGAAGTCGCGGTAGGTCGTCATTTATCCCATTCACTACTCAATCATGATATGTTGATATCGAAAGACACTACAATCCACTTGATCTTACAAATAGTTTTTTTTTCAGCCACATTGAGATACGTAAGCACCAATTTACATAACTTCCTCAAGGCAAGCATTAACACATGACACAAAACATTTAATTCACATATGCCATTAGGATTAAAATAAGCAAGTTCACATTATGATAGCCAATTTCACCACAACTTTCTTTCAAATTGTTTTTCCTATGACGTGCCAAAGATATTCTCATATATTTTCAAGGATCATAAATTAAAATGAATTCCCATCATCGACTAAAAAGTTCCTCTGCAGTATTTGGTCATCATGCGCACAAGCTAGAGATATGTAACTCTCAAAGTTATAGTATATTAAAACATTTCTCTGCAGCCAAAAAAACAGATTGTACCACCTAAAAATAAAATGGTACATGGTATGTTTTAACAAATCCCTTTAGACATGTGAGCATGTAACATGAAGAAAGTAGTACAATATAATGGCATGGCTTCATACCAATTTTGAGAGTCAATACTTTGTAACAAACTCAAGCTATTATGATGAAGAAAATTGTACATGATCAATTTCATATATGTCTATATATCTCGTACATTGAGAAAATAGGGTTCCTCTACAAAACAACAACGACTTTAAAAGGAAAAACATATAGCCCATTCACTACTCAATCTCTATGCCACAAAATATACCATCAATTATCATGATCGAGGATAGCAACTATACAAACCCAATAGTGAGAAATATCCAGAGAATTTAAGCCCCTCAGTGTAAAGAAATCTGGCCAAACTATACATTTTGAAAGGAAACCATGTCCTAGATGAATAGCCTACACGCGGCACACAAAATTAAATGTCTCATAATATGTAGAATAGTTATAGCTCATGTCGGGCGCGTGTGGGGTGCAGGTCTGCCGAGGCCAAGAAAAGGCTTCACTAACCTCTATTTGCAAACAAGTTTTTGATCAAACTTTAAAAAAGTAGTTGCACGTTCATGGCTGATCAGGCAGAAATGAATGATTGAGATGGAACTAAAATATCAAAACTATAATTGCTGAATGATTGGTAATGTGACTCGTAATCGGAATACCGTAGGAGATTAAAAAAACATACAAAACTCGATACCGTTTAGGTACAAATGTCACCCGCTCCTTCCTCGGCAGCTTGGCGACAATCTCATCTCCCACGTTCACAAGAACAGCTCCCATGTGCGACCAAACATGACTCGTCTCCAGCCTACAGGCATGCAAGTGAGATGGATCATGACTTGCTCTTGCATGAATAGCTGATGATCCTTATGAATCTTACTCAAGTACCTTAATGTTCCAGCTTCATCTAGCTGTAAATCTTCGGAGTATACAGCAAAGACTGATTAAGGCTTTGCCACATCAATAGAATGCAGAGGCCGGGTGTCGTGGAATTGTCACGGCAGATGTCCTCATGGAAGGACTTAGTCGTGGAGCCATCACTAAGGGTTATCTTGAATGGGTTAAACCGGACAAAGGGACACGAGAGTTTATACTAGTGCGGCCCCTTCGATGAAGGTAAAAGCGTACGTCTAGTTGTGATTGGTATTGCTGGGGTTTCAAAGACCAGGGAGCGAATCCGCTTTGTCTGGCTTCGAGTTGTTGTTTCCTGTCCCTGAACCGCCGCCGGGTCACCCCTTTATATATTCAGGAGGATCCCGGCCGGTCTACGGAGTCCCGAGGCTGGCTCATACAAGTGTCTGCCTCGGTCTCTTCTTTCTTGTCTTACAATGCAAGTTTATACAATCATGGCGGTTTACTATCTTGGGCCCTAAACCTCCTGTGGGCTCTGGGCCTCTAAGCTTCATCCGTAAAGCGCCATCTTCTGGGTTTCCTTGGGCTTCAATATAACTGAGGGTGAACCAGCCCCTCCTGGGCGGTTTACCCTCAGTGGTTATATCTTCAACATTAGGCCCCAGATTGATTTGAACCTCTTCATGTCAGTCTTCAATCCTTGAACTTGTGGCAATTCTCGTAAACCTCCATATTGTCTTCTCCCTGTGAACTTTGACGAATCGCCATGACATCATCCTCTGTTACTGTAGTAAATCATTGTGACGTCATTCCTGTATAAAAAAGTTTTATAAAGATTCCCTTCTCTTTAATTAATTCCCGAAGATCGAGGCAACAACTGCATCCTCTTTTGTCGCCTCCGATTCCTCGATTTTTGCGCCTTCCGTTTTATCCCACTTCCTTATAAATAAAACCGGGGCGCCTTCCATTTTCTCCCTTTCCAAACCACATCGTCTTCCTCCTCGCGACCCGAAGACCTCAAGTATCACCGCTGCCGCCGTCGTTGATCTTCCAGTCCGCACCGACTCAGGCCGCTGCATCGACCTGACTCTGACCAGAAATCGACGGCGAACCTCCGCAGCTCGTCCACATCCGTGAGTTCTTTTCCTTCCCCTTCTCAGATCTGCATTGGAACTTTTTGTTGAGTTCGTCGGCGGTCATCGCCGCCCGATGCAAACCCTTGTTAGTTTTCACCTCCAATACCATGTTTAGATTATAAAAACAACGTAGAACTGCTGCAGCAATTGTTTGCGCTTATCTTGCATAAAAATAGATCTCATTTCCATTGTTTGGAAGCTCTCTTTGAGTGTATGAGCTTCTCTGCACTGTTTTAGGTCTAGAATTTTTTCTTCCAAAGCGACCGTTTGATCCAAAATAATAATTGCAACTTGTGAAACCTGTTTGTTCCATACTTAACAAATTTCCAGCTTGGGGTTCTGCCTCCAAAGGGCGGTTTATCCTTTAGTGTTGATAATTCGTCGTATGCCATTAGCCCTCTCTTAAACCGCCATCTAGACTTTGAACAGCCATGCCCAGTTCACTTCATATGTATACCTTGAATTGCCGGTTTAACATTTTGACAAACAGATACGAACTGCCAATCATAAACCGTCCATTTTCCTTTTACAAACTTTGTAAGATGACGAAACAATTTGCTGCTTGCAACTGGGTTTCGTCTTAGATCACAGAAACGCAAATCAATGAATATGTCACCACCGGCGCTTTAGCCTCAAAAAATGTCCTCCGTTGGCGAGTTCCTGGCCCTGAATGCCCCCCTGAACCTCAAGATGGAGAAGTGATTGTATTCTTGCAGCATTTAGCTCGAGGTTTCAGTCCTCCCGGATCAAAAAAATTCCGGGATGTTCTTGCCAGGCTCCAACTTCATCCTCAAGATATTGGACCAAATTCTGTGTCCAACATATGCAACTTCCAAGTATTCTGTGAGGTTTATCTGCAAGAAGAACCCACTGTCGATCTCTTTCTAGATCTCTTTCACTTTAACCGCCGGACGGAATTTTCTGATGGACCTAATACTGAACTTGGCGGTGTGTCGATTCAAAAGAGGAAAGAGGTTGATTTTCCTCACGCCAAACTTCACAGCCATCCAAAAGACTGGAACCACACTTGGTTCTACTGTCAAAATACTGCCCCTGCTAAAGAGAATCCTCTACCGGGCTACCATCCGCACCGACTCAGCAATAATCACCCCTTACCTCGGAGATTGCCTGCCAAAGACCGACAAGCTTATGCATCTCAACTCGCCAAACTCCGGGCTCTCCTTGCCAACGGTTTAACTGGTGTTGATCTCGTCTGTTGCTGGATTTCATGGTGCATTCTCCCTTTAAGCCGCCGGCCCGGATTGATGTTTGAATATAGCGGCAGCACCAATGATCCTCAACGGTTTAACTCAATAGAACTGACGGACGATGAAGTCAGTGAAAGTGTAAAGAAAATACTTGACGAACAGCTCGCCGTATGTACTCAAATTGGTCTTCGTCCTTTTTACGCCTCCAACAAACCGCCAGGGGTAAATATTTTAACCTTGTACTTTTCCTTATTCTTCTCCGCTTTGACACTGCTATAATAATACTTTTGTGCAATTCCCATAGGCCAGTAGCTCTTTTTGGAAAAAGAAAACTCAAGACAAAGTGGCTAAGGCTCCTCGTGCTAAGACCAAGGTCATCAAGAAAGCTGCCAAAAAGAAAACCGTTGAGTCTTCAGCCACCAGAAGATGTTGATGACTCGGCTGAAGAGGTAAAGTTTGACTCCCTTGACTTCTATCCATATATTTTACTGATAATGATTACTCCCAGGATGATGCGGAGGCCAGCCATGCAGATCATATTGAGGTAATTTGTCTTTCTTCTGACTCAGAACTTGTGCCGGTTCAATGATTTCGCCGTGCAGTTCGGAAAGTGAAATGCTCTCACTCTATTTCTCATTTGGATCAAAAACTTTCTTTGAAGACACAGCAAACCGAAGGGCGTCGCACAACCCGGCATAGTGGTTAATAGGTCACTTCTTCCGGTTTACCTCACACCCCAAACCGGAAACGTCGTCCATAGGATGCTTGTTCTCCTGAAAAACGTTATCCTTTGAAAGGTTTCTTCCGATGCCCTCTCAATTCATCTCATTCAAATTATCAGGCATCTTCTAATTCGTCTGGTGGTTCATCCACCACTCAGCTGCCTCCACTAAAAACCGTCCCTGGGTAAGTGTGTAGCCTTCCCTTCTCTTTCATAACTCAGTTGACCATGCTAATCTTTGTTTTAATATTAGTGCTCAAGCTCGTTTGAGTAAGAAGGCCAAGACCAGCGCCCCTACCGGTGAAGTTGAACCGGAGAAAACTTCTGAGGATCTTGATAAAAATCTTGATAATCTCGAGGATGATTTTGCCCTGCCAGACCAACTATCAATGCTAATCCACCGGAAGCTGATCCAGCCATACATGAGGATATCTCAAGTCCACATGTTATGCCAGCAAGTTCGGCTGCTGATCTGCTGAAGTCAAGTGCTAATCCGCCAAGCCCAGCCAAGGACGATGACGTTATTGTTACTGGCACTGCTTATACCGCTCCGGGTGATCCAGTTGTCTTGGCAAAACATACCGCCAAGGATGAGTTTATTTCAATGGGCAAGAGGAAGATGGAAACTAATATGTCAAAATATGCTAATCTTTCTGCCCGGGATCTTCATTCCGGTTTCTTGAACCGGCTTTATACAAGTCGAGATAATGAGGCTGACTTGGTAAATCTGATGAAGGAACGTTATGAGGTAAACATTTTCCTCCTTATCTTTGTATTTTCACTGCCTTGTATCCTGTAGCCCCCAAGGGTCGGTTTAATTTGTAAAAACAAACCGGGACTTTGAATTTCCAAACTGCACATTGTTGACTTTTAAGTTTTTTGAACAAACACACATTAGCCCCCAAGTGCCAGGATTGAAACTTGTATGAATCCTTGGGACTTTGAAGAAGCAGTAAGAAAGAATTAATCCGCATTAGCCCCCAAGTGCCAGGATTGAAACTTGTATGAATCCTTGGGACTTTGAATAAGCAGTAAGAAAGAACTAATCCACATTAGCCCCCAAGTGCCAAGTGTAGAACCAGTTGTATGCTTGGGACTTTTGATAAAATATTGAAATGCTCCTCTTGTTTTTGGCAGGCTGACATAAACCATCAACGGACGCAGATTGCTGATCTTCAAGAAAGTATCAAATCTCACCAAGAAGAATCCTCCAAAGCCAAAGATGACCTTCGAGCCGCTTTAACTTCCATAGAACGACTGAAAGAAGAATTCAAGATGGAACATGCCAACTGGGACACTGAAAAGGGGACATTGCTGAAACGGGCTGAAGACGCCGAATCTGCACTTAAACCGGTGGCAGAAGAGCTTTCTGGGTTAACGCGTCAAGTGAACGCCATGACCTCCGCAGTATTTGGTAAGTACTCCTAGAAAAGTATTTGAAATACCCATCTTGTAAGGTGCCGGTTGAAATATGAAATTCCTAAACCGTTGCAGGGAGCCTCATTACTCATCTGGGCTCAGATATACGGATGAAGCTGAAAGCAGCATATACTCTTCTGGAACAACTTTACACCGGTGCTCAACGGGTTATCTGTGAAGCCTCCTATGACAATCCGGCCCCAACACTGATCAAGGATACTCTGACAAGGCTATCCATGGTACCAGCACAGCTAGAAGAGGTGAAGCAATCTGCTGCCAGGGCCGGCGCTTTGTTGGCACTTACCCGAGCCAAAGCATGGATAGCTGACTTGGATATGGTTGACCTTGCCAAAGGCTTTCCAAGCACACAAGAAAATGGGGCAGATTTTGATGATGCGGCCCTTAAAAGAGTGACAAGGGAGATGCGTCCTCTGGCGAGTCAGCTGGTAGAGGATGCTAACTTGACGGTTCACCGGTCGTATTATGATGCCAACAACAAACAGGTTAGCCCTGTCATTTCGGAGGCGCAAAATCTTATTCCAGGAATCCGTAAGCACACTTATGCCCCTGACATTGATCTGTCAGAACTTATCAGTGAAGAAGCTATCTTTCAGGCCTTAACCCGGATTGACTGGACCACCGCAAACTTCCAGCCGCTAGGTGGGGAAGAGGAAGCTGAACCGACGCCAGATGACCCATCAACTTCGCAGCAACATGGTAATGAGACTTGATCCGGCAATTAGAGTGATGCTCCAGAAACCTTGTTCTGCTAGAAACACCATATTTTGGGCCTTCAAGCGCCTTGTAATAAGCTAGTGGAAATACTTTGATCCGTTGCCCTCGTGCAGCGGGATACACTTTGCGTTGATTTGTCATGAGAATTTCAGTACTGGCTTATGTACTTCTACAATATTATGCAATCCCTGTGTCTGCATACGGAAAATCTGTCCAGGCGGTTTACCATCGGACGGGTCAAAATATCCCACTTGGTAAGCAACTATGGTTGCAACAAATAATAAATCATACCTGTGATATAAAACATTGATGTCGGTTTACCAATTGTGATTTGAAGAAGGGTGAAAACCCAAACTCCATCGTACCATGTTGGTATATATATGATATAGAACCGGGTTGTGATGAACGCCGGCCGATTGCTGGAGACAAAGCGTCAAAGCCAGACCGGTGTTGAAGGATGCCGGATTACCTTTAATTGTATACTTGAATAGAAGATCTGTAAGCCGTGCCGGGTTTAAAAAACTCCGGTTTAACATAGACCTCACGAAAAATAAAAACTTGGCAGAAAAAAGCAAACAAAAAACTGTAGTCGAGGCTTTTCGAGGGCTGCCAGGCCCAAATCGAGGCTTTTCATGGGCTGCCAGGCCACTGAGTTAAACCATTTTGGCAAAGCCTTTTAAGATGGCCCTCCAATTAACCAATCATCGTTTTAACTTTGACAAGTTCAGGGTCTCAATGAGAGTAACTGTCAAACGTTTGAAGGGTCGTGCCAGGATTACCTGGATAGGAGTGGCTTACTTGATGAAGGCAGGTTAACCCGGGGTTTTAGGTGAATACACCAGGCTTCCAAGCCGTGGGTCGATACCCAGCTACAAGGGTCCTTTCAAACTCTTTGGAATTTGACGCAAAGAGCCCCCAAGTAACTTTGTGAGTTGTGCTCAATGGGTGCCTGTGTTTGAGTTGTGCGTAGCAACAAGACTCTCTTTGGCCCCTTGGGTGTGAAGCTCCCAAGCTTTGTTGTGGCGTGATAGCCGCATCAAGAGGGTAGTAATTCTATGTTCTCTTTGGTGAATACACCTATGTTTGAACAGGGAGCCCCCCAAGGCGTGATAGCCGCATCAAGAGGGTAGTAACGCTATGTTCTCTTTGGTGAATACACCTATGTTTGAACAGGAAGCCCCCAAGTTAACAGATATTTGAAGGAAGAAAATGGCGGAGGCCCTGCTTGATAGCAAGGATGCCGGTTTATTATATTGATCATAATATATACATTGTTGAAATATGTACATACGAAAAGCCTGTGACTTTAAGTGTAATAAGGCCGTAGGAGAGCTATGTTCCATGGCCGCCGGGTCTCCTCCTCAGAGCTACGTGAGTCTTCTCGAACGTCAATGAGGTAGTATGATCCGTTGTGCAGATTTTTGCTGACCACAAAGGCCCTTCCCAAGGTGGGGATAACTTGTGCATATCAGTCTGGTCTTGAATGAGCCGAAGTACCAAATCACCTTCTTGAAAGGTTCTTGTCTTAACCCGGCGGCTGTGATAACGCCATATGTCTTGTTGATAAATCGCCGACCGAGCCAAAGCCATGTCTCGCTTCTCATCTAACAGGTCTAGCGCCTCTTGGCGTGCTTGCTCGTTGTCCGCTTCAACATAATTCGCGACCCGGGGCGAGTCATGACGAATATCACTTGGAAGGACAGCCTCAGCCCCATAGACCAGAAAAAAGGGCGTATATCCCGTAGATCGGTTTGGGGTGGTATTTATGCTCCATAACACAGATGGTAATTCCTCCACCCAACAACCCGGCGTCCGCTTCAAAGGGACCATGAGCCGAGGCTTGATGCCCTTCAGGATTTCTTGATTTGCCCTCTCAGATTGACCATTAGACTGGGGGTGAGCCACAAACGCTACATCAAGCCGGATGTGCTTTCGTTGGCAGAACTCCTCCATCTCACCTTTAGAAAGGTTCGTACCATTATCTGTGATGATGCTATGTGGAAAGCCGAAACGGGAAATAATCTTTTTGAGAAATTGAACCGCCGTGGCTGCATCACATTTACTGACGGGCTCCGCTTCAACCCATTTGGTGAACTTGTCAACCGCCACCAACAGGTGGGTCTTCTTGTCCTTAGAACGCTTAAAGGGTCCAACCATATCAAGCCCCCAAGTAGCAAACGGCCAAGTGATGGGAATCATGCATAACTCCTGAGCAGGAACATGAGCACGACGTGAGAATTTCTGACAAGCGTCACACCGCTTTACCGAGTCTTCCGCATCAGAATGAGTTGTCAACCAGTAGAACCCGTGTCGGAAAGACTTAGCAACCAAGGACTTTGAGCTAGCATGGTGACCGCAATCCCCTTCATGGATTTCCCATAGAATCTCTTGTCCTTCTTCAGGAGAAACACAACGTTGGAATACGCCTGAAACGCTAGAACGGTGCAACTCGCCATTGTGAACAACCATAGACTTGGACCGCCGGACTATCTGCCTGGCGAAAAGTTCGTCTCCTGGTAATTCGCCCCGGTTCAGATACGCCAAATATGGAACCGTCCAATCCGGAGTGGCATGTAGAACGGCTACCAACTGGGCCTCCGGATCAGGAACAGCTAAATCCTCTTCTGTAGGCAACTTTACAGACGGGTTATGCAAGATATCTAGAAAGGTATTATGTGGTACCGGTTTATGCTGAGATCCCAGCCGGCTTAGAGCATCTGCTGCTTCATTCTTGCGTCGGTCGATGTGCTCCACCTGATAACCCTTAAAGTGACCTGCTACAATATCCACCTCGCGCCTATAAGCCACCATGAGCGGGTCTTTAGAATCCCAAGTACCAGAAACTTGCTGAGCCACCAGATCAGAATCTCCAAAGCATCGAACCCGGCTTAAGTTCATTTCCTTAGCTACACGAAGACCGTGGAGCAAGGCCTCGTACTCCGCTGCATTGTTAGTACAAGGAAACATTAAGTGGAGAACATAACAAATCTTATCTCCTCGAGGGGAAGTGAGGACAACTCCAGCCCCCGAGCCTTCCAGCTGCCTGGATCCATCAAAGTGAATGGTCCAGTATGTATTATCCGGTTTGTCTTCTGGTGCCTGTAACTTGGTCCAATCATTGATGAAGTCCACAAGCGCCTGAGATTTGATAGCTGTTCGGGGTGTATACCTCAAACCATGGGGACCAAGCTCAATCGCCCACTTCGCAACCCGGCCAGTTGCCTCTCTATTCTGGATTATATCGCCCAAGGGAGCAGAACTGATCACTGTGATAGGATGACCTTGAAAATATTGCTTGAGTTTCCTACTTGCCATGAAAACTCCATACACTAGCTTCTGCCAATGCGGATATCTTTGCTTTGATTCGATCAGTACCTCACTGATATAATAAACGGGTCGTTGAACTAGATATTCTTTTCCGGCCTCCTTACGTTCAACCACAATCGCCACACTGACCGCCCGGGCGTTGGCAGCCACGTACAACAATAGAGGCTCATTATCAACTGGAACAGCGAGGACAGGCGGTTCAGCTAGCTGCCGCTTCAATTCCTCGAATGCCGCATTGGCGGCGTCAGTCCAGACGAATTTATATGTTTTCTTCAACATTTGATACAGGGGAATCGCCTTCTCTCCCAAACGGCTGATAAATCGGCTGGGGGCTGCAATCCAGCCCGCCAGACGCTGAACATCATTGATACATGCCGGTTTAGCCAAGGATGTGATTCCTTTGATCTTTTCCGGATTTGCCTCAATACCTCTGTTAGACACAAGAAAACCCAAGAGTTTGCCTGCCGGAACACCAAAAACACATTTGTCCGGGTTGAGCATCATTTTGTAAACCCGAAGATTGTCAAACGTCTCCTTGAGATCATTTATCAGGGTTTCCTGCTTCCTGGATTTCACCACAATGTCATCCACATAGGCATGAACATTATGCCCGATCTGCTTGTGAAGACAATTTTGCACACAACGCTGGTAGGTTGCTTGGGCACTCTTGAGCCCAAAGGGCATAGAAACATAGAAGAAGGCTCCAAAGGGAGTGATGAAGGTCGTCTTCTCCTGGTCCTTAACTACCATCTTAATCTAATGATAACCTGAATAAGCATCCAGGAAACTCAGGCGCTCACAACCCGCCGTTGCATTAATAATCTGATCAATACGCGGGAGAGCGAAAGGATCTTCCGGGCAAGCTTTATTCTAATCAGTGTAGTCCACACACATACGCCAAGTGCCATTTTTCTTAAGAACAAGCACTGGATTAGCCAACCATTCGGGATGAAACACTTCAACAATAAACCCAGCTGCCAGCAGCCGGGCTACCTCTTCGCCGATGGCCTTGCATCTTTCTTCGTTAAAGCGGCGAAGGTACTGTTTGACCAGTTTAAACTTAGGATCAATATTTAGCGTGTGCTCAGCGAGTTCCCTCGGTACACCTGGCATGTCAGAAGGTTTCCATGCAAAAATGTCCCGATTCTCACGGATGAACTCGATGAGCGCGCTTTCCTATTTCGGATCCAGATTTGTACTGATACTAAACTGCTTGGATGAATCACCAGGGACGAAGTCAATGAGTTTAGTCTCATTAGCCGGTTTGAACGTCAGGGCCGGGTCATGCTCCGTTGTAGGCTTCTTCAGAGGGGTCATGTCCGCCGGATCAACATTGTCTTTATAGAATTTCAGCTCCTCTGTTGCACAACCCGATTCAGCATAGGCCACTTCACCTTCCTCGCAATCCAAGGCAATCTTTCGACTCCCATGTACCGTGATCGTCCCCTTATAACCCGGCATTTTGAGCTGTAGATAAACATAACAGGGCCTCGCCATGAACTTCGCGTAAGCCGACCGTCCAAATAGCGCGTGATATGGACTCTGGATTTTCACCACCTCAAAGGTCAACGTCTCAGACCTGGAATCAAGCTCATCTCCAAACACAACTTCCAAAGCAATCTTCCCCACAGGGTATGCCGATTTACCTGGTACTACACCATGAAAAATAGTGTTTCACGGTTTAAGATTCTTATCTGTCAACCCCATGCGACGGAAAGTCTCATAATACAGGATGTTGATGCTGCTCCCTCCATCCATCAGAACGTTGGTAAACTTATAGCCCCCTACCTGAGGGGCTACCACCAAAGCTAGTTGACCCGGATTGTCAACCCGGGGTGGGTGATCCTCTCTGCTCCACACAATAGGCTGCTCCGACCATCGTAGATAATGCGGTACAGCCGGTTCAACAGTATTGACTGCCCTCTTGTGAAGTTTCTGATCCCGCTTGCACAAGCTGGTAGTGAACACATGATATTGTCCGCTGTTCAACTGCTTGGGGTGACTCTGGTAACCTGACTGTTGCTGATTCCCTTGGTTATTCTGCTGGTTATTATCATGGTTGTTCTGATGGCCCTGGTTGTTCTGAAATCCAGAGCTTGAACCACCGCCCCCATGGAAACCTGGGCCTGAACCGCCGGGTGGATCCTGATCATACCGGTATAAATCAGAAATTTTTGAACTCCCTCATTATGTGACAATCTTTCCAAAGATGTGTGGCAGGGGCCTCCTTGGTTCCATGCTTCGGGCAGGGCTGGTTTAACAAACACTCCAGATTCATGCGGCGCTGGGGCGGTTTACCTTTGCGACGCTGCATATTTGTGTTAGCCACCAAATCTGAATTATCCGCTTTACGCTTACTGTTATTCCCATGGCCCCCTTGGTTGTGGTGCTGCCCTTTTGCACCGTCGTTCTTCTTTCCCTTCTCCGGTTTGTCCTCCTCTGAATCCGGATCCTTGGTATTATCTGAATCGGCATACTTAACTAAAGCGGCCATGAGTGTTGACATGTCGCTGCAATGACGTTTGAGCCTTCCCAACTTCTGTTTTAACGGCTTGAAACAGCAATTGCCCTCCAATGTTAATACTGCGGTATCTGCATTAATACGATCTGACGAATGCAAAATCGTCGAGACTCGTTTAACCCAATGGGTCGTGGACTCCCCTTCCTCTTGGACACAAGCGGCCAGATCTACAATTGACATCGGCTGCTTGCACGTATCCTTGAAGTTCTGGATAAACCGGCGCTTTAATTCGGCCCATGAGCCGATAGAGTTGGTTGGCAAGCTCTTCAACCAAGTACGAGCTGTTCCTTCCAGCATCATGGTGAAATACTTAGCACAAACCGCCTCATCCACATCTAACATCTCCATTGCCATCTCATAGCTCTCCACCCACGCCTCTGGCTGCAAATTGGCAGTGTAATTTGGTACCTTACGAGGTCCCTTGAAATCCTTGGGCAATCGCACATTACGCAATGCGGGAGTTAAACATGGAACCCCTAGGGAACTGAACATTACCCCTGGCTCCATGGAGGCAGTGGGGTGAACCGGAGTATGATGTCGTGCTTCGTGTCGAGCTGTCAACTCGGCCCCCCGTCGTGCGCGGGCGTGGTCCACAACATATTGTGCATTAGCACCTCCCCTGGCCGGGTTGTTTCCCCATGGCGAATTTCGGTGCCGTGCGCTACTGGATACGGCCGGTTCGTCCTCCACGTGTCTGCTATAACTCCGGCTTGGACAGGGAGTGGAATGAATCCTCTCACGGCTGTGTGAATATGCTTGCTATTGATTTAGTGTTGTCTGAAGGAGATCCCTAGCCCTACGCTCTTCCACTGCCACTCGTGATTCGCCGTCGGTTGGGAGAGCCGCCAGGCGTGAAGCGGCGGCCACAATATTATCCCACGGGTTGGAATAATGCCCGGGCGGCGTTGATGATACAACGTTGTTCTGGCGAGGCAGGTTTGTTGCGCGTGGCTGAACCGGCGCTCCTGCTTCCAGTGCCCCCGCCCGGTTTGGCGCGGGTTGATTACCAGCTCCTGCACCTGGCGTGTTGAAAAGATTTTGTGGCTCATAAGCCGATGGGAGACGTGATCGGTACCTTCTTCTCATGACCTCTTCTGAAGCATTCTGATCTAATCTAATCCGGTAAGCCCGTGCTTCCAACTCGGCCCGCTCTATGGCCATCCTGGCGTTCTCTGCTGCCAGGTCCGCTTTAGCCTGGGCTATCTGATCTTTTACCTTTAGGATCTCCGCATTGTGCTGATCCCTGGCTGCTGCGTCTACCTCCGCGGACATCAGTGCCGCTAGAGCGTCGAAAAAATCAGACAAGACTTGGGCTGGAGGCGGCGCTGAGCTTCCTGCACCTGTTGGCGTGGCCGTTGTTGAACCGGAGAGTACTGCTGCGGCGATAGATGAATGAGGCGCCGGTCGTGTGCCGGCCATGAAGACAGCGGCCCGGTTTGGCAGACCGGGCGAATCCGGAATACTGTTACCCTCGGATCCTCCCTCAATCCGGCCGTTGTACAACTGGTAGAGCGATTCGGTTTCTCCGGAAGACTCATCATCACTGCGGACTATGTTTTCTCCATCGGAGATCGGTTCCTCCTCGTAACCCGAACCGTGGACGACACGCGCGAAAACATGCCTGGCCTCAGGCTGAACCGGTGAAGAACTTGCGTGCCGAGCCATCTCGATGATGTCGGTGCAGGTGTCCGGCTCGGGGGCCGGTTCGCCGATCTTGCCGATGAAGACGTGAATCCCACCAAAGGGGACCCAGTACCCGTATTCAATTGAATCAGCCTCGGGACCCCATCCTGCGTTGTTGATGTAGAGCTTGCCGCGGCGACTCTTCGTCATTCGGCCCACAGCGTATCCCTTCAGTCCATCGAGATTTCCCTTCAAGAACTCGAAACCATCATGCGATAGCCCCACGGTGGGCGCCAACTGTCGTGGAATTGTCACGGCAGATGTCCTCATGGAAGGACTTAGTCGTGGAGCCATCACTATGGGTTAGCTTGAAGGGGTTAAACCAGACAAAGGGACACAAGAGTTTATACTAGTTCGGCCCCTTCGATGAAGGTAAAAGCCTACGTCTAGTTGTGATTGGTATTGCTGGGGTTTCGAAGACCAGGGAGCGAATCCGCTTTGTCTGGCTTCGAGTTGTTGTTTCCTGTCCCTAAACCGCCGCCAGGTCACCCCTTTATATATTCAGGAGGATCCCGGACGGTCTACGGAGTCCCGAGGCTGGCTCATACAAGTGTCCGCCTCGGTCTCTTCTTTCTTATCTTACAATGCAAGTTTATACAATCATGGCGGTTTACTATCATGGGCCCTAAACCGCCTGTGAGCTCTGGGCCTCTAAGCTTCATCCGTAAAGCGCCATTTTCTGGGTTTTCTTGGGCTTCAGTATAACTGAGGGTGAACCGGCCCCTCCTGGGCGGTTTACCCTCAGTGGTTATATCTTCAACACCGGGGGTCCTGCTCCTTTTCTAAAAATAACCACATCAATAGAATACAATTGCTAGACAGATTTATCTTTTTGCATAACCAGCAGGCACACCTCAAATTGCCCAAATTTAATCAAAGGGACATATATATTTCTCATGCTTACTTGCCATAGCCATTCTCATGCAGAAGCATGTTGGGCATATTACCTAGAAGGCACAGACAAGCATGAATTACGATAGTCTGGGTATATCAGGTTTTAATACTTTTGCATATAAGCATCTTACTACAGTAAAGTGTGCCTATAAGGTATAGGCATCTAGCTATGGATGTTTCCAGTATACCTGAATATTTTGCTTCCATCAGCATGTTTGAATGACGGAACATCTCCAGTTAACTATGCCAAGTCATCTTGAAAAATTACAGGAATCCTGAAGGTATAAAGTGGCAAGTCCACAGTGAGAAAATTCAGAAATACACTGGAAATACTAATGGATACTCATGGACAAAAGTTTTCTAGTCTAGGACGCCCACAATAAGATATCTAGAGTATATTAGTCATTGATATATTAGAACCTCGCATGATATTAGTCAATTATTAGCCTTTTAATTCCAGGATGTCTCCGTGGCAAAAGTATTACCATCTACTCCCTCCGTTCCTAAATATAAGTCTTTGGAGAAATTTCACTATGGGCCATATACGGAGCAAAATGAGTGAATCTATACTCTAAAATGCATCTAAATACATCCGTATGTGGTCTATAGTGAAATTTCTACAAAGACTTATATTTAGGAACAGAGGGAGTAAAATTCTTTCCATATGGTAATGCAAGGTCGGCCATTGCTCTACTTGTTCACGGATTTTAGACAAAAGCACACCATAGATGTTCCGGTTCTTAAAACAAAGCTCCTCCAGGTTGTGCGGATGCCTAAAAATATAGTAGTATAACAAACAATACATGCTCTGTTGAAATAGCGTTGTCTAATAGAGAAGCTCATGCGCATGACTGATCAAACTGACCATGGCATATTAGGGAAAGCACGCACCGTACCGGGCCAGGGTTTTCTCGTTCTTCAAGATCTGGGTGTTCTGGATCAGCCGATGTTGTGGCGGCGACACCTTGAAGGTCTTGGCAACGACCGCCTTGAACATCCGTACGGTGGCACCTAGGCCGGCCATGGACTTGGAGCCGCTGGTGCACCGGATCTGCCGCCGCGAGCTCGCCGCCAGCGTCGGTGTCGGCATCCCCTCTGCCCATTCCCTAGCCTCAGGGTTGATCCAGGTGCTCCGATCCGGCTTTGGGTGTGCGTGCTTCAGGCGACGATGTAGGGTGCATGTTGTTACAGAGCGATTGCGGCTGGGAGGAGTCGAGAAGTGCTTGCGAGGAGGATTCAACGGGACAGTTTCCCTTCTCAGCGGGGATTATTACGTAATTTTGGGGACGTGGGGCATCCCAAACAAATCTGTGTGGGATTTCGTCTGCCAGCGGTACACACCCATCAGATGGTTTGACTAAATTTGACGGTTGATTTGATCGACCCTGGCTGATCCGGTGGTGCTAATTTATCTAGGTACAATTAGTGGGGTGTCTATAAAAAAGAAAATGTTATCTCTTTATTTGTTTCTAGAAAACTCATTATTTGTTTCTAGAAAATCCGTTATTTGTTTCCTAAATTAAATTGCATTAATAAGAGATATCGGTTGATTTGGATAAATTAGGAAAGTTTAGCCCGTGTCTTTTTGCACGTTAGGAAAGTGCTGCTTTGCTAAAAAAATGAAGAGAAAAATAAACCAACGTGAAGAGTGGTGGTGGGAGGGAAGACGAAAAAAACCGGACGAAAAAAACCAGACGAAAGTGGTGGGACTATTCAACCAACTCGTCCATTAGGAGTAGAGATGTATACCTAATCAAGAATTGCTACTACGATATTTCTGAGATTATTACGCTTTAGAGATCTTACCAAGATATTTAAAAATACACATGGAGATATATACACTAGTTCACACGAGTGTCAAACTTAATCAATGAAAATCATGTATTTTTGTGTACTCTTATATTTTGTTCTCATTTGTGGGGATTGGTTTCAAATATCTTCTTTAGGAATGGTGTATAGAAAAGATAATTTCCATTACAAAAAATGTTCAATTTTAGCATAGTGCACACACATTCTTCAAGGATAGACACTACACTAACATAAATAATTTATTTATAAATATTGTCATCTAGTTTATTATCATAACTAAGTATCAAAAATACAAGTGCATATAATAAAATGTGATATAAATAGCTTTAAAATTTTAGTATAAATGATTTATTTATTTTGTGATTACCCAGACAAACTTTTTTTAGTTCAACTCTAATCTATACTAGATAGGAAGAGTGTCTTAGCGTCCATTATCTAGCTCACTGATTCTGTGATTGGTATTTTCAGGAGCACAAATTCTCAAGGAAATATGTAGGTGCACTAGTAATTATTCAACTACAATTATATCTTAAAGATAGAGGCAAGATCAAGCAAAACTAACATACATATCAATAATGTTTCAGTACGATACACGTTTAGCAACTAACATAATAATCAATAGTTGATAGTAGGTATAATGCTTTAGTATGACCAAAATCTTTATAAACGGCAGACCGCTCGGTCATTTATGCATTGAACACTAGAAATAAACTAGCAATGATTCAAGTAGTGGTGGTTGACGAATGTTCTAATATATGCATTTTTATCAAAACTAAGGTGTTATCAATGTTTATTTTACGGGCCCCCAAATCTTAAAAAACTACTAATATGAAATTACCTTGTATCTTGAATCTATAAGAACATGTTTTGGTACCCTTAGCCCCTCCGTCACCGCCCACCGGTATACTTGTGGATGCAACAAATAAAAATATTCTTACCTAGAAGTGAGTTAATTAAAGGGCTATCTGCTTCTCCAAAGGTGGTCTGTGTGCTGGCCATATTGCTCGCAGATACATTGTTCAGACCAATGGAAATACTCTAACTAAGCATCCATTAAACAACAATTTTGTACATGGTAAGCATATACTTAATATATGTAACACAATATTTATTGAACTAGGACAGGAAACACGGGCAAAATAACACACATATCAGAAGCACAAGTGAAATGAACTAAGCTGTCATTTCTTAAAAGTTTGGGGCTGCGACGCTTATGTGAAAAAGTTTCAGGCTGATAAGCTCGAACCCAAAGCAGATAAATGCATCTTCATAGGACACCCAAAACAGTTGGGTATACCTCCTGTCTCAGATCCGAAAGCAATAAGGGATTGTTTCAAGAATCGGGTCCTTTCTCGAGGAAAAGTTTCTCTCGAAAGAATTGAGTGGGAGGATGGTGGAGACTTGATGAGGTTATTGAACCGTCTCTTCAACTAGTGTGTGGCAGGGCATAGGAAGTTGTTCCTGTGGCACATACACCAATTGAAGTGGAAGCTTATGATAGTGATCATGAAACTTCAGATCAAGTCACTACCAAACCTCGTGGGATGACAAGGATGCGTACTACTTCAGAATGGTACGTGATCCTGTCTTGGAAGTTATGTTGCTAGACAACAATGAACCTACGAGCCATGGAGAAGCGATGGTGGGCCCGGATTCCGATAAATGGCTCGAGGCCATAAAATCCGAGAGAGGATCCATGTATGAAAACAAAGTGTAGACTTTGGCGGAACGGCTCGATGGTCGTAAGGCTATTGAGTACAGATGGATTTTAAAAGGAAGACGGACAATGATGGTAAGTATCACCATTAAGAAAGCTCGACTTGTCGTTAAGTTTTTTTCCGACAAGTTCAAGGAGTTGACTATGATGAGACTTTCTCACTCGTAGCGATGCTAAGAGTCTGTTGGAATTATATTAGCGATTACTGCGTTATTTATGAAATCTTGCAGATAGGATGTCAAAACATTGTTTCCTCGACGATTTTCTTGAGGAAAGGTTGTATGTGATACAACCGGAAGGTTTTGTCAATCCTGAAAGATGCTAATAAGTATGCAAAGCTCCAGCAATCCTTCTAAGGACTGGAGTAAGCATCTCGGAGTTGGAATGTACGCTTTGATGAGATGATCAAAGATTTTGGGTTTATACAAAGTTTATGAGAAACTTGTATTTCCAAAGAAGTGAGTGGGAGCACTATAGAATTTCTGATGAGTATATGTTGTTGACATACTATGGATCAGAAATGACGTAGAATTTCTGGAAAGCATATAGGGTTATTTGGAAAGTATTTTTCAATGGAAAGCCTGGATTAAGCTACTTGAACATTGAGCATCAAGATCTATAAGGATAGATCAAAACGCTTAATGGTACTTTCAAATGAGCACATACCTTGACATGATCTTGAAGGGGTTCAAGATGGATCAGTCAAAGAAGGAGTACTTGCCTGAGTTGTAAGGTATGAAGTTAAGACTTAAAGCTCGACCACGGCAGAAGAAAGAGAAAGGACGAATGTCGTCCCCTATGCTTTTGTCATAGGCTCTATACGGTATGCCATGCTAAGTACCGCACCTGATGTGTGCCTTGCCACATATCTGGCAAGAGGGTACAAAGGTAATCTAGGAGTAGATCACGAGATAGCGGTCTAAATTATCCTTAGAGGAATAAGGATATGTTTCTCGGTTATGGAGGTGATAAAGAGTTCGACGTAAAGAGTTACGTCGATGCAAGCTTAACACCTATCCGGATAGCTCTGAGTAGAGATATCGGATACGTATAATGCAGCAACAATTTAGAATAGCTCCAAGTGGAACAATTATTTGAAACGGCTCCAAATATAGCGTAGTAGCTGCATCTACAAGATGACATAGAGATTTGCGAAGTACCTACGGATCTGAAAGATTCAGACCCGTTGACTGAAACCTCTCTCACAAGCAAAACATGATCAAACCCAGAACTCATTGAGTCTTAATCACATGATGATGTGAACTAGTTTAGTGACACTAGTAAACTCTTTGGATGTTGGTCACATGGCGATGTGACCTGTGAGTGTTAATCACATGACGATGTGAACTAGATTATTGACTCTAGTGCAAGTGGGAGACTGTTGGAAATATGCCCTAGAGGCAATAATAAATTAGTTATTATTATATTTCCTTGTTCATGATAATCGTTTATTATCCATGCTAGAATTGTATTGATAGGAAACTCAGATACATGTGTGGATACATAGACAACACCATGTCCCTAGTAAGCCTCTAGTTGACTAGCTCGTTGATCAATAGATGGTTACGGTTTCCTGACCATGGACATTGGATGTCATTGATAACGGGATCACAGCATTAGGAGAATGATGTGATGCACAAAGACCCAATCCTAAGCCTAGCACAAAGATCGTGTAGTTCGTATGCTAAAGCTTTTCTAATGTCAAGTATCATTTCCTTAGACCATGAGATTGTGCAACTCCCGGATACCGTAGGAGTGCGTTGGGTGTGCCAAACGTCACAACGTAACTGGGTGGCTATAAACGTACACTACAGGTATCTCCGAAAGTGTCTGTTGGGTTGGCATGAATCGAGACTGGGATTTGTCACTCCGTGTAAACGGAGAGGTATCTCTGGGCCCACTCGGTAGGATATCATCATAATGTGCACAATGTGATCAAGGAGTTGATCACGGGATGATGTGTTACGAAACGAGTAAAGAGACTTGCCGGTAACGAGATTGAACAAGGTATCGGGATACCAACGATCGAATCTCGGGCAAGTATCGTACCGATAGACAAAGGGAATTGTATACGGGATTGATTAAGTCCTTGACATCGTGGTTCATCCGATGAGATCATCGTGGAACATGTGGGAGCCAACATGGGTATCCAGATCCTGCTAATGGTTATTGACCGGAGATTCATCTCGGTCATGTCTGCATGTCTCCCGAACCCGTAGGGTCTACACACTTAAGGTTCGGTGACGCTAGGGTTATAGAGATATTAGTATGCGGTAACCCGAAAGTTGTTTGGAGTCCCGGATGAGATCCCGGACGTCACGAGGAGTTCCGGAATGGTTCGGAGGTAAAGATTTATATATGGGAAGTCTTGTTTTGGTCGCCGGAAAAGTTTCGTGCATTATCGGTATTGTACCGGGAGTGCCGAAAGGGGTCCGGGGGTCCACCAAGGGGGTCCACCTGCCCCAGGGGGCCACATGGGCTGTAGGGGTGTGCGCCTTGGCATATATGGGCCAAGGGCACCAGCCCCAAGAGGCCCATGCGCCAAGAGATAAGGGAAAGAAAGAGTCCTAAAAGGGGAAGGCACCTCCTAGGTGCCTTGGGGAGGATGGACTCCTCCCTGGCCGCACCCTTCCTTGGAGGAAGGGCCAAGGCTGCGCCCCCCCCCCCTCCTCTCCCTTGGCCCTATATACAGTGGGGGGAAGGGAGGGCAGCCACAACTAAGCCCTGGCGCCTCCCTCTCCCTCCCATGACACATCTCCCTCCTCCCGCAGCGCTTGGCGAAGCCCTGTTGGAATCCCGCTACTTCCACCACCACGCCGTCGTGCTGCTGGATCTCCATCAACCTCTCCTCCCCCCTTGCTGGATCAAGAAGGAGGAGACGTCGCAGCTCCGTACGTGTGTTGAACGTGGAGGTGCCGTCCGTTCGGCGCTAGGATCATCGGTGATTTGGATCACGATGAGTAGGACTCCATCAACCCCGTTCTCTTGAACGCTTCCACTCGCGATCTACAAGGGTATGTAGATCCACTCCTCCCTCGTTGCTAGATGACTCCATAGATAGATCTTGGTGACACGTAGGAAAATTTTGAATTTATGCTACGTTCCCCAACAGCGGCATCATGAGCCAGGTCTATGCGTAGTTACTATGCACGAGTAGAACACAAAGTAGTTGTGGGCGTTGATTTTGTTCAATATGCTTACCGTTACTAGTCCAATCTTGATTCGGCGGCATTGTGGGATGAAGCGGCCCGGGCTAACCTTACACGTACTCTTACGTGAGACTGGTTCCACCGACTGACATGCACTAGTTGCATAAGGTGGCTAGCGGGTGTCTGTCTCTCCCACTTTAGTCGGATCGGATTCGATGAAAAGGGTCCTTATGAAGGGTAAATAGCAATTGGCATATCACATTGTGGTTTTGCGTAGGTAAGAAACGTTCTTGCTAGAAACCCATAGCAGCCACGTAAAACATGCAAACAACAATTAGAGGACGTCTAACTTGTTTTTGCAGGGTATGCTATGTGATGTGATATGGCCAAAAGGAATGTGATGAATGATATGTGATGTATGAGATTGATCATGTTCTTGTAATAGGAATCACGACTTGCATGTCGATGAGTATGACAACCGGCAGGAGCCATAGGAGTTGTCTTTATTTATTGTATGACATGCGTGTCATTGAACAACGCCATGTAATTACTTTACTTTATTGCTAACCGGTAGCCATAGTAGTAGAAGTAATAGTTGGCGAGCAACTTCATGGAGACACGACGAGGAGATCATGATGATGGAGATCATGGTGTCATGCCGGTGACAAGATGATCATGGAGGCCCAAGATGGAGATCAAAGGAGCTATATGATATTGGCCATATCATGTCACTGTTATTTGATTGCATGTGATGTTTATCATGTTTTTGCATCTTGTTTACTTAGAACGATGGTAGTAAATAAGATGATCCCTCATAATAATTTCAAGAAAGTGTTCCCCCTAACTGTGCACCGTTGCGACAGTTCGTTGTTTCGAAGCACCACGTGATGATCGGGTGTGATAGATTCTAACGTTCACATACAACGGGTGTAAGATAGATTTACACACGCGAAACACTTAGGTTGACTTGACGAGCCTAGCATGTACAGACATGGCCTCGGAACACAAGAGACCGAAAGGTCGAGCATGAGTCGTATGGTAGATACGATCAACATGAAGATGTTCACCGATGTTGACTAGTCCGTCTCACATGATGATCGGACACGGCCTAGTTGACTCGGAACATGTAATCACTTAGATGACTAGAGGGATGTCTATCTGAGTGGGAGTTCATAAGATGAACTTAATTATCCTGAACATAGTCAAAAGGTCTTCGCAAATTATGTCATAGCTCACGCTTTAGTTCTACTGTTTAGATATGTTCCTAGAGAAAATTTAGTTGAAAGTTGATAGTAGCAATTATGCAGACTAGGTCCGTAAACTGAGGATTGTCCTCATTGCTTCATAGAAGGCTTATGTCCTTAATGCACCGCTCAGTGTGCTGAACCTCGAACGTTGTCTGTGGATGTTGCGAACATCTGACATACACATTTTGATAACTACATGATAGTTCAGTTAAACGGCTTAGAGTTGAGGCACCGAAGACGTTTTTGAAACGTCGCGAAACATATGAGATGTTTCGAGGGCTGAAATTGGGATTTCAGGCTCGTGCCCACGTCAAGAGGTATAAGACCTCCGACGATTTTCTTAGCCTGCAAATAAGGGAGAAAAGCTCAATTGTTGAACTTGTGCTCAGATTGTCTGAGTACAACAATCGCTTGAATCGAGTGGGAGTTGATCTTCCAGATGAAATAGTGATGGTTCTCCGAAGTCATTACCACCAAGCTGCTAGAGCTTCGTGATGAACTATAATATATCAGGGACATATATGATGATCCTTAAGATATTCGCGATGTTTGACACCACAAAAGTAGAAATCAAAAAGGAGCATCAATTGTTGATGGTTTGTGAAACCACTAGTTTCAAGGAGGGCAAGGGCAAAAGGGATACTTCATGAAACGGCAAATCAGCTGCTGCTCTAGTGAAGAAACCCAAGGTTGAACCCAAACCCGAGACTAAGTGCTTCTGTAACAAGGGGAACAGCCACTGGAGCAGAATTACCCTAGATACTTGGTAGATGAGAAGGTTGTCGATGGAAGTATATTGGATATACATTATGTTAATGTGTACGTTACTAGTACTCCTAATAGCACCAGGGTATTAGATACCGGTTCGGTTGCTAAGTGTTAGTAACTCAAAATAAAAGCTACGGAATAAACGGAGACTAGCTAAAGGTGAGATGATGATATGTGTTAGAAGTATTTCCATGGTTGATCAAATATCGTACGCTCCCTCTACCATCAAGATTGGTGTTTGCGTTGAGCATAGACATGATTGGATTATGTCTATCGCAATACGGTTATTCATTTAAGGAGAGAGTAATGGTTACTCTGTTTATTTGAATAATACCTTCAATGGTCTTACACCTAAAATGAATGGTTTATTGAATCTCGATCGTAGTGATACACATGTTCATGCCAAAAGATAGTAATGATAGTACCACCTACTTGTGGCACTGCCACGTAAGTCATATCAGTATAAAACGCATGAAGAAGCTCCATGTTGATGGATCTTTGGGCTCACTCGTTTTTGAAAAGTTTGAGGCATGCGAACCATGTCTATTGGTGTATATGCATGAAGAAACTCCATGCAAATGGACCGTTTGGACTCACTAGATTTTGAATCGCTTGAGACATGCAAATCATGCCACATGGGCAAGATGACTGAAAGCCTCGTTTTCAGTAAAATGGAACTAGAAAGCAACTTGTTGGAAGTAATACATTTTGATGTGTGCAGTCCAATGAGTGCTGAGGCATGTAGTGGATATCATTATGTTCTTACTTCACAGATGATTTGAGTAGATATTGAGTATATTTACTTGATGAATCATGAGTCTGAATTATTGAAAGGTTCAAGTAATTTTCAGGGTGAAGTTGAAAGATCGTTGTGACAAGAGGATAAGATATCTATGATATGATCATAGAGATGAATATCTGAATTACGAGTTTGGCATAAAATTAAGACATTGTGGAAATTGTTTCACAACTAATACAGCCTGGAACACCATAGTGTGATAGTGTGTCCGAACATCATAACTGCACCCTATTGGATATGATGCATACCATGATGTCTCTTATCGAATTACCACGATAGTTTATGGGTTAGGCATTAGAGACAACCACATTCACTTTAAATAGGGAACCACGTAATTCCGATGAGATGACACCGTATGAACTATGGTTTAGAGAAACCTAAGCTGTCATTTCTTAAAAGTTTGGGGTTGCGACGCTTATGTGAAAAAGTTTCAGGCTGATAAGCTCGAACCCAAAGCGGATAAATGCATCTTCATAGGACACCCAAAACAGTTGGGTATACCTCCTGTCTCAGATCTGAAAGCAATAAGGGATTGTTTCAAGAATCGGGTCCTTTCTCGAGGAAAAGTTTCTCTCGAAAGAATTGAGTGGGAGGATGGTGGAGACTTGATGAGGTTATTGAACCGTCTCTTCAACTAGTGTGTGGCAGGGCACAGGAAGTTGTTCCTGTGGCACCTACACCAATTGAAGTGGAAGCTTATGATAGTGATCATGAAACTTCAGATCAAGTCACTACCAAACCTCGTGGGATGACAAGGATGTGTACTACTTCAGAGTGGTACGTGATCCTGTCTTGGAAGTTATGTTGCTAGACAACAATGAACCTACGAGCCATGGAGAAGCGATGGTGGGCCCGGATTTCGATAAATGGCTCGAGGCCATAAAATCCGAGAGAGGATCCATGTATGAAACAAAGTGTAGACTTTGGCGGAACGGCTCGATGGTCGTAAGGCTATTGAGTACAGATGGATTTTAAAAGGAAGACGGACAATGATGGTAAGTATCACCATTAAGAAAGCTCGACTTGTCGTTAAGTTTTTTTCCAACAAGTTCAAGGATTTGACTATGATGAGACTTTCTCACTCGTAGCGATGCTAAGAGTCTGTTGGAATTATACTAGCGATTACTGCATTGTTTATGAAATCTTGCAGATAGGATGTCAAAACATTGTTTCCTCGACGATTTTCTTGAGGAAAGGTTGTATGTGATACAACCGGAAGGTTTTGTCAATCCTGAAAGATGCTAATAAGTATGCAAAGCTCCACCAATCCTTCTAAGGACTGGAGTAAGCATCTCGGAGTTGGAATGTACGCTTTGATGAGATGATCAAAGATTTTGGGTTTATACAAAGTTTATGAGAAACTTGTATTTCCAAAGAAGTGAGTGGGAGCACTATAGAATTTCTGATGAGTATATGTTGTTGACATATTATGGATCAGAAATGACGTAGAATTTCTGGAAAGCATATAGGGTTATTTGGAAAGTGTTTTTCAATGGAAAGCCTGGATTAAGCTACTTGAACATTGAGCATCAAGATCTATAAGGATAGATCAAAACGCTTAATGGTACTTTCAAATGAGCACATACCTTGACATGATCTTGAAGGGGTTCAAGACGGATCAGTCAAAGAAGGAGTACTTGCCTGAGTTGTAAGGTATGAAGTTAAGACTTAAAGCTCGACCACGGTAGAAGAAAGAGAAAGGACGAATGTCGTCCCCTATGCTTTTGTCATAGGCTCTATACGGTATGCCATGCTAAGTACCGCACCTGATGTGTGCCTTGCCACATATCTGGCAAGAGGGTACAAAGGTAATCTAGAAGTAGATCACGAGATAGCGGTCTAAATTATCCTTAGAGGAATAAGGATATGTTTCTCGGTTATGGAGGTGATAAAGAGTTCGACGTAAAGAGTTACGTCGATGCACGCTTAACACCTATCCGGATAGCTCTGAGTAGAGATACCGGATACGTATAATGGAGAAACAATTTAGAATAGCTCCAAGTGGAACAGTTATTTGAAATGGCTCCAAATATAGCATAGTAGCTGCATCTACAAGATGACATAGAGATTTGCGAAGTACATACGGATCTGAAAGATTCAGACCCGTTGACTAAAACCTCTCTCACAAGCAAAACATGATCAAACCCAGAACTCATTGAGTCTTAATCACATGATTATGTGAACTAGTTTAGTGACACTAGTAAACTCTTTGGATGTTGGTCACATGGCGATGTGACCTGTGAGTGTTAATCACATGACGATGTGAACTAGATTATTGACTCTAGTGCAAGTGGGAGACTGTTGGAAATATGCCCTAGAGGCAATAATAAATTATTTATTATTATATTTCCTTGTTCATGATAATCGTTTATTATCCATGCAAGAATTGTATTGATAGGAAACTCAGATACATGTGTGGATACATAGACAACACCATGTCCCTAGTAAGCCTCTAGTTGACTAGCTCGTTGATCAATAGATGGTTACGGTTTCCTGACCATGGACATTGGATGTCATTGATAACGGGATCACAGCATTAGGAGAATGATGTGATGGACAAAGACCCAATCCTAAGCCTAGCACAAAGATCGTGTAGTTCGTATGCTAAAGCTTTTCTAATGTCAAGTATCATTTCCTTAGACCATGAGATTGTGCAACTCCCGGATACCGTAGGAGTGCTTTGGGTGTGCCAAACGTCACAACGTAACTGGGTGGCTATAAACGTACACTACAGGTATCTCCGAAAGTGTCTGTTAGGTTGGCACGAATCGAGACTGGGATTTGTCACTCCGTGTAAACGGAGAGGTATCTCTGGGCCCACTCGGTAGGACATCATTATATTGTGCACAATGTGATCAAGGAGTTGATCACGGGATGATGTGTTACGAAACGAGTAAAGAGACTTGCCGGTAACGAGATTGAACAAGGTATCAGGATACCGACGATCGAATCTCGGGCAAGTATCGTACCGATAGACAAAGGGAATTATATACGGGATTGATTAAGTCCTTGACATCGTGGTTCATCCGATGAGATCATCGTGGAACATGTGGGAGCCAACATGGGTATCCAGATCCCGCTGATGGTTATTGACCGGAGAGTCGTCTCGGTCATGTCTGCATGTCTTCCGAACCCGTAGGGTCTACACACTTAAGGTTCGGTGACGCTAGGGTTATAGAGATATTAGTATGCGGTAACCCGAAAGTTGTTCAGAGTCCCAGATGAGATCCCGGACGTCACGAGGAGTTCCGGAATGGTCCGGAGGTAAAGATATACATATGAGAAGTCTTGTTTTGGTCGCCGGAAAAGTTTCACGCATTATCGGTATTGTACCGGGAGTGCCGAAAGGGGTCCGAGGGTCCACCAAGGGGGTCCACCTGCCCCGGGGGGCCACATGGGCTGTAGGGGTGTGCGCCTTGGCCTATATGGGCCAAGGGCACCAGCCCCAAGAGGCCCATGCGCCAAGAGATAAGGGAAAGAAAGAGTCCTAAAAGGGGAAGGCACCTCCTAGGTGCCTTGGGGAGGATGGACTCCTCCCTGGCCGCACCCTTCCTTAGAGGAAGGGCCAAGGCTGCGCCCCCCCTTCTCCCTTGGCCCTATATATAGTGGGGGGAAGGGAGGGCAGCCACAACTAAGCCCTGGCGCCTCCCTCTCCCTCCCATGACACATCTCCCTCCTCCCGCAGCGCTTGGCGAAGCCCTATTGGAATCCCGCTACTTCCACCACCACGCCGTCGTGCTGCTGGATCTCCATCAACCTCTCCTCTGGATCAAGAAGGAGGAGACGTCGCAGCTCCGTACGTGTGTTGAACGCGGAGGTGTCGTCCGTTCGGCGCTAGGATCATCGGTGATTTGGATCACGACGAGTACGACTCCATCAACCCCGTTCTCTTGAACGCTTCCGCGCGCGATCTACAAGGGTATGTAGATCCACTCCTCCCTCGTTCCTAGATGACTCCATAGATAGATCTTGGTGACACGTAGGAAAATTTTGAATTTATGCTACGTTCCCCAACAATGTGACCATTGGGAGAGAAGGTGGGAGATGGGTTTAGCAGCCCTGGTGCTCTACGGTTATGTTTGGTTGCTAGGGTGAGAAATTCCACGGCAGAAACAGCACGGGAGTAATTTTCTTTACAACTTGAAATCCACGGGCTATCCTCCCACCACCATTTGGCACTTCGGGGCTCGGGGGATGAGGTTTTCTGGCCTTTGTGAAGAAAAGAGAGAAAAGAAGGGAAAATGAGGATCTCCTCTTGAAGCTGAGTCCCACATCATCGAGCAAGCGAGACCCATCTTAATCCTCGGATTAACCATGCAAATCAGCATAGCCAGCCGCCGGCTACAGGGAAGGGAGGAAATCCGTACTTTAGTTTTACCAAACGGATGGGGAACTCACACAGACTGATCACAAAATTGTTAGCTCCAACAAAATTGCGGCTGCATCTAAGCTAGCCATGGATGAGCACACACTCATATGATCTCCCATGGCTGCAATGAGCTGAAGCAGCTCCAATGAGTTCGCTCGACTCAATTCACTCAGTGTTGACTACCAACGCAACAACGCCGTAAGATCCAAAATCTTTGGATCAAGATGTGGGGAGTTCGTTCTTTCACGGCTCAAGCTTGTCTACAGTGAGGAAGGGCAAGTTGGGAGGACATGGAAGACTTGTCCGGGGGGGCGAGAGAAGGAAACATATGAAATGAACTTGGCCAGAACGGCAGCGGCGGCGACGACAAGAGAGAGAGAGAGAGAGAGAGA
>NC_041384.1:647928666-647934205 GCF_002162155.2 Triticum dicoccoides | reverse complement strand
GAGAGCCATGGGAATTCTTCCACGGGGTCAGGGGTAGTTTTTCTTTAGCCCGGAGATTTAACGTGGATGGTCCCGGATATCCCTCACCCATTCATCGACCAAATGCACAGCCATGCAGCCACGGGAAGGGATTCCACGCGTGGCAGCTGCCCAGGGAATGGGCGGGGATCGCGTGGGGATATCGGGCAACCAAATGAGCCCTACTAAAAGTGGATGGCTATCAAATACTCAAAGATAATGTGTGATCCGCGGTCTCGACTGCCGCTATGAAAATTGGGCAAACATGCTCGTATCAATGATAACTTAGCGAGATCATAATCGTTGATTAGCTCTAGCAAATGTTGTTTGTGCTAGTGGAACTCTTTCATTTGGACTTATGGAGATGCCAGTAAAATCTAAAATGTCAATGCCACAATGAAGTTACTTATGCCAGAAGAGTAATAACCTCGATTCAAGATGAAATTAAGGAGGATAAATTGGTGCAACATGAGAAGAAGAAAAATGCATTATAGGTGCGGAAGAACTTATATTTTGGTTAAAGTTGAAAACATTTTTTTAGACATTAAAGTTGAAAACATTTACTACCAGACTTACATTGTGGACCCAAGAGAGTAGCCGGGCCCAAGGAAAGAGTACAGAGAATCACCAATGCCACCGCATTAATCAATGCAAAGAATGCAGACGCACTCCATATCCATCACTCACCTCACCGGGGCACAATCACAGGGTTGCAAGCGGGCAACCGCCCATGGCTGTACTCTTCCTGAGGCGTCCTTTTCCCCCTATTTAACTCAGCTCCTCCGTCGCTTTCCACCTCCCGCCTCCCGTGTGTGATGCGTCAGGGCTCGCTCACATATCGCCATTGCCACTCCACTGTGCGCGCGTAGGCATTCTAGCCAGCGTAGAGTAGTGGTTAGAGCGACCAGTAGCAGCAGCCCAGTTAATACTCACGCTAGGTAAAGATACTGGATGTATCCCACGATCGACTAATCCTTGTGCTTTCTCATCGATATATATATTGGCCCAAACACTAATCTTATCCCTTCCTTCTCGAACGGTTTCTCCACTTGCATACGCGCACCCCGGCCGGGCCGAGCTCCTTTTCGCGAGAGGAAGCAGCTGGCCACTTAACTTGCTCTCGTGCTCACCTAGCTAGCTGCCTAGCTAACACCCAGCTGCCCTAGCCCCTAGCTAGCTAGCAACCTATGCGAATTGGGGAGGAGGCATGAGCAGTAGACACGAGGGCGGCGGCCATGGCGCCGCGGCGGCGGCGGCGGGAGGAGCTGGCGTGGGGAGTATCAA
Source organism: Triticum dicoccoides (assembly GCF_002162155.2). Classification (NCBI taxonomy): domain Eukaryota; kingdom Viridiplantae; phylum Streptophyta; class Magnoliopsida; order Poales; family Poaceae; genus Triticum; species Triticum dicoccoides. The sequence continues at coordinate 647,932,903 of NC_041384.1, read as the reverse complement.
GGAGGGCGGCGGCCGGGACGCGCACGAGGACGACCTGGTCATGCCGGGGTTCCGGTTCCACCCGACGGAGGAGGAGCTCATCGAGTTCTACCTCCGCCGCAAGGTGGAGGGCAAGCGCTTCAATGTCGAGCTCATCACCTTCCTCGACCTCTACCGCTACGACCCCTGGGAGCTCCCAGGTCTGGAACACAATCACTCAATTCAATTGCCGTTTTCAGAATTCAGATCTCTGTGCTGAATTTCTCATGCGTGTGTGTGTGGCTGACCGGCGACTGCAGCGCTGGCGGCGATTGGGGAGAAGGAGTGGTTCTTCTACGTGCCGAGGGACCGCAAGTACCGGAACGGGGACAGGCCCAACCGGGTGACGGCGTCGGGGTACTGGAAGGCGACGGGGGCGGACAGGATGATCCGGGCGGAGAACAACCGCTCCATCGGGCTCAAGAAGACGCTCGTCTTCTACTCCGGCAAGGCGCCCAAGGGCGTCCGCAGCAGCTGGATCATGAACGAGTACCGCCTCCCCACCGCCGACACCGACCGATACCACAAGGTATATCCTAGCTATATTATAGCATCTCCTAGAAATTCTCCTCCTGATCTATCCATCTGCGCAAGAAACGGCCGGCCGGAATTATTAATCTGCAGGTAATTTCATTAGAAGACATGAACTAGGGTTTGTGCTGCGCCTGTAGTCCTGTACTACTACTAGTTCTTTGATGTTGGGTGCCAATTTTGGGGCATCTAATTTTGCCTTTATTGTACTTCTTGTGCATATATACGCGGTTTCAGATCTACAAGTAATCAGCTAGCTAGGGCTTCAATCTTCTTCATCTTACATACTTGCACCCTGGTGTTCTTGTCATGAACAACCTATACGCACTCGATTGTATATCTATACTAGCTAGCATCTTGAACATATGGCTATGAAGAACCTAGAATTCCATCCTAGATTCCTCAATCTTTTTGACCGGAATCAATTGTAGTCAAGTTTACAATTGAATTTTAACTAGAGAGCAGACATCGTCCTCAATTCTTCGCATGCGACATTTCCTTGTGCGATCGATCCTCACGTGTTACGTCCATGAATTTGCAGACAGAAATCTCTCTCTGCCGCGTCTACAAGCGCACCGGCATCGACGACGGCCGTGGCCACCCCTCCTCGGCGCGGTCGACGATGCCCTCCCGCCGCGGCGCTGAGGCACGACAGGACAACAGACAAGGGTCATCGTCGACGTCCACGCCCACGCCGCCGCCGACTCCATCCAAGCTCCAACTTCTACAAGCAGGCGAGTGCACGTCGCCGCCGGCGCCCATGACCGATCACGCCCAAACGCACAGGCCGGCGGCTCCAAGGCAGCAGCTAGCAGCCGCCGTCAAGCCCTCAGGTGGCTCATTAGGATACCTACAGTCAACCGCGGCGGCCGGCGAACATCATCAGCAGGAGGGAGCCGCGGCTTTGCTTTACCAGCAGTACTCCAAGAGCACAAACACCTTCGCTTCCACGTACTCGCTGCTCAACCTGGTGAACGCGGCCTCCATGGGCGTCGCCTCCGCCGCGGCCATCGACGAGCTGAGCACGCTGGTGGGCCACGGCGCCACCCAGCTGCCGTCCTACCACAGCCCCGCGTCGTCCGGCGGCCACCACGACCACTTCGTCGTTCCCCTGCCGGCGCCGCCGTCGCAGCCAATTACGCCGCTGGGGACGCTGCCGATGTCGCTGGCCGCCATCTCCGACAAGATCTGGGACTGGAACCCGATCCCCGACGCGGCGGCGGGCAGAGATTACGGTGGCGCCGGCTTCAAGTGACGGATCAAGGGAAGCGCGTGCGCGGCAACAGTGCATGCACCCGTGCATGGCTAGCTGTGCAATTGGTACCACTCCACCTCTTGTACACCTCTCTCTCTCTCTCTCTCTCTCTCTCTCTCTCTCTCTCTCTCTCTCTCTCTCTCTCTCTCTCCACAGTTATTATTCTTCCGAGTAAACGAACAATTAGACCATTATAGCATTCTTGGCCAGTCCATATATAGATCACCCCATCTTCTCAGGTATCATCAAGAATTCAGGATAGATAATTTGTAATTCCTGATGAGTTCCATATAATAACCTCGTCGATTTGACAAGATACACATGCATGTGTTACTGACAATGTAGGACCTGGATGGGCGCATGTACTTGCATGTGTCTAGTGAAAAGTGCCTCGTTTTTAACTGTCTGACTTTGGACACATAAAATAATGCCATGCCGCCAGCTGCATGATTGGGCGATGACCATGGCAGAGATTGCCTCATCGGAATGATTAGGAGAGAGTGAGAACTTGCAGGCCGGGGGTGCTGTCGGGGTGTACTACAGGACCGTGTCAGAGATGGATGTGAGGATTATACTGGCCTGCTGCAATCATGTGAGCGCAACATTTGTCTTTTCTCTCTTCTCCCTCTCTCTGCATGCTCTCTGCATATACAGTCGGAGCACTGTGTTCTCTTGCCATGGTTTGTTGGATTTTTGTTAGTGCTATCATGGATTATTGGATTAGCTTGCTTGTCAGAGCGTGTCATGGACTCACTCACTCACACACTCACCGGTGGATGGTACGTACGGCCAGGCGGTGTCGTCCCAGTTTGGGCCTCGCAGATGTGTGTGGGGATGGAAGAAATGCACCGCCAAATTGGTGTGGGAGATAAGATACCTCCTGTCTACCTAGCTACTTGGCCCGTGCATGAGATGAAATCGATACCTTGGATAGGACAGTCTATACTCGTAGGGAGCAAAGCTGCTTCTGAAATATATATTGCTGGTCTTGGACTCTTGGTACTTTTAGATTCTCTTCCTCTTGTTATGTTATGTATGTAGGTGCTCACGAGAACTACTTTTCAGTTTGCGTAATGAAGTTGTGCATCTGAAGTGGTACTCATGACTAGTGTGATAACATGTCCATATGTGTCGACCCATGCTGATGCTGTATATATAGTGTGTACCCATATGTCGACATGTGTACAGCGCAACGAGGGAGGATGTTCTTACACTATCACTAAGATTTTGCGAGCCCACGATTTTCTTAATCAGTTGATATAAAGCACCACATGAAAACTAAAATCCTTGAACAAGCACGAACAGCTACATATAACTGCAATTCTTGTACCAAGGGAGGGCCTTATATCCCTCCCATAGTTATGTCCATGTCTATATATACGGCAATAGGGTTTGCGAGATCCACGTAGGGTAATATATAGCTATTTTGCAATTCGACGCAATACTATTGTATGATTGGAGAACGATACTCTTAAAAAATGTACTATGGGGACCTTCCCGCCTTGACATTGTCCATCCTCTGCCCATATGCAGATATACTAAATATTGGACTAACATGTGATATACGTTAATGTCAACACCAATCAAAGTAAATTGATTGAAAGCGATTAGGGTGGTTTTGACAGCTTATCACAAAAAAAGTAATCTTGATGTGCCTATCATACATAGTTCATACCTTGCACAAAATAATAAACGAATGATTTAAATGAAACCACTTTCAAGGGTATAATACAAAAGATCAAACATAATGTGGAGGCACGGTAGGAATTTGGTGTAAATTCCTGCTTATACCCACTAGTTTTGTCCTTGTGACAACATTTACCTATTTAGAATATCTTGCAACATTTTTAGCCCTTAGTGTGACCTTGTGTTGATTTTCATACTTACTCCTTCCATTCGAGAATATAAGGTGCATCAGTTTTCATGCAAGTCAAATTTTTGTGCGTTGCCCAAAATTATATAATAGAATATCAACATCTTCAATCCAAAATAAATAAAATATGAAAATACTTTTTGTGATATTTACATATTGATACTTTTTCTAAATACTTGGTCAAACTCACACATGGTTGACTTAAATAAGACTAGTAGACCTTATATTTTGGAACAGAGGAAGTATTATTTTCCTCAAACTGTCATGACCAATACATGTCAGGATGACGTGGTAGCTGAATAGGTCGATAACTCATACCCCAATTGGATGCCGGTTTATTCTACGTGGCAGAGGTCTAGTGTGGTGAAGCAGTATCTGTTGGACAAAATTAACACGGTTTCATATAATTCAATTTAATTGGATGGTATTTGACATGATTCGATAATGCCCCTAGCAAGTACTAGCACGTTCTCCTAACAAGTGGATTTATTTATGTAATAAACAAGTGTATTTAGCCTTTTGGTTTGGAGAAAATGGTATGATAGGGTAAAACCTGGCAC
>NC_041384.1:647906523-647928414 GCF_002162155.2 Triticum dicoccoides | reverse complement strand
GTTATTTTATAAATTTAGTTTAAAAAACGTTAATTTGTGTGATGTCCCGGTGTATTTTCTCGGCATAAAATTGACAGGTTCACATTCACTTCCACCAACAAATATCGCACATCTATTACAGAAACCAAGATTTTTTAGGTTGGAAAAACTAAGTTTTCAAAATTAAAGAACTTTTGCACCTGCTTTTTCCCATCAAGTCAACCCGGTGCGTACTGCACACGTCTCGATCGACCTGTCCACACAAAATCCACACGTATACAAATCTCGTCTAGGAAGATGGCATGCGGGCTAGCTCACTCCCGTACGTGGTGAAAGCCTCGGCGGGCGACGTCATCGAATGGGACTCGCCGTACGTCCGAGAGAGAGAGAGCGAGAGAGAGAGCATGGACGAATTACGATCAAACAAACACAAACCGGCCGGCCGGTACGTACGTGCCGTGGCTTTGCACACGCGATAAAAGCGCGCGTGAGCGTGAGCTCGGCCGGGCCCGCGCGCGTTCGAGTGTACCACGTACGTACCCATCGATCGGCGAGCTCGGCAGCGCCATGATGAGCGCCACCACCAGCACCTCAAACCCCCGTCGCATGTCGGATCCGCCCCATTTGCCAAGCCGGTCGACGGATCGCTTTTTGGCCCACGGATCGATGGCGCCCGTGCCCGCTCCCGCGCCCTTCTCCTACGCTTGCGCATCAGCACATGTGCGTGCGTCCAACGATGGAGCCGATCGATCGAACCGGCCTGATGATGATGACTAACTAGGCGCAAGTTTAGGCGGAAAGCGCGCTTTCCGAGGCGATAAAGGCCGGCTTTCCGCGCACGCGCGGTTCGCGCGATTACTATTCCTGCACCGGATCGATCGACATGAGCGGCATGATGAACTCGTTGAAACTGTGTGCTCATCGGCCAGAAAAGGTTCGTTAACTAACAGCTGCAGCAAGCTACGTATTGCCTTTTCTCGTCGGAGTACTGTACTGCGGCCGCCACGGGACCATGCATGGCGATCGATCGATTGGGCACTTGATCGTAGGCACAGAGGGCGGAAAGGCCGGGTGTCCCCGAGATGCGTGCCAGGTGACAGACAACACGCTGCACGCGCGCGCGCACGCTCGACTGCGGCCATGGACGCACGTAGTAGTACTACGTGGTCGTTGATGGATCGCGCTCGATCGCCCGCGCGCCAACCATGGACGCGCGCGCGTGCCGGGCGGCCGGTGAGCGGAAAAGATCCGTCCACCATACAGCCAGCCAGATACAGCAATTCGATCCGTGGCTGGCTACGCCCAAGATGGCACGGCCGGTGCGGCCGAGCCGAGCGGTGCGGTGCGCGCGCGCCGGGGGCGGCCGTGTGGAGCCGGCCGGACTTAACTGCGGCGGTTGGTTCACGGGTTTGCACAGTTCGTGTCGCGAGCGGTGCTAGCTGGAGACTTGGAGTGGTGCTGGGCTGCTGGCATCTGGAATGATTATATGCCATGCAATCTCTCCGGGTTTCCGGAGCCCGATCCGTACTTTGCCGATCGAATGTTCCTACAGTCGCACCACTGTTCAGCCACATGACAGTTGACAAAGGACACACACGACACAAGCGACGGCACTCGGCTGCTCGGTCGCGATGTTCCTTTGGCCCTGGCACTGGATCCAATCCAACGGAGGCAGAGTTTCAGAGAAACTCCTGCTGCTGTTGTTCTAACACTCATACGGGAGTGCACTGGGCCAGCAAGGCATTCAATTCCGGCGGTGAGGTGCTACAATGTCAGCACTGTGGCCGGTTCCTTCCGTACTCCAAGCGTGCCACTAGGCGGGTCCATTCCTGCCACCGCCCTTTCTTTTAAGACAGGATCGAACGCGCGTACCTGTAACTGACCGCCAAGCCATGGCCATGGCCATGGCTGCTTTCGGTCTCCATCCACCTAGATCCTCCTATCAGCGCTGGGGATCCGTACTCCCCCGACCAGCTGTTAAAGATTGGGATGCTTGAGTGGACGTCATAGATCGATATGCCTTGTCGGTATTAAGTATTAACGCAGAAAAGTGAACCGGTCTTCTCAAAATAAGTGTCTCAAATATAGCACAAAGGTATAGCACAAAGGTTAATTTCGGGACGGAGGGAGTGCAAAAACCCATGGGACTACTATCTCCTTTCTGGTTTATAGGGCATGCGTGTACCCCTGATCTATAATTTGACAAACATAAGATGAGTTGTATAGTCTAAAAATTACACCATTAGAAAGTATACAATTTGAAATTTCTAATGATATATTCTTTGTGATATATAACTTGTATTATATTGGTCTATTTGTCAACCTAGTGATAAACGCATGCCTTATAAACCAGAAAGGAGCTGGTATTATTCAGAGCAGCACTGTACTGTGCAGGAGGCAACTTTTTTTTTTAGGTTGTGCAGGAGGCAACCGAACGAGTAGCACTGCAGGGCATGTCTCATTCCGCAAGAACTCGGGGGCTCACATTGGGCCTACCACTTACGGCTAAACTATGCTAAAGGCAAGTGGGATGGCCCGGCCCGTTTCCACCCCTTACTCTCTCATTGTACACCTGGAGAGCTCCTCGTTGGCGCCTTAATCGCCTTATGAGCTTTCGGGTGCCCCTATGTCTCGCTTCACACGAGACGTAGGAAACTCCCTTAATCGCCTTATGAACTTTTGGGTGCCCCTATGTCTCGCTTCACACGAGACGTAGGAAACTCTCGCGTGACGGCAAACACAAGATGGACCGGCCCAGGCGCGCGGGAGCCACAACCTTGTTTTTTCACATTTTTTGTTGTTCGTTCTTTTGCTTTTTTAAAAAATTGTGTATACTTCTAAATAATCAAAATATATGGAAATAATGTTAACCAAGCGTTTTAAAAATGTTAAATATGTATAGAGAAAATGTTTCTCATGTATACAAATAATATACAGTGTGCGTGGAAAAAGTTGATCATGTAAATACAAATGTTAATCAAGCATTTAAGAAATGTTAACAAGTATTTGAAAAATATTAATTAAACATATGAAAAATGTTAAATGTGTATATCAAAAATGTTGACCATGTACTAAAAAAATCTTCTATTTGAAAAATGTTAAATGTGTATAGAAAAAATGTTGATTATGTATTTATAAATTTTTATCTTGTACTTGAGAAATGTTCACCAACCATTTCAACAAAATGCTAAATGTTATAAGAAAAAGTGTTGACCATGTATTCATAAAATGTAAAACTTGTATTTGAGAGATGTTAAATGTATATTAAAAATATATTAGATATATACCCAAAAAATAGACATCTGAAAAAATATTTTCCAAAAATTTAATCATGTATTTAAACAATGTTAATCTGTATATAGCATAATAAAAATGTTGAATCGGTACTGACAAAGTTAACACGTGTTGAACAAAAAGGAAGCCGATGAAAATCGACAAATAATAAAAAAAAATGAAGAGAACCAATGATTAACAAAAAACAAAAAAGCTGATCATGTAATTAAAAATGTTAAGCAAGTATTTGAAATATGATAAATGTGTATATAAAAAATGTTGACCATGTATTAAAAAAATCTTCTATTTGAAAAATGTTATATGTATATAGAAAAATGTTGATTATGTATTCATTAAATGTTAATCTTGTACTTGAAAAATGTTAACCAACCATTTGAACAAAATGTTAAATGTTATAAGAACAAATGTTGACCACATATTCATCAAATGTTAAACTTGTATTTGAGAGATGTTAAACATGTATTAAAAATGTATTAGATATATACCAAAAATAGACATCTGAAAAAATATTTTCAAAAAATTAATCATGTATTTAAAAAAATGTTGAATAGGTACTGAAAATGTTAACAGTTGTTGAACGAAATGGAAGCCAACGAAAATTGACAAAAAAATGAAGAAAACAAATGATTAATAAAAACAAACAGAAAACGAAAGAATGAAAATAGAAGAAACTAATGTAAAAGAATAAAACAGAGAAAATCGAGAAAGAAAGAAAGAAATCCAAAGAAAACCAAGAAGAACGAAGAAAGAAAGAGAAAACGAAAGGAACTAAATAAAAATGAAAAAGGAAAGAAAAAAAGAAGAAGAAAAAGAGAAAGAGACAAATAAAAATGAAGAAAAATAAAAAAACGGTGAAGACCGGGAAGAGAAGAAAACCAAAGAAAAGGCAAAGAAAGCATGGGGGAAACATGAATAAAACAATGAAAACCAGTGAAAAACAACAGAAAAACAAATGAGAGGAAGGAAACCGGAGAAGAAAGAAAAGAAAATGAGAGGGAAAAACAAAAAAACAAGGGAAGCCAACCCATCGAACGAACACAGCGACCGCAATTGAATTCGAATGAACGAAAAACAAACAACGAACAAGTGTGAGGGAATCCATTCAGTGTGATGGAAGGAACACTAGTAGAAAAAAAGCCTAGCTATGACGTGCCAAAAACAACCTTGTTGGCGTAGACACACGACGCCACTAATATTACGCCATTGCTAAAATGTAGTGGGGGCGTTGGAGGACACGTCAGCAGTATCCTACATCGTGCTGGCATATCACCAGTCCAACGCCAGCACTAAGTCCATCATAACTCTGCGTGCCTGCTCGTCCAATGCCAGCAAATGATTTTTTTGTAATAAAAAAATTACTCATCAACACTAGCTACTTACTTAATAGATACTATTGAACATAATATACTCATCAACACTTGTTGGAAATATGCCCTAGAGGCAATAATAAAAGGGTTATTATTATTATATTTCCTTGTTCATGATAATTGTCTATTGTTCATGCTATAATTGTGTTATCCGGAAATCATAATACATGTGTGAATACATAGACGACAACATGTCCCTAGTGAGCCTCTAGTTGATTAGCTCATTGATTAATAGATGGTTACAGTTTCCTGACCATGGACATTGGATGTCATTGATAACGGGATCACATCATTAGGAGAATGATGTGATGGACAAGACCCAATCCTAAGCATAGCGCAAGATCGTGTAGTTCGTCTGCTAAAGCTTTTCTAATGCCAAGTATCTTTTCCTTAGACCATGAGATTGTGCAACTCCCGGTACTGTAGGAATGCTTTGGGTGTGCCAAACGTCACAATGTAACTGGGTGGCTATAAAGGTGCACTACGGGTATCTCCAAAAGTGTCTGTTGGGTTGGCACGAATCGAGACTGGGATTTGTCACTCCGTATGACGGAGAGGTATCTCTGGACCCACTCGGTAAGACATCATCGTGATGAGCTCAATGTGACTAAGGGGTTGGTCATGGGATGATGTGTTACAGAACGAGTAAAGAGACTTGTCGTAACGAGATTGAACAAGGTATCGATATACCGACCATCGAATCTCGGGCAAGTGCTATACCGGTAGACAAAGGGAATCGTATACGGGATTGATTGAATCCTCGACATCGTGGTTCATCCGATGAGATCATTGTGGAACATGTGGGAGCCAACATGGGTATCCAGATCCCGCTGTTGGCTATTGGCTGGAGAGATGTCTCGGTCATGTCTACATGATTCCCGAACCCATAGGGTCTACACACTTAAGGTTCGATGACGCTAGTGTTATAGGGAAAGTTTGTACGTGGTTACCAAATGTTGTTAGGAGTCCCGGATGAGATCCTGGACATAACAAGGAGTTCTAGAATGGTCCGAAGAAAAAGATTTATATATGGGAAGTCCTTATTCGATCGCCGGAAGTGTTCGGGGGTTTATCGGTATTGTACCGGGACCACCGAAAGGGTTCCGGAGGTCCACCGGGAGGGTCCACCTGCCCCGAAGGGCCCTATGGGCTAAATATGGAGGGGGAACCAGTCCCTAGGTGGGCTGGGCACCAAACCCCCTAGGGCCGATGCGCCTAGGGTTTGGGGAACCCTAAAGGGGGCGCCCCCCTTGGCTTAGGGGGCAAGCCTGCCCCCCTTGGCCGCCGCCCCCCTCTAGATCCATCTGGAGGGGGCCGGCCCCCTCTCCCTTGCCCCTATAAATAGAGGGGAGGTGGGAGGGCAGCCACACCACATCCAAGGCGCAGCCCTCCCCCTCCCCAACACCTCCTCCTCCTCCCGCGACGCTTGGCAAAGCCCTGCCGGAGTACCACGCTTCTCCAACACCACCACGCCGTCGTGCTGCTGCTGGACGGAGTCTTCCCCAACCTCTCCCTCTCTCCCTGCTGGATCAAGGCGTGGGAGACGTCATCGGGCGGCACGTGTGTTGAACGTGAAGGCGCCGTTGTTCGTCGCTTTGATCGGAATCAACCGTGGTCTGAATCACCACGAGTACGAACCCCTCATCCGCGTTCTTGTAACACTTCTGTGTCGTGATATTCAAGGGTGAGGGAGTCCTGGATTAGGGGGTCTCCGGACAGCCGGACTATATCCTTTGGCCGGACTGTTGGACTATGAAGATACAAGTTTGAAGACTTCGTCCCGTGTCCGGATGGGACTCCACTTGGCGTGGAAGGCAAGCTAGGCAATACAGATATGTATATCTCCTCCTTTCTAACCGACCTTGTGTAACCCTAGCCCCCTCCAGTGTCTATATAAACCGGAGGGTTTTAGTCCGTAGGACAATATACAATCATACCATAGGCTAGCTTCTAGGGTTTAGCCTCTTTGATCTCGTGGTAGATCAACTCTTGTATGTTGGGGATCGTAGCAAAAATTTAAAATTTTCTACGCATCACCAAGATCAATCTATGGAGTCATCTAGCAACGAGAGGGAGAAGAGTGCATCTACATACCCTTGTAGATCGCGAGCGGAAGCGTTCAAGAGAACGGGGTTGATGGAGTCGTACTTGACGTGATCCAAAGCACCGATGATCCTAGCGCCGAACGGACGGCACCTCCGCGTTCAACACACATACGGAGCGGAGACGTCTCCCGGGCCTTGATCCAGCAAGGAGGAGGGAGAGGTTGAGGAAGAGAGCTCCAACAGCAGCACGACGGCGTGGTGGTGGTGGAGCGGCAGTACTCCGGCAGGGCTTCGCCAAGCTCTTAACACAGGAGGAGAGGTGTTGGGGAGGGGAGGGGCTGCACCTTTGATAAGTTCTGCAACCCTCCCCTTTCCCCTCTATTTATAAGGGAAGGAGGAAGGGGCGGGCCCCCTCTAGATGAGATCTAGAGGGGGGCGGCGGCCAAGGGGTGGCTTGCCCCCAAGCAAGGGGGGCGCCCCCTCTAGGGTTTCCCCCCCAACCCTAGGCGCATGGGCCCAAGGGGGGTGCGCCCAGCCCACTTGGGGCTGGTTCCCTTTCCTCTACGGCCCATGAGGCCCTCCGAGAGAGGTGGCCCCTCCCGGTGGACCCCTGGAACCCCTCCGGTGGCCCCGGTACAATACCGATATGCCCCTGAACCTTTCCGGTGACCGTATGACAACTTCCTATATATAAATCTTCACCTCTGGACCATTCCGGAACTCCTCGTGATGTCCGGGATCTCATCCGGGACTCCAAACAACATTCTGTAATCACATACAAGTCTTCCTAATAACCCTAGCATCATCGAACCTTAAGTGTGTAGACCCTATGGGTTCGGAAACCATGCAGACATGACCGAGACAACTCTCCGGCCAATAACCAACAGCGGGATCTGGATACCCATGTTGGCTCCCACATCTTCCACGATGATCTCATCGGATGAACCATGATGTCGAGGATTCAAACAATCCCGTATACAATTCCCTTTGTCAATCGGTACGTTACTTGCCCGAGATTCGATCGTCGGTATCCCAATACCTCGTTCAATCTCGTTACCGACAAGTCACTTTACTCGTTCCGTAACACATCATCTCGTGACCAACCCTTAGTCACATTGAGCTCATTACGATGATGTCTTACCGAGTGGGCCCTCAGATACCACTCCGTCATACGGAGTGACAAATCCCAGTCTCGATTCGTGCCAACCCAACAGACACTTTCGGAGATACCCGTAGTGCACCTTTATAGTCACCCAGTTACGTTGTGACGTTTGGCATACCCAAAGTATTCCTACAGTATCCGGGAGTTGCACAATCTCATGGTCTAAGGAAAAGATACTTGGCATTAGAAAAGCTTTAGCAGACGAACTACACGATCTTGCGCTATGCTTAGGATTGGGTCTTGTCCATCACATCATTCTCCTAATGATGTGATCCCGTTATCAATGACATCCAATGTCCATGGTCAGGAAACTGTAACCATCTATTGATCAACGAGCTAGTCAACTAGAGGCTCACTAGGGACATGTTGCCGTCTATGTATTCACACATGTATTACGATTTCCGGATAACACAATTATAGCATGAACAATAGACAATTATCATGAACAAGGAAATAAAATAATAACCATTTTATTATTGCCTCCAGGGCATATTTCCAACATTGTAATACTCATATCATCAAGAACAATCAAGCAGGACGTAGGGTATCACCTCCATCAAGAGTGCCCGAACCTGGGTAAACATCGTGTCCCCTGCCTCCTGTTACCATCCACCTTAGACGCACAGTTCGGGACCCCCTACTCAAGATTCGCCGGTTTTGACACCGACATTGGTGCTTTCATTGAGAGTTCCACTGTGTCGTCACAATAAGGTTTGATGGATCCTTCGATCATCGCTAGCGATGCGGTCAAGGGTGAGGCTTTCCTCCCCGGACAGACCTTCGTATTCAGCGGCTTCGCACTACGGGCCAATTCGCTTGGCCATCTGGAGCAAATCAAAAGCTACGCCCCTGGCCATCAGGTCAGATTTGGAAACTTGAACTACACGGCCGACATTCGTGGAGACTTGATCTTTGACGGATTCGAGCCCATGCCGGACGCGCCGCACAGTCGCAACGAGCATGACATAACTCTGCCGTCGGACAGTGTTCGGGAGATCGCATCCGCAACTACTCTGGCCGTTATCCCGGAGCAAATCGCGCCATCCGAGAGCGGAGGGATAGACCCTCCATGGAGGCTGCACTCTCAGTCGCGATAGAGCCAAATACTGACTTCACCCCTTACGAGAGCCGTGTCACCGAACCATGGGATTAATCTCCGGCCACGGACTCTGAGCCGCTCACATTCATGCCCGTCGAGTCCGACTGGGCGCCGATCATGGAGTTCACCCCCGTGGATATCTTTCAGCACTCACCTTTCGGATATGTGCTAAATTCATTTAGGTCTCTCTCCTTGTCAAGAGAACCTTGGCCGAACTATGTCCGGCCAAAATGGGATGCGGACGACGAAGAAATTCACTGCCCACCCACCACCCACTTAGTAGCCACTGTTGATGACTTAACCGACATGCTCGACTTCGACTCCGAAGACATCGACGGTATGGACGACGATGCCGGAGACAAACAGGAACCACCGCCCACAGGGCGCCGGACCACCACTTCATCACATGACGTATACATGGTGGATACACCCAGAGAGGGCAATGGCGAAGAGACAGCGGGGGATGCACCCTCCAAGCTGTTGAGGAACGTAGTAATTTCAAATTTTTCCTACGCACATGCAAGATCATGGTGATGCATAGCAACGAGAGGGGAGAGTGTGATCTACGTACCCTTGTAGACCGACAGCAGAAGCGTTATGACAACGCGGTTGATGTAGTCGTATGTCTTCACGGCCCGATCGATCAAGCACCGAAACTACGGCACCTCCGAGTTTTAGCACACGTTCAGCTCGATGACGATCCCCGGACTCCGATCCAGCAAAGTGTCGGGGAAGAGTTCCGTCAGCACGACGGCATGGTGACGATCCCCTCTCTCTCTCCACTAAGGCCCATAAGGCCCATTACTTCTCCCGAGGGGGTTCCGGTAACCCTCCGGCACTCCGGTTTTCTCCGAAATCACCCGGAACACTTCCGGTGTCCGAATATAGTCGTCCAATATATCAATCTTTATGTCTCGACCATTTTGAGACTCCTCGTCATGTCCGTGATCACATCCGGGACTCCGAACTAACTTCGGTACATCAAAACTCATAAACTCATAATATAACTGTCATCGAAACCTTAAGCGCGCGAACCCTACGGGTTCGAGAACAATGTAGACATGACCAAGACATGTCTCTGGTCAATAACCAATAGCGGAACCTGGATGCTCATATTGGCTCCCACATATTCTACGAAGATCTTTATCGGTCAGACCGCATAACAATGTACGTTGTTCCCTTTGTCATCGGTATGTGACTAGATTCGATCGTCGGTATCTTAATACCTAGTTCAATCTCGTTACCGGCAAGTCTCTTTACTCGTTTCGTAATACATCATCTCACAACTAACTCATTAGTTGCAATGCTTGCAAGGCTTATGTGATGTGCATTACCGAGAGGGCCCAGAGATACCTCTCCGACAATCGGAGTGACAAATCCTAATCTCGAAATACGCCAACCCAACATTTACCTTTGGAGACACCTGTAGAGCTCCTTTATAATCACCCAGTTACGTTGTGACGTTTGGTAGCACACAAAGTGTTCCTCCGGCAAACGGGAGTTGCATAATCTCATAGTCATAGGAACATGTATAAGTCATGAAGAAAGCAATAGCAACATACTAAACGATCGGGTGCTAAGCTAATGGAATGGGTCATGTCAATCACATCATTCTTCTAATGATGTGATCCCGTTAATCAAATAACAACTCTTTTGTTCATGGTTAGGAAACATAACCATCTTCGATTAACGAGCTAGTCAAGTAGAGGCATACTAGTGACGTTTAGTTTGTCTATGTATTCACACAAGTATTATGTTTCCGGATAATACAATTCTAGCATGAATAATAAACATTTATCATCATATAAGGAAATAAAATAATAACATTATTATTGCCTCTAGGGCATATTTCCTTCAGTCTCCCACTTGCACTAGAGTCAATAATCTAGATTACACAGTAATGATTCTAACACCCATGGAGCTTTGGTGATGATCATGTTTTGCTCGTGGAAGAGGCTTAGTCAACGGGTCTGCAACATTCAGATCCGTATGTATCTTGCAAATCTCTATGTCTCCCACCTGGACTAGATCCCGGATGGAATTGAAGCATCTCTTGATGTGCTTGGTTCTCTTGTGAAATTTAGATTCCTTTGCCAAGGCAATTGCACCAGTATTGTCACAAAAGATTTTCATTGGACCCGATGCACTAGGTATGACACCTAGATCGGATATGAACTCCTTCATCCGGACTCCTTCGTTTGTTGCTTCCGAAGCATCTATGTACTCCGCTTCACATGTAGATCCCGCCACAACGCTTTGTTTAGAACCGCACCAACTGACAGCTCCACCGTTTAATATAAACACGTATCCAGTTTGCGATTTAGAATCGTCCGGATCAGTGTCAAAGCTTGCATCAACGTAACCATTTACGATGAGCTCTTTGTCACCTCCATATATGAGAAACATATCCTTAGTCCTTTTCAGGTATTTCAGGATGTTCTTGACCGCTGTCCAGCGATCCATTCCTGGATTACTTTGGTACCTCCCTGCTAGACTTATAGCAAGACACACAACAGGTCTGGTACACAACATTGCATACATGATAAAGCCTATGGCTGAAGCATAGGGAACATCTTTCATTTTCTCTCTATCTTCTGCATTGGTCGGGCATTGAGTCTTACTCAATTTCACACCTTGTAACACAGGCAAGAATCCTTTCTTTGCTTGATCCATTTTGAACTTCTTCAAAAAAATTGTCAAGGTATGTGCTTTGTGAAAGTCCAATTAAGCATCTTGATCTATCTCTATAGATCTTAATGCCCAATATGTAAGCAGCTTCACCAAGGTCTTTCATTGAAAAACTCTTATTCAAGTATCCCTTTATGCTATCCAGAAATTCTATATCATTTCCGATTAGTAATATGTCATCTACATATAATATCAGAAATGCTACAGAGCTCCCACTCACTTTCTTGTAAATACAGGCTTCTCCAAAAGTCTGTACAAAACCAAATGCTTTGATCACACTATCAAAGCATTTATTCCAACTCCGAGAGGCTTGCACCAGTCCATAAATGGATCGCTGGAGCTTGCACACTTTGTTAGCTCCCTTTGGATCGACAAAACCTTTCGGTTGCATCATATACAACTCTTCTTCCAGAAATCCATTCAGGAATGCAATTTTGACATCCATCTGCCAAATTTCATAATCATAAAATGCGTCAATTGCTAACATGATTCGGACAGACTTAAGCATTGCTACGGGTGAGAAGGTCTCATCGTAGTCAATCCCTTGAACTTGTTGAAAACCTTTTGCGACAAGTCGAGCTTTGTAGACAATAACATTACCGTCAGCGTCAGTCTTCTTCTTGAAGATCCAATTATTCTCAATTGCTTGCCGATCTTTGGGCAAGTCAACCGAAGTCCATACTTTGTTCTCATACATGGATCCCATCTCAGATTTCATGGCTTCAAGCCATTTTGCGGAATCTGGGCTCACCATCGCTTCTCCATAGTTCGTAGGTTCATCATGATCTAGTAGCATGACTTCCAGAACAGGATTACCGTACCACTCTGGTGCGGATCTTACTCTGGTTGATCTATGAGGTTCAGTAGTATCTTGTTCTGAAGTTTCATGATCATCATCATTAGCTTCCTCACTAATTGGTGTAGGTGTCATAGAAACTGATTTCTGTGATGAACTACTTTCCAATAAGGGAGCAGGTACAGTTACCTCATCAAGTTCTACTTTCCTCCCACTCACTTCTTTCGAGAGAAACTCCTACTCTAGAAAGTTTCCGAATTTAGCAACAAAAGTCTTGCCTTCGGATCTGTGATAGAAGGTGCATCCAATAGTTTCCTTTGGATATCCTATGAAGACACATTTCTCCGATTTGGGTTCGAGCTTATCAGGTTGAAGTTTTTTCACATAAGCATCGCAGCCCCAAACTTTCAGAAACGATAACTTTGGTTTCTTGCCAAACCACAGTTCATAAGGCGCCGTCTCAACGGATTTTGATGGTGCCCTATTTAACATGAATGCGGCCGTCTCTAGAGCATAACCCCAAAACGATAGCGGTAAATCAGTAAGAGACATCATAGATCGCACCATATCAAGTAAAGTACGATTACGACGTTCGGACACACCATTACGCTGTGGTGTTCCGGGTGGCGTGAGTTGCGAAACTATTCCACATTGTTTCAAATGTACACCAAACTCGTAACTCAAATATTCTCCTCCACGATCAAATCGTAGGAATTTTATTTTCTTGTTACGATGATTTTCAACTTCACTCTGAAATTCTTTGAACCTTTCAAATGTTTCAAACTTATGTTTCATTAAGTAGATATACCCATATCTGCTTAAGTCATCTGTGAAGGTGAGAAAATAATGATATCCGCCACGAGCCTCAACATTCATCGGACCACATACATCTGTATGTATGATTTCCAATAAATCTGTTGCTCTCCCCATAGTACCAGAGAATGGTGTTTTTGTCATCTTACCCATAAGGCACGGTTCGCAAGTACCAAGTGATTCATAATCAAGTGGTTCCAAAAGTCCATCAGTATGGAGTTTCTTCATGCGCTTTATACCGATATGACATAAACGGCAGTGCCACAAATAAGTTGCACTACCATTATCAACTCTGCATCTTTTGGCTTCAACATTATGAATATGTGTGTCACTACTATCGAGATTTAATAAGAATAGACCATTCTTCATGGGTGCATGACCATAAAAGATTTTATTCATGAAAATAGAACAACCATTATTCTCTGATTTAAATGAATAACCGTCTCGCATCAAACAAGATCCAGATATAATGTTCATGCTTAACGCTGGCACCAAATAACAATTATTTAGGTCTAATATTAATCCCGAAGGTAGATGTAGAGGTAGCATGCCGACCGCGATCACATCGACTTTGGAACCATTTCCCACACGCATCGTCACCCCGTCCTTAGCCAATCTTCGCTTAATCCGTAGTCCCTATTTCGAGTTGCAAATGTTAGCAACAGAACCAGTATCAAATACCCAGGTGCTACTGCGAGCATTAGTAAGGTACACATCAATAACATGTATATCACATATACCTTTGTTCACCTTGCCATCCTTCTTATCCGCCAAATACTTGGGGCAGTTCCGCTTCCAGTAACCAGTCTGCTTGCAGTAGAAGCACTCAGTTTCAGGCTTAGGTCCAGATTTGGGTTTCTTATCTTGAGCAGCAACTTGCTTGTTGTTCTTTTTGAAGTTCCCCTTCTTCTTCCCTTTGCCCTTTTTCTTGAAACTAGTCGTCTTGTTGACCATCAACACTTGATGCTCCTTCTTGATTTCTACCTCCGCAGCTTTCAGCATAGCGAAGAGCTCGGGAATAGTCTTATTCATCCCTTGCATATTATAGTTCATCACGAAGCTCTTGTAGCTAGGTGGCAATGATTGGAGAATTCTATCAATGACGCAATCATCTGGAAGATTAACTCCCAATTGAATCAACTGATTATTATACCTAGACATTTTGAGTATATGCTCACTGATAGAACTGTTCTCCTCCATCTTGCAGCTATAGAACTTATTGGAGACTTCATATCTCTCAATCCGGGCATTTGCTTGAAATAACTTCAACTCCTAGAACATCTCATATGCTCCATGACGTTCAAAACGTCGTTGAAGTCCCGATTCTAAGCCGTAAAGCATGGCACACTGAACTATCGAGTAATCATCAGCTTTGCTCTGCCAGACATTCATAACATCTGGTGTTGCTCTAGCAGCAGGCCTGGCACCCAGCGGTGCTTCCAGGACGTAATTCTTCTGTGCATCAATGAGGATAATCCTGAAGTTACGGACCCAGTCCGTGTAATTGCTACCATCATCTTTCAACTTTGCTTTCTCAAGGAACGCATTAAAATTCAACGGAACAACAGCACGGGCCATCTATCTACAATCAAACATAAGCAAGCAAGATACTACCAGGTACTAAGTTCATGATAAATTTAAGTTTAATTAATCATATTACTAAAGAACTCCCACTTAGATAGACATCCCTCTAATCCTCTAAGTGATTACGTGATCCAAATCAACTAAACCATGTTCGATCATCACGTGAGATGGAGTAGTTTCATTGGTGAACATCACTATGTTGATCATATCTACTATATGATTCACGCTCGACCTTTCGGTCTCTGTGTTCCGAGGCCATATCTGTATATGCTTGGCTCATCAAGTATAACCTGAGTATTCCGCGTGTGCAACTGTTTTGCACCCGTTGTATTTGAACGTAGAGCCTATCACACCCGATCATCACGTGGTGTCTCAGCACAAAGAACTTTTGCAACGGTGCATACTCAGGGAGAACACTTCTTGATAATTAGTGAGAGATCATCTTAAAATGCTACCCTCAATCAAAGCAAGATAAGATGCATAGAAGATAAACATCACATGCAATCAATATAAGTGATATGATATGGCCATCATCTTGTGCTTGTGATCTCCATCTTTGAAGCACCGTCATGATCACCATCGTCACCGGCGCGACACCTTGATCACCATGGTAGCATCGTTGTCGTCTCGCCAATCTTATGCTTCCACGACTATCGCTACCGCTTAGTGATAAAGTAAAGCATTACAGCGCAGTTGCATTGCATAGAATAAAGCGACAACCATATGGCTCCTGCCAGTTGCCGATAACTTGGTTACAAAACATGATCATCTCATACAATAAAATTTAGCATCATGTCTTGACCATATCACATCACAACATGCCCTGCAAAAACAAGTTAGACGTCCTCTACTTTGTTGTTGCAAGTTTTACGTGGCTGCTACGGGCTTAAGCAAGAACCAATCTTACCTACGCATCAAAACCACAACGATAGTTTGTCAAGTTGGTGCTGTTTTAACCTTCGCAAGGACCGGGCGTAGCCACACTCGGTTCAACTAAAGTTGGAGAAACTGACACCCGCTAGCCACCTTTCTGCAAAGCACGTCGGGAGAACTGGTCTCGCGTAAGCGTACGCGTAATGTCGGTCCGGGCCGCTTCGTCCAACAAAACCGCCGAACCAAAGTATGACATGCTGGTAAGCAGTATGACTTATATCGCCCACAACTCACTTGTGTTCTACTCGTACATATATCATCAACACATAAAACCTGGCTCTGATACCACTGTTGAGGAACGTAGCAATTTTAAAATTTTCCTACGCACACGCAAGATCATGGTGATGCATAGCAACAAGAGGGGAGAGTGTGATCTACGTACCCTTGTAGACCGACAGCGGAAGCGTTATGACAACGCGGTTGATGTAGTCGTATGTCTTCACGGCCCGATCAATCAAGCACCGAAACTACGGCACCTCCGAGTTTTAGCACACGTTCAACTCGATGACGATCCCCGGACTCCGATCCAGCAAATTGTCGGGGAAGAGTTCCGTCAGCACGACGGTGTGGTGACGATCTTGATGTTCTACTGTCGCAGGGTTTCGCCTAAGCACCGCTACAATATTATCAAGGATTATGATGGAAGGGGGCACCGCACACGGCTAAGAAAACGATCACGTTGATCAACTTGTGTGTCTAGTGGTGCCCCCTGCCCCCGTATATAAAGGAGCAAGGGGAGGAGGTCGGCCGGCCCTATGGCGCGTCAAGGAGGAGGAGTCCTCCTAGTAGGAGTAGGACTCCCCTCTTTCCTACTCCTACTAGCAGGGGGAAAGGAAGGGGGAGAGGGAGAAGGAAAAGGGGGGCGCCGCCCCCCCCCCCCTCTCCTAGTCCAATTCGGACCAGGGGAGGAGGCGTGCGGCCCACCCTGGCTGCCCCTCTCTCTCCACTAAGGCCCATAAGGCCCATTACTTCTCCCGGGGGGTTCCAGTAACCCTCCGGCACTCCAGTTTTCTCCGAAATCACCCGGAACACTTCCGGTGTCTGAATATAGTCGTCCAATATATCAATCTTGATGTCTCGACCATTTCGAGACTTCTCGTCATGTCCGTGATCACATCCGGGACTCCGAACTAACTTCGGTACATCAAAACTCATAAACTCATAATATAACTGTCATCGAAACCTTAAGCGTGCGGACCCTACGGGTTTGAGAACAATGTAGACATGACCGAGACATGTCTCCGGTCAATAACCAATAGCGGAACCTGGATGCTCATATTGGCTCCCACATATTCTATGAAGATCTTTATCGGTCAGACCGCATAACAACGTACGTTGTTCCCTTTATCATCGGTATGTGACTTGCCCGAGATTCGATCGTCGGTATCTTAATACCTAGTTCAATCTCGTTACCGGCAAGTCTCTTTACTCGATTCGTAATACATCATCTCACAACTAACTCATTAGTTGCAATGCTTGCAAGGCTTATGTGATGTGCATTACCGAGAGGGCCCAGAGATACCTCTCCGACAATCGGAGTGACAAATCCTAATCTCGAAATACGCCAACCCAACATTTACCTTTGGAGACACCTGTAGAGCTCCTTTATAATCACCCAGTTACGTTGTAACGTTTGGTAGGACACAAAGTGTTCCTCTGGCAAATGGGAGTTGCATAATCTCATAGTCATAGGAACATGTATAAGTCATGAAGAAAGCAATAGCAACATACTAAACGATCGGGTGCTAAGCTAATGGAATGGGTCATGTCAATCACATCATTCTTCTAATGATGTGATCCCGTTAATCAAATAACAACTCTTTTTTTCATGGTGAGGAAACATAACCATCTTCGATTAACGAGCTAGTCAAGTAGAGGCATACTAGTGACATTTAGTTTGTCTATGTATTCACACAAGTATATTATGTTTTCGGATAATACAATTCTAGCATGAATAATAAACATTTATCATGATATAAGGAAATAAAATAATAACATTATTATTGCCTCTAGGGCATATTTCCTTCACATGCAACCCAAGCGCCAACGTTAGTGGCGCCGCTCTAAGTCCCGCCATAGCAAAAACAGCGATAACAGCGGAAGAGAGAATAATAGTCCGCTCGACTCTGGAAGAAACATCAACTGCACCACCCCGGTGGCAGAAAACGATCAAGATGCAAACTGCAAACATAGTACGGATCCGATGTCCGAACACGATGATGCCAAGGATAAGCCTCATCAAACCCCGTCTGGGGAAGAAAGCAGTCTTGACGAAGATGCACGCATCATGCCGAAAACACACTTGGAGCAAGAGAACCTCCGCAGAAGGCTTATTGCCACAGCGAGGAGCCTGAAGAAACAGAAGCAAAGGCTCAAGGTAGCACAAGATACGCTCAACAGCAGGTGGAACAAAGTAACAAAGTATGGTGGAAGCTACCATAAAAATAGATATCCAAAGCGCAAGCTATTACCGGAATTCGACGATGAGGCCTTACAGCCCACACAGCCGAAGAATGATACGGCCAACCGGCCGGATCCACAAACTTGTGAGCGCGATAGAGCGGCTAACAAGGTTGCGCATAAGCCAACACATGATCAACGTGAGAACTTGCGCCAAAAATCCGGCGTGACTAGATCCATCTACGGATCTAGGAAGCACACTCCGGTACAAAACCAAAACCGAATACTACAACCGTCCGAACATCATGGCACATCCCAATACAGGGGTGCCGCACACCCCCTATGTTTCACCGATGAAGTGCTGGATCATGAATTCCCAGAGGGATTCAAACCGGTGAACATAGAGGCGTACGACGAGACCACAGACCCTGGAGTCTGGATAGAGGACTTCATCCTCCATATTCATAAAACTCATGGAGACGATCTCCATGCCATTAAATACTTGCCCCTCAAGCTTAAAGGGCCAGCTCGGCACTGGCTGAAAAGTTGTAGCGCCCCGAGACCGATGTGCCAGGTGTCCTCCAGTTATTTGCTATTGTTTTCTTGTCATTGCTTGCGTGTCATGCATTGCATACCATGTCACCATGTGCATTTCATTTGCATACATGTTCGTCTCAGGCATCCGAGCATTTTCCCCGTTGTCCGTTTTTGCAATCCGGCGCTCCTATGTCACCCGGTGTCCCTTTCTACCTCTTTTCGTGTGCGGATGTTAAACATTTTCGGATTGGACCAAGACTTGTCATGCGGCCTTGGTTTACTACTGGTAGACCGCCTGTCAAGTTTCGTGCCATTTGGACTTCGTTTGATACTCCAACGGTTAACCGAGGGACCGAAAAGGCCTCGTGTGTGTTGCAGCCCAACACCCTTCCAAAGTGGCCCAAAACCCACCTAAACCCCCTCCATCATCTCGGTCGTTCGATCACGATCGCGTGGCCGAAAACCGCACCTCATTTGGACTCTCCTAGCTCCCTCTACCTATAAATATGTGCACCCCGTTCATTTTCGCGGACGAAACCCTAGTCTTCCACTTCCCCGCGCCGCCGGACGCGTCCAGCCTCCACCTCACTCCGGCGAATCAGGAGATGTCACGTCGCCCCGCCGCCGCTCTCCTCCAACA
Organism: Triticum dicoccoides; assembly: GCF_002162155.2. NCBI lineage: Eukaryota > Viridiplantae > Streptophyta > Magnoliopsida > Poales > Poaceae > Triticum > Triticum dicoccoides. Next base: position 647,909,077 of record NC_041384.1, on the reverse strand, counting down.
GCATGCCACCACGTCAGCCGGCCTCCTCCCTCTCTCTCCTCCGCGCCCGCCGCCGGCCCGCGGGGCCCGCAGCCGACCCGCGCGGCCCGCGCGTCGCCCGCGGCCGCCCGAGCCGCTCGCGCGCCCGGCCGCCTCCAAGCGCCGCCGCCCCGCCGCGGCTTCCGCCGGATCTCCGCCGCCGCCTCTGCCCTGCTCCGCCGCTCGCCGCCGCCGCTTCTCCGCCACCGGCCGGCACCGCCGCCGCCGCGCAAGCTCGCCGAAGCGCCCGCGCCTCCACGACGCCGGTCGCCGCCGCCGCCATGGCGCTCGCGCCTCGCCTGCCCCTCCTCGCCGCCGGCCCCGCGACGCTCGTCGGAGCTCACCGGCCGCACCCCGGCTCCGGCCACCTCCCTCGATCTCCAGCGACCTCGTTTTCCTCTCCGGCGATCTCCTCGGATTGCGTGCCTCCAGATCCAGATTCAAGTCATGGTTGACTTTTCCCCCAGAAACCCTAATTATTTTTGCATACTTTGGCATGTCATAACTCTGCATCCGTAGCTCCAATTCGTGCATGTAGCATATCAAAATGTTCATCTCGACGAGTATATCATTTCGTCTCTTGCATCATTTTCATTTGAGCTCATCTTGATGCCCGAAATGCTGTTGGAAGAGGGCTATGTGATGAATTTGCCAGATCTGTTTCAGCAAATAGCCTTTTGTCATTTTTGCCATGATTAATGTGTGCATGATATGATCATGTGCTCTACATGAGTTTTGTTATATATCATGCCATCTTTACAGAGGTGCTTGCCATGTATTTTTGTGATATTTGTGGTGACTAGCACAAGCTTGCAAAGTAGCGTAATCGGTAATGTTGATTTCAGGGACTTAGAATTTTATTAAGTCCTTGTCCTGATTTTGTCGTTATGCCATATGTTCATGATGTTTCCTAGTGATCCGTGCCTTTTTTGAGGATGATCAGTAAGGATGATTTGTTAACATTGTGGTGCGCTATCCATCCATGTCTTTGTTTGTATTTATGGAGCACCCTAGCTTGAGTCAATCGAGCTCTACTTTTGCTATAAAATGTTCCTGGAAGATTGTTAACTTGTTTAGCGATTTTGCCGAGGTTGTTGCTATTGATCCATGTATGCTATGTTGTTGTTCTTGCCATGTCTAGCTCCTATGACATGTCTTATTGATGGGTATATGCTTAGTTTGTCATGCCATGCCTTGTAGTGAGTGCATCGAGCTCGTCAACATGCCTACTCGTTAACTGTTTTGCATGCTCCAGTTTTTTCGCTAAGTCTGAATCTGTTTATATTTTTGCCATGTTCACATGCTTACAATTGTATTCTCTAATCCCTTTTGGCTCAAGGTCACTAAGGGACTTTTGTTAAGTTCTTAAAATAGCTTCATGCCATGCCTTGCTTTGCCATGATATTTTTCTGTAGCATGTATTTTTCATGCTCTAAAGATTGCTTCCTGATGATAAATTCCAGACTTGTGTTGATTTCACTAAGTCTGAAACCTGTTATCATTTGCTCTTTTGCCATGCTTGGTTGAACCTGTTAATGGATGAATTAGCCGTAGTTCAGTGTTCATCTTTTGTCAAGCTTCATGAGTGGATCCCTAGCATGTCTTTTGTTGTCATGTTTGAGTGTTGTAGCATATTTATCTTGTTGCATTTAGATGGCTACTTGTTGATTATCGCAGACCGGTGCCATATTTGTTTTGCTTGCCATTTCCAAACCGTGCATCCGATTCTGGTGATCTTTATATCGATTTCAACCGAAATCATCTCACCTTTCCAGTGGCACTCTTGGATATCCAAGTTGAGGCCAGTTTCAATCATTCCTTTGCAAATCATGCATATGCATCGCATACCGCATCCCGCATATCATACCATGTTCGTGTGTTGGTTGTTTACTATGTTGTGTGCTTCTTTCCGGTGTTGCTTCTTTGGGTTGGTTCTGTTAACGTCGAGTTTGTGAGGACCCGTTCGACTATGTCCGTTTGTCTTCTTCATGGACTCGTTCTTCTTCCTTGCGGGATCTCAGGCAAGATGACCATACCCACGAAATCATTTCTATCTTTGCTTGCTAGTTGCTCGCTCTTTTGCTATGCCTATGCTGCGATACCTACCACTTGCTTATCATGCCTCCTATATTGTTGAACTAAGCCTCTAACCCACCTTGTCCTAACAAACCGTTGTTTGGCTATGTTACCGCTTTGCTCAGCCCTTCTTATAGCGTTGTTAGTTGCAGGTGAAGATTGGAGCTTGTTCCATGTTTGGAACATGGATATTTTGTTGGGATATCACAATATCTCTTATTTAATTAACGCATCTATATACTTGGTAAAGGGTGGAAGGCTCGGCCTTATGCCTGGTGTTTTGTTCCACTCTTGCCGCCCTAGTTTCCATCATACCGGTGTTATGTTCCCGGATTTTGCGTTCCTTACGCGGTTGGGTTATAATGGGAACCCCTTGACAGTTCGTCTTGAATAAAACTCCTCCAGGAATGCCCAACCTTGGTTTTACCATTTGCACTAACAACCTATCACCTTCCCTTGG
>NC_041384.1:647890434-647906155 GCF_002162155.2 Triticum dicoccoides | reverse complement strand
TCTCTAAGTGTTGGTCCGAACCGAGCTGCCTGCGGGGCCACCTCGGGGAAACTTGAGGGTTGGTTTTACTCGTAGCTAGTCTCATCTGAGTGTGCCCTGAGAACGAGATATGTGCAGCTCCTATCGGGATTTGTCGGCACATTCGGGCGGTGTTGCTGGACTTGTTTTACCATTGTCGAGGATGACTTGTAACCTGGATGCCGAGCCTGATCGGATTGTCTTGGGAGAAGGAATATCCTTCATTGACCGTGAGAGCTTGTGATGGGCTAAGTTGGGACACCCCTGCAAGGATTTGAACTTTTGAAAGCCATGCCCGCGGTTATGGGCAGATGGGAATTTGTTAATGTCCGGTTGTAGAAAACCTGAAGTTGACCTTAATTAAAATACATCAACCGCGTGTGCAACCGTGATGGTCTCTTCTCGGCGGAGTCCGGGAAGTGAACACGGTGTTGGAGTTATGTTTGACGTAGGTTGTTCTAGGATCACTTCTTGATCATAGATTCTCGGCCGTGCCTTGCCTTCTCTTCTCGCTCTCTTTGTGTATGTTAGCCACCATATATGCTAGTCGCTTGCTGCAGCTCCACCTCATACCATTTCCTTACCTATAAGCTTAAATAGTCTTGATCGCGAGGGTGTGAGATTGCTGAGTCCCCGTGACTCACAGATACTTCCAAAACCAGCTTGCAGCTACTGTTGAACCATGCAGATGATGCAACCAAGCTCAAGGAGGAGCTCGATGAAGATCTTGTCCTTTATGTTGTTTCGTTCTAGTTGATCAGTAGTGGAGCCCAGTTGGGGTCGACCGGGGATCTGTGTAGCTTTTGGGGTAGTCTTCTTTTATTTTGGTTCCGTAGTCGGACCTTGATTGTATCCGGATGATGTAATGCTTTATTCATGTAATTGTGTGAAGTGGCGATTGTAAGCCAACTATGTATCTCTTTCCCTTATGTATTACATGGGTTGTGTGAAGATTACCTCACTTGCGACATTGCTTTCAATGCGGTTATGCCTCTAAGTCGTGCTTCGACACGTGGGAGATATAGCCGCATCGAGGGCGTTACAAAAGCCTCCCCAAAATTCAATTGGAAGTTGGGAGGAGCTCGAGGACGCTTTCCGGGACAATTTTCAAGGGACTTATGTCCGACCTCCGGATGCAGACGATTTAAGTCATATAGTCCAACAGTCCGTAGAGCCTGCCCAAAAGCTTTGGAACAGGTTCCTCACCAAGAAGAACCAAATCATCGACTGTCCGGACGCCGAAGCCTTAGCAGCTTTTAAACACAGCATCCGAGACGAATGGCTCGCCAGACACCTCGGGCAAGAAAAACCAAGAACGATGGCAGCCCTAACAAGCCTCATGACCCGCTTTTGTGCGGGCGAGGACAGCTGGTTGGCCTGTAGCAGCACCAGCGACCCAAGCACATCCAATTTAGGGATGGCAATGGTAAACCACGACGCAACAAAAACAAGCGTCGAAATAAAGAAGGTAGCCCAGATAACACGGCGGTAAACGCCGATTCAGGGGCTCCCGACCAGGTCAGTGGAAAAGGCCTTTCAAAGGCAGCAGAGAAGGACAATTTGGCCTAAACAAAATTCTTGACAAACTCTGTCAGATTCACGGCACCCCAAACAAACCTGCAAATCATACCCACAGAGAATGTTGAGTCTTCAAGCATGCCGGTAAGCTAAATGCCGAACACAAAGGGGAAGGGACACCAAGCAAAGACGAGGATGAACCTCGCCAGGAAAGCGCCGGAGGACAAAAAAAGTTCCCGCCAGAGGTTAAAACCGTAAACATGATCCATGTGACAAAGAGGAGAAGCAATCATGCACTCCGATGCACACGAGCCATAGAGCCCGTCACCCCTAGGTTCAACCCCTGGTTGGCCTGCCCGATCACTTTTGATCGTAGGGATCACGACACTAATATCCGGCGTGAAGGACTAACGACCTTGGTGTTAGACCCAATCATAAATGGGCACCATTTCACACGAGTCCTCATGGACGGCGGCAGTGATCTAAATCTGATATATCAGGACACAGTCTGCAAAATGGGGATAGACCCGACACAAATAAGCCACAGTAATACTACCTCCAAGGGAGTAATACCAGGCCAAGAGGCCCACTGTATGGGCTCTCTACTACTAGAGGTGGTATTCGGTTCTCCCGATAACTTCCTAAGCGAAACGTTAACTTTTCACATCGCTCCATTCCAAAGTGATTATCAAGCACTACTCGGAAGGGCGGCTTTCGCTCGTTTTAATGCAATACCGCATTACGCTTTTCTCAAGATCAAGATGCCCGGTCCACGTGGCATCATCACAGTTAGCGGAAATACCAAACGCTTTTTACGTACGGAAGAGGACGTGGTGGCTCTAACAGCCGCGAACTAGACGGCCTCACCAACCAGAAAAAATGGCAGGTCGTCAAGACCACAGACATAGTTAGACGAGTCCGGCGTTCCATCACATATACATGAGACGGGTTTGATGGTCAAACCCTCATAAACGGTACCAGGGGCTCTCCGCGTGTAATCAGGGTCAGCCCGGCTCAACTTGACTTCTCCTGAATTTTGATAGTTCATTGATAATAACCAATTCTTCCTTTTTTGGCACGGCAACTTTCACCTAAGTTCTTTCCTTTTACAGATGATAATCATGCTACACCCGTCCAGGACATGGCACAACGGAGACACAAGCGCAGACGTGCAGCAGGGACCCGCCCAAAGGTTTCTTTTTAGATTAAGACCCTGTGTAAACCTTTTTTACTGTCTCTTGTTGCTCATATCCTCCGGATACTCCGCACAACCGAGAAGGATGGTAGCGTTATTGGCATGTGGCCACGCCGGGATTTTGCACGTACTTGGACACATGGGGTTTCTTATTAAGGGCATTGTTTAGCCCGGTATATGTTATAAAGACCGAACACCTTAGGGAGTGTTCGGCGTCGCGAGTTTGGCCCTATATGCATCAGCTCCGAATCATGTCTTTGGTAAAATGTTGGGTTTGCCCGGCTCCCACGTTTTGGTACCTTGCGTTCCGTTATATCGGCTAAGGTAGCACTGAGAGAACTACTGCGATTGTGCCCTGGTTCATCCGGATGAGCACCTCAGTAGAGAAAGCCGAAAACTGACTGTCATGATATAGCGAGAGACTGGTCAACCACTCGATGACTCATCGGAATCTTCGGGATTCCTCCGCATTAATGAAGGGTCGTTTCCCGGTCATGTACGTACGCGCCCCGTATTCGGACTAGCGCAGAAGTACCAGGGGCTATATAGTAGCCCCATTGTCAAACTCCTATGGCTAAGTGAAAGTGTTAAAGCAATATAGTCCGATTGCCTCGTTCGCTGCGCTACCACTTCCTTAACGGACCAAGATGTTGGATCAAGTGTGGATACGCATTTTTTGCGAACACCCCCGCATTATATGCGTGGGGGCGGAAGCCGACGACTGCAAACTTTCAGGTTATATACATATATACATAAACGGCCGCACTGCAGGCATCATAGTACTTTCGGGCAAAAGTATAAATAAAGCCTTGATAAGTCAATAAAACATTGTTTTTACAATGGGAATACATGCCACTAGAACATAATATTCTTCGAGCACTGAGTCTCTATCGAACGAGCGCCTTCAAGAACTTCTTCAAAGTAGTGCTCGGCAGCCACTCGGCCTACGGCCGAACCCTGTGTCGCAACAGTGGTGGCCTCCATCTCCGCCCAGTATGTATTGACACGGGCAAAGGCCATCCGCGCACCCTCTATGCACGCAGATCTCTTTACAGCATCGACGTGTGGCACAGTACCAAGGAATTGTTGCACTAAACTAAAGTAGCTATTCGGCCTTGGCCCTCCCGGCCACAGGTGATCCACAACGGACCTCATGGCAAGTCCGAACAACCTATGGAGCTCGGCCCACTCGGCCAATCACTCATTCAACAGCAGCGGACGAACTGGAGCATGAAACTGTGACCAGAACAGCTTTTCCACTTCGGGACCTTTCTGATCCTTGAAGTACTCGGCCGCATCAGCAGCACTTGCAGCCGGATCCATGTAGCCATCCACAGAACTCCATAACCGGTCCAGAGGAGCATACTTCGGATCTCCGAACTTAGTCCGCAATAAGAAGGGCTTCCCAGACACGATATCTGAAGCTTGATTCAGCTCCTCCTTCATCGCTCTAATTTTGGAGCGGGCTTCCTTGGCAGCCACCAGAGCCTTCTCCAGGTCCGTCGCCTTCGCCCGCTTTTCTTCTTCAAGAAGTTGGTAACGGTCAGCGGCATCTTTTAACTCTACAGCCATCTTGGCTAGTTTTTCCTTGCTCTCGCAATGCGCGGCCCGTTCGGCCCTTAACTCTTTGGCCGCCTTTAGAGCGGCCGCATTGCTACTCCTTGCTTGCTCCTTGGCTCGGGCAAGCTCCGCCAGAAGGGTCTCCACGGTGGCAGCTCCATCTACAATCACACAACATATTAAAGATACTGGCATCATGCTACTCTTATTATGTGACGATCACCAGAGAAATCACTCACCCTGTACCTCATCAAGCTGCTTGTTGACAAGCATGATGTCGGCGTCTGCCGCATCAAGTTGCCGCTTTAACTCGGCAAACCCATCAGTCCGGCTAGCCACCGGAGCTTCAGCCACCTCCACATAAAGGCGATCTGGTTATTACCTAGGACTATGATCCTCTGTTTGCTGCCGTTTTCGACGACAACCAGAGTCTCAGGGGCTACTATATGTATGGGGCACACCTAATGTATGCGGTACTATCAAAAACATACACTATTTCACGTACCTCGAAGCCTTTTAGCAGACTCATAAAGGCTTCATGCAAACCGCTTTCAGCGGATGAAATCCTTTCAATTACCATACCCATTAGCATACGATGCGCTTCCGAGACGGCCGCTTGCCCCAGAAGATCCTTCAGCGCGTCCGACCGCACACTGTACGGACCCTTGTTGTCACTCTCTTTAGGAGCCGGATACTGGGAATCCCGGGTAGCCAAAGGGTTATCCTCCGGCCTGAGTGGATCCGGAGATACCCTTTGCGACGACACTTCAAGGTCGCCTGCTTCGTGAGGCGGGGTGTCGGGGGGAGGCGTTTCGCTCTCCATCATCTCCGGAAGAATATCCCCCGAAGACGAACTCTGTCGAGACGGGCTATGGTCCGGACTACAATTTATAAGCACTGGTTATTGTCTTCGGAAGTAAGGTAGAATATTTCCTTTATTAAAGTACTTTTCGATTACTTACAACTCGGTAGAGGGTTGATCTCCGCGCATACACTGTGCGGCAAGAATACCCTCCGAGGCAGGACCCTCTGATGAAGATTTCTTCTCCTGTTTGGAAACCTTAGTTTCCGGATCTTCAGAGGTAGTCCTCTTCCTTCCCCGGGGAGAGAGAATGTCAGATTCTTCCCTTTGATTGTCCTCCTCGCGGAGGTGCTTATCCCCCCGGCTGGAATGAGTAGCGAGTGAGGCCCGCTTTCGCCCTCTTTATTCCCCCCCCCCCCATCATCTTCCTTCGAGGGCACTGGATAAGGCGCCGGCTCGAGCATCTTGTCCAGTACCGGAATGTCCAAGCCCTCGGGAAGGGGGGCTGAACACCTGATCATCATCGCCTTTGTTATTCAGTCATGGTCAAAGAGCGGCTCTTTAGAATGATGCCATGATAAATAAAAGGACAGCAAGTTCGACATGGGATTACTTACTTGGGCAGCGGGGCGGTTGCAGCTCAGGCCCATGTCCTCGGTGGTGTCCGGACACTCTACTTGGGGTCTGAAGAACGATCTATACATCTCTTCATGCATCATGCCGAGGAAATGCTGAATAACTCGCGGTCCTTCCGGGTTGAATTCCCACATGCGGAGGGGCCGGCGTTTGCAAGGTTGGACTCAACGAACTAGCATAACTTGCATTACCATAACCAGACTGAAATCTCCCTCAAAGAGATCTCAGATACGGCTCTGCGGTATTGGCACGTCCTTGGCTGGACCCCAGCTCAGCCCCCTGCTGATCCATGACATCAGTTGTGGTGGGGGCCCGAGCGAAAGATGGGGGCAGCTACCCACTTGGCACTTCGGGGAGCTATGATGTAAAACCACTCCCTCTGCCATAATCCAGACACCTCTGGGAAGGAACCCTCTGGCCATGGAGCGTCAGCGATTTTGCTTATTAAAGCACCTCTGCACGATGCATGCTGCCCCTCGATCATCTTCGGCTTCACATCGAAAGTCTTGAGCCACAGGCCGAAGTGAGGGGTAATGGGGAGGAAGGCCTCACACACGACAATAAATGACGAGATGTGAAGAAGGGAATACGGGCCCAGATCATGAAAATCCAGCCCGTAATAGAACATAAGACCCCTAACAAAGGGATCTAGAGCGAGGCCTAGTCCTCAGAGGAAGTGGGAGACGAACGCACCGCTCTGGTTGGGTTCGGGAATAGGGACGACCTGCCCTCGGGCGGGCAGCCTATGCGAAATTTCGGCGGTCAGATATCTGGCCTCCCTCAACTTCTTGATGTCCTCCTCTGTGACGGAGGAAGGCATCCACCGACCTTGAAGGTTGGATCCGGACATAGTTGAAGGTCTGAAGCACCTGACCTGAGCTTTGGGTGTTAGAACTCGAGGCGGGGGAAGGATTCGATTGAGCACGGGAGGGAAAAAAGAAAAAGCCTCGTCCCCATTATAAAGAGGGTGAATATCAGGCGTCCTCCTCGTGTCCGTTTGGGACTTGCCTAAGATCTAGGAGTCATACCAACAGGCACGGTTGGGTTACCCACGTTTGTATTGATGAGAATCCCGTGATAAGGGGGACACGATCTCTGCTTTGACAAGACGTGTCAAGAAAACCGCCTCGCATTATGTGCGGAGCTGGTTGAGAGAAACGGTTCGAATGATGACCGGGTCATGGCGTGATTTCATCCTGTCAATATGTGGAACTTATTTTGCAGGGTCGGACACTGTCCTTGTATTCAAACTCTTCCATGGTGTATTCGGAGGAGGAACCCGCCTTGCAATGCCGAAGACAACACTGCGCACCGGACTCATCGTCATTGTAGCTGGTTCAGGGGCTACTAAGGGAGTCCTGGATTAGGGGGTCTCCGGACAGCCGGACTATATCCTTTGGCCGGACTGTTGTACTATGAAGATACCAGTTTGAAGACTTCGTTCCGTGTCCGGATGGGACTCTACTTGGCGTGGAAGGCAAGCTAGGCAATACGAATATGTATATCTCCTCCTTTGTAATCGACCTTGTGTAACCCTAGCCCCCTCCGGTGTTTATATAAATCGGAGGGTTTTAGTCCGTAGGACAACATACAATCATACCATAGGCTAGCTTCTAGGGTTTAGCCTCTTTGATCTCGTGGTAGATCAACTCTTGTAATACTCATATCATCAAGAACAATCAAGCAGGACATAGGGTATCACCTCCATCAAGAGGGCCCGAACCTGGGTAAACATCGTGTCCCCTGCCTCCTGTTACCATCCGCCTTAGACGCACAGTTCGGGACCCCCTACCCGAGATCCGCCGGTTTTGACACCGACAAAGGGTATGAAGATGCACTCCCCTCTCACTCTCGTTGCTAGTTTCTCCATAGATTGATCTTGGTGACGCGTAGAAAATTTTAAATTTCTGCAACGATCCCCAACAGTGGCATCATGAGCTAGGTCTATGTGTAGTTTCTATGCATGAGTAGAACACAAGTTGTTGTGGGCGTCGATTTTGTCAATTTACTTGCCATTACTAGTCTTATCTCGATTCAGCGACATCGTGGGATGAAGCGGCCCGGACCGACCTTACACGTACTCTTATGTGAGACTGGTTCCACCGACTGACATGCACTAGTTGCATAAGGTGGCTAGCGGGTGTCTGTCTCTCCCACTTTAGTCGGATCGGATTCGATGAAAAGGGTCCTTATGAAGGGTAAATAGAAATTGGCATATCACGTTGTGGTTTTGCCGTAGGTAAGAAACGTTCTTGCTAGAAACCTATAGCAGCCACGTAAAAACTTGCAATAACAATTAGAGGACGTCTAACTTGTTCTTGCAGCATATGCCGTGTGATGTGATATGGCCAAAAGGATGTGATGAATGATATGTGTGATGTATGAGATTGATCATGTTCTTGTAATAGGAATCACGACTTGCATGTCGATGAGTATGACAACTGGCAGGAGCCATAGGAGTTGTCTTAATTTATTTATGACCAGCGTGTCAACATAAATGTCATGTAATTACTTTACTTTATCGCTAACCGTTAGCCATAGTAGTAGAACTAATAGTTGGCGAGACAACTTCATGAAGACACGATGATGGAGATCATGATGATGGAGGTCATGGTGTCATGCCGGCGACGATGATGATCATGGCGCCCCGAAGATGGAGATCAAAAAGGAGCAAAATGATATTGGCCATATCATGTCACTATTTGATTGCATGTGATGTTTATCATGTTTTACATCGTATTTGCTTAGAACGACGGTAGCATAAATAAGATGATCCCTCGCAATAATTTCAAGAAAGTGTTCCCCCTAACTATGCACCGTTGCTAAGGTCCATTGTTCCGAAGCACCACGTGATGATCGGGTGTGATAGGTTCTAACGTTCGCATACAACGGGTGTAAGCCAGGTTTACACACGTAATACACTTAGGTTGACTTGATGAGCCTAGAATGTACAGACATGGCCTCAAAACACGGAAGACCGAAAGGTCGAACATGAGTCGTATAGAAGATACGATCAACATGAAGATGTTCACCGATGATGACTAGTCTGTCTCACGTGATGATCGGACACGGCCTAGTTGACTCGGATCATATATCACTTAGATGACTAGAGGGATGTCAATCTGAGTGGGAGTTCATTAAATAATTTGATTAGGTGAACTTAATTATCATGAACATAGTCTAAAACTTTGCAATATGTCTCGTAGATCAAATGGCCCATGCTAATGTTGCCCTCAACTTCAATGCGTTCCTAGAGAAAACCAAGCTGAAAGACGATGGCAGCAACTACACGGACTGGGTCCATAACCTGAGGATTATCCTCATAGCTGCCAAGAAAGCATATGTCCTTGAAGGACTGCTAGGTGAGGCACCTGTTTTCCTAGCAACTCAAGACATTATGAACGCCTGGTAGTCGCGTAGTGATGATTACTCCCTGGTTCAGTGCGGCATGCTTTACAGCTTAGAACCGGGGCCCCAAAAGCATTTTGAGAAACACGGAGCATATGAGATGTTCCAAGAGCTGAAAATGGTTTTCCAAGCTCATGCCCGAGTCGAGAGATATGAAGTCTCTGACAAGTTCTACAGTTGTAAGATGGAGGAGAACAGTTCTGTCAGAGAGCACATACTCAAAATGTCTGGGTTGCACAACCGCTTGTCTCAGATGGGAGTCAATCTCCCGGATGACGCGGTCGTTGATAGAATCCTTCAGTCGCTTCTACCTACCTACAAGAGCTTTGTGATGAACTTCAATATGCAGGGGATGGAAAAGACAATTCTTGAGGTATATTCAATGCTGAAATCAGTGGAGGTGGAGATCAAAAAGGAACATCAAGTGTTGATGGTGAATAAAACCACTAAGTTCAAGAAAGGCAAGGGTAAAAAGAACTTCAAGAAGGACGGCAAGGGAGTTGCCGCGCCTGGTAAGCAACCTGCCGGGAAGAAGCCAAAGAATGGACCCAAGCCTGAGACTGAGTGCTTTTATTGCAAGGGAAACGGTCACTGGAAGGGGAACTTCCCCAAGTACTTAGCGGATAAGAAGGCCGGCAATGCCAAAGGTATATGTGATATACATGTTATTGATGTGTACCTAACCAGCGCTCGTAGTAGCTCCTGGGTATTTGATACCGGTGCAGTTGCTCATATTTGTAACTCAAAACAGGAGCTGCAGAATAAGTGGAGACTGGCGAAGGACGAGGTGCGATGCGCGTCGGGAATGGTTCCAAGGTCGATGTGATCGCCGTCGGCATGCTGCCTCTACATTTACCTACGGGGTTAGTTTTAAACCTCAATAATTGTTATTTAGTACCAGCTTTGAGCATGAACATTGTATTTGGATCTCGTTTAATGCGAGATGGCTACTCATTTAAATCCGAGAATAATGGTTTTTCCATTTATATGAGAGATATGTTTTATGGTTATGCCCCGCTGGTTAATGGTGTATTCTTGTTTAATCTCGAACGTGATGTTACACATGTTCATAGTGTGAATACCAAGAAGTGTAAGGTTGATAATGATAGTCCCACACACTTGTGGCACTGCCGCCTTGGTCACATTGGTGTCAAACGCATGAAGAAACTCCATGCAGATGGACTTTTGGAGTCTCTTGATTATAAATCATTTGACACGTGCGAACCATGCCTCATGGGAAAAATGACCAAGACTCCGTTCTCAGGAACAATGGAGCGAGCAACCAACTTATTGGAAATCATACATACTGATGTGTGCGGTCCAATGAGCGTTGAGGCTCGCGGTGGCTATCGTTATGTTCTCACCCTCACAGATGACTTGAGTAGATATGGATATGTCTAATTAATGAAACACAAGTCTGAGACCTTTGAAAAGTTCAAGGAATTTCAGAATGAGGTAGAGAATCAACGTGACAGGAAAATAAAGTTCTTGCGATCAGATCGTGGGGGGAGAATATTTGAGTCACGAATTTGGCACGCACTTAAGGAAATGTGGAATTGTTTCACAACTCACGCCGCCTGGAACACCTCGGCGTAATGGTGTGTCCGAACGTCGTAATCGCACTCTGTTGGACATGGTGCGATCTATGATGTCTCTTACCAACCTACCACTGTCATTTTGGGGATATGCTTTAGAGACTACCACATTCACTTTAAATAGGGCTCCGCCGAAATCCGTTGAGACGACACCGTATGAATTATGGTTTGGGAAGAAACCTAAGCTGTCGTTTCTGAAAGTTTGGGGATGCGATGCTTATGTTAAGAAACTTCAACCTGAAAAGCTCGAACCCAAATCGTGAAAATGCATCTTCATGGGATACCCTAAGGAAACTATTGGGTATACCTTCTACCTCAGATCCGAAGGCAAGATCTTTGTTGCCAAGAATGGATCCTTTCTAGAGAAAGAGTTTCTCTCGAAAGAAGTAAGTGGGAGGAAAGTAGAACTTGATGAAGTGTTGCCTCTTGAACCGGAGAGTAGCGCAGCTCAAGAAAATCTTTTTGTGGTGCCTGCACCGACTAGAGAGGAAGTTAATGATGATGATCATGAAACTTCAGATCAAGTTGCTACTGAACTTCGTAGGTCCACAAGGACACGTTCCGCACCAGAGTGGTACGACAACCCTGTCCTGGAAATCATGTTGTTAGACAATGGTGAACCTTCGAACTATGAAGAAGCGATGGCGGGCCCGGATTCCGACAAATGGCTTGAAGCCCTGAAATCCGAGATAGGATCCATGTATGAAAACGAAGTATGGACTTTGACTGACTTGCCCGATGACCAGCGAGCCATAGAAAACAAATGGATCTTTAATAAGAAGACAGACGCGGATGGTAATGTGACCATCTATAAGGCTCGGCTTGTCGCTAAGGGTTATCGACAAGTTCAAGGGGTTGACTACGATGAGACTTTCTCACCCATAGCAAAGCTGAAGTCCATCCGAATCATGTTAGCAATTGCCGCATTCTATGATTATGAGATATGGCAAATGGACGTCAAAACGGCATTCCTTAATGGCTTCCTTAAGGAAGAACTGTATATGGTGCAGCGAGAAGGTTTTGTCAATCCTAAGAATGCTGACAAGGTGTGCAAGCTCCAACGCTCAATCTATGGGCTGGTGCAAGCATCTCGGAGTTGGAACATTCGATTTGATGAGATGATCAAAGTGTTTGGGTTTACGCAAACTTATGGAGAAGCCTGTGTTTACAAGAAAGTGAGTGGGAGCTCTGTAGCATTTCTCATATTATATGTGGATGACATACTATTGATGGGAAATGATATAGAATTCTTGGAAAGCATAAAGGCCTACTTGAATAAGTGTTTTTCAATGAAGGATCTTGGAGAAGCTGCTTACATATTAGGCATCAAGATCTATAGAGATAGATCGAGACGCCTCATTGGTCTTTCACAAAGCACGTACCTTGACAAGATATTGAAGAAGTTCAATATGGATCAGTCCAAGAAGGGGTTCTTGCCTGTATTGCAAGGTGTGAGATTGAGCACGGCTCAATGCCCGACCACGGCAGAAGATAGAGAGAAGATGAGTGTCATCCCCTATGCCTCGGCCATAGGGTCTATTATATATGCCATGTTGTGTACCAGACCTGATGTAAACCTTGCCGTAAGTTTGGTAGGAAGGTACCAAAGTAATCCCGGTATGGAACACTGGACAGCAGTCAAGAATATCCTGAAGTACCTGAAAAGGACTAAGGATATGTTTCTCGTTTATGGAGGTGACGAAAAGCTCGTCGTAAAGGGTTACGTCAATGCTAGCTTCAACACAGATCTGAATGACTCCAAGTCACAAACCAGATACGTGTATATTTTGAATGGTGGGGCAGTCAGCTGGTGCAGTTGCAAGCAAAGCGTCGTGGCGGGATCTACATGTGAAGCGGAGTACATGGCAGCCTCGGAGGCAGCACATGAAGCAATCTGGAGGAAGGAGTTCATTACCGACCTAGGAGTTATTCCCAATGCGTCGGGCCCGATGACTCTCTTCGGTGACAACACTGGAGCTATTGCCCTTGCCAAGGAGCCCAGGTTTCACAAGAAGACCAGGCATATCAAGCGTCACTTCAACTCCATTCGTGAAAATGTTCAAAATGGAGACATAGATATTTGTAAAGTGCATACGGACCTGAATGTCGCAGATCCGTTGACTAAACCTCTTCCTGGAGCAAAACATGATCAACACCAGAACTCTTGTTGGGGAACGTAGCAGAAATTCAAAATTTTCTTACGTGTCACCAAGATCTATCTATGGATAAACCAGCTACGAGTAGAAGGAGAGTGCATCTACATACCCTTGTAGATCGCTAAGCGGAAGCGTTCAAGTGAACGGGGTTGATGGAGTCGTACTCGTCGTGATTCAGATCACCGATGATCAAGTGCCGAACGGACGGCACCTCCGCGTTCAACACACGTACAGCCCGGTGACGTCTCCCACGCCTTGATCCAGCAAGGAGAGAGGGAGAGGTTGAGGAAGACTCCATCCAACAGCAGCACAACGGCGTGGTGGTGGTGGAGGAGCGTGGCAATCCAGCAGGGCTTCGCCAAGCACCATGGGAGAAGAGGAGGAGGGAGAGGGGCAGGGCTGCACCAACTAGAGATCAAATCGCGTGTTATGGGCAGCCCCATGCCTCAATATATATAGGGGGGAAGGGGGCTGCGCCCCCTTTAGGGTTTCCCACCCCAAGGGGTGGCGGCCAGCCTCCAGATGGCATCTGGTGCGGCGGCCAAGAGGGGGGGAGGAGTCCATCCTCCCCAAGGCACCTCGGAGGTGCCTTCCCCTTTGAGGACTCTTCCCTCTAGGGTTCCCTAGGCGCATGGGCCTCTTGGGGCTGGTTCCCTTGGCCCATGTAGGCCAAGGCGCACCCCCTACAGCCCATGTGGCCCCCCGGGGCAGGTGGCCCCACCCGGTGGGCCCCCGAGACCCTTCCGGTGGTCCCGGTACAATACCGATGACCCCGAAACTTGTCCCGATGGCCGAAACAGGACTTCCTATATATAAATCTTTACCTCCGGACCATTCCGGAACTCCTCGTGACGTCCGGGATCTCATCCGGGACTCCGAACAACATTCGGTAACCACATACAAGCTTCCTTTATAACCCTAGCGTCATCGAACCTTAAGTGTGTAGACCCTACGGGTTCGGGAGACATGCAGACATGACCGAGACGTTCTCCGGTCAATAACCAACAGCGAGATCTGGATACCCATGTTGGCTCCCACATGTTCCACGATGATCTCATCGGATGAACCATGATGTCAAGGACTTAATCAATCCCGTATTCAATTCCCTTTGTCTATCGGTATGTTACTTGCCCGAGATTCGATCGTCGGTATACCGATACCTTGTTCAATCTCGTTACCGGCAAGTCACTTTACTCGTTCCGTAACACATCATCCCGTGATCAACTCCTTGGTCACATTGCGCATATGATGATGTCCTACCGAGTGGGCCCAGAGATACCTCTCCGTTTACACGGAGTGACAAATCCCAGTCTCGATCCGCATAAAACAATAGGTACTTTCGGAGATACCTGTAGTGCACCTTTATAGTCACCCAGTTACGTTGTGACGTTTGATACACCCAAAGCACTCCTACGGTATCCAGGAGTTACACGATCTCATGGTCAAAGGAAGAGATACTTGACATTGGCAAAGCTCTAGCAAATGAACTACATGATCTTTTGTGCTAGTCTTAGGATTGGGTCTTGTCCATCACATCATTCTCCTAATGATGTGATCCCGTTATCAACGACATCCAATGTCCATAGCCAGGAAACCATGACTATCTGTTGATCACAACGAGCTAGTCAACTAGAGGCTCACTAGGGACATATTGTGGTCTATGTATTCACACGTGTATTACGATTTCCGGAAAATACAGTTATAGCATGAATAAAAGACAATTATCATGAACAAGGAAATATAATAATAATACTTTTATTATTGCCTCTAGGGCATATTTCCAACAGTCTCCCACTTGCACTAGAGTCAATAATCTAGTTCACATCGTCATGTGATTAACACTCACAGGTCACATCGCCATGTGACTAATACCCAAGAGTTTACTAGAGTCAGTAGTCTAGTTCACATCACTATGTGATTAACACTCAATGAGTTTTATGTTTGATCATGTTGCTTGTGAGAGAGGTTTTAGTCAACGGGTCTGAACCTTTCAGATCCGTGTGTGCTTTACAAATCTCTATGTCATCTCCTAGATGCAGCTACCACGCTCTATTTGGAGCTATTCCAAATAACTGTTCTACTTTGAGCTATTCTAAATTATTGCTCCATTATATGTATCCGGTCTCTCTACTCAGAGCTATCCGGATAGGTGTTAAGCTTGCATCGACGTAACCTTTACGACGAACTCTTTTACCACCTCCATAATCGAGAAAATTCCTTAGTCCACTAGTTACTAAGGATAACTTTGACCGCTGTCCTATGATCCATTCTTGGATCACTCTTGTACCCCTTGACTGACTCATGGCAAGGCACACTTCAGGTGCGGTACATAGCATAGCATACTGAAGAGCCTACATCTTAAGCATAGGGGACGACCTTTGTCCTTTCTCTCTATTCTGCCGTGGTCGAGCTTTAAGTCTTAACTTCGTACCTTACAATTCAGGCAAGAACTTCTTCTTTGACTGATCCATCTTGAACACCTTCAAGATCATGTCAAGGTATGTGCTCATTTGAAAGTATTATTAAGCATTTTGATCTATCCTTATAGATCTTGATGCTCAATGTTCAAGTAGCTTAATCCAGGCTTTCCATTGAAAAACACCTTTCAAATAACCCTATATGCTTTCTAGAAATTCTACATCATCTCTGATCATCAATATGTCAACAACATATACTCATCAGAAATTCTATAGTGCTCCCACTCACTTCTTTGGAAATACAAGTTTCTCATAAACTTTGTACAAACCCAAA
Organism: Triticum dicoccoides; assembly: GCF_002162155.2. Lineage (NCBI taxonomy): Eukaryota > Viridiplantae > Streptophyta > Magnoliopsida > Poales > Poaceae > Triticum > Triticum dicoccoides. The sequence goes on along the minus strand of NC_041384.1, from coordinate 647,890,516 downwards.
ATCTTTGATCATCATCAAAGCATACATTCCAACTCCGAGATGCTCACTCCAGTCCTTAGAAGGATCGCTGGAGCTAGCATAC
>NC_041384.1:647879404-647888286 GCF_002162155.2 Triticum dicoccoides | reverse complement strand
AAGACCATCGAAGGTATTATTCAAATAAATAGAGTAACCATTATTCTCCTTAAATGAATAACCGTATTGCGATAGACATAATCCAATCATGTCCATGCTCAACGCAAACACCAATCTCGGTGGTAGAGGGAGCGTGCGATGCTTGATCACATCAACCTTGGAAACACTTCCAACACATATCGTCAGCTCACCTTTAGCTAGTCTCCTTTTATTTCGTAGCCTTTTATTTCGAGTTACTAACACTTAGCAACTGAACCGGTATCTTAATACCCTGGTGCTACTAGGAGTACTAGTAAAGTACACACTAACATAATGTATATCCAATATACTTCTATCGACCTTGCCAGCCTTCTCATCTACCAAGTATCTAGGGTAATCCTGCTCCAGTGTTTGTTCCCCTTATTACAGAAGCACTTAGTCTCGGGTTTGGGTTCAACCTCGGGTTTCTTCATTGGTGCAGCAGCTGATTTGCCGTTTCATGAAGTATCCCTTCTTTCCCTTGCCCTTCTTGAAACTAGTGGTTTCATCAACCATCAACAATTGATGCTCCTTCTTGATTTCTACTTTCGCGGTGTCAAACAACGCGAATATTTCAAGGATCATCATATCTATCCCTGATATGTTATAGTTCATCACGAAGCTCTAGCAGCTTGGTGGTAATGACTTTTGAGAAACTATCACTATTTCATCTGGAAGATCAACTCCCACTCGATTCAAGTGATTGTTGCACTCAGACAATCTGAGCACAAGCTCAACAATTGAGCTTTTCTCCCTTAGTTTGCAGGCTAAGAAAATCGTCGGAGGTCTCATACCTCTTGACGTGGGCACGAGCCTGAAATCCTAATTTCAGCCCTCGAAACATCTCATATGTTCCGCGACGTTTCGAAAACGTCTTTGGTGCCTCTACTTAAACCATTTAACTGAACTATCACGTAGTTATCAAAATGTGTATGTCCGATGTTCGCAACATCTACAAACAACGTTTGGGGTTCAGCACACTAAGCAGTGCATTAAGGACATAAGCGTTCTAGTGTCCGCATAATCGCTACTGTCAACTTTCAACTATATTTTCTCTAGGAACATAACTAAAACAGTAGAACTATAGCGTGAACTACGACATAATTTGCAAAAGGTCTTTTGACTATGTTCAGGATAATTAAGTTCATCTTATGAACTCCCACTCAGATAGACATCCCTCTAGTCATCTAAGTGATTACATGATCCGAGTCAACTAGCCCGTGTCCGATCATCACGTGAGACGGACTAGTTAACATCGGTGAACATCTTCATGTTGATCGTATCTACTATACGACTCATGCTCGACCTTTCGGTCTCCGTGTTCCGAGGCCATGTCTGCACATGCTAGGCTCGTCAAGTTAACCCTATGTGTTTTCGCTGTGTAAAACTGTCTTACACCCGTTGTATGTGAACGTAAGAATCCATCACACCCGATCATCACGTGGTGCTTAGAAGCGACGAACTATAGCAACGGTGCACAGTTAGGGGAGAACACTTCTTGAAATTGTTGTAAGGGATCATCTTATTTACTACCGTCGTTCTAAGCAAACAAGATGCATAAACATGATAAACATCACATGCAATCAAATAGAGTAGTGACATGATATGGCCAATATCATATAGCTCCTTTGATCTTCATCTTCGGGGCTCCATGATCATCTTGTCACCGGCATGACACCATGATCTTCATCATCATGATCTCCATCATCGTGTCTTCATGAAGTTGTCACGCCAACGACTACTTCTACTTCTATGGCTAACGCGTTTAGCAATAAAGTAAAGTAAGTTACATGGCGTTCTTCAATGACACGCAGGTCATACAAAAAATAAAGACAACTCCTATGGCTCCTGCCGGTTGTCATACTCATCGACATGCAAGTCGTGAATCCTATTACAAGAACATGATCAAACTCATACATCACATATATCATTCATCACATCCTTTTGGCCATATCACATCACATAGCATACCCTGCAAAAACAAGTTAGACGTCCTCTAATTGTTGTTTGCATGTTTTACGTGGCTGCTATGGGTTTCTAGCAAGAACGTTTCTTACCTACGCAAAACCACAACGTGATATGCCAATTGCTATTTACCCTTCATAAGGACCCTTTTCATCGAATCCGTTCCGACTAAAGTGGGAGAGACTGGCACCCGCTAGCCACCTTATGCACCAAGTGCATGTCAATCGGTGGAACCTGTCTCACGTAAGAGTACGTGTAAGGTCGGTCCGGGCCGCTTCATCCCACAATACCGTCGAAACAAGATTGGACTAGTAACGGTAAGCATATTGAACAACATCAACGCCCACAACTACTTTGTGTTCTACTCGTGCAAAGAATCTACGCAATAGACCTAGCTCATGATGCCACTGTTGGGGAACGTAGCAGAAATTCAGAATTTTCCTACGTGTCACCAAGATCTATCTATGGATAAACCAGCTACGAGTAGAAGGAGAGTGCATCTACATACCCTTGTAGATCGCTAAGCGGAAGCGTTCAAGTGAACGGGGTTGATGGAGTCGTACTCGTCGTGATTCAGATCACCGATGATCAAGTGCCGAACGGACGGCACCTCCGCGTTCAACACACGTACAGCCCGGTGACGTCTCCCACGCCTTGATCCAGCAAGGAGAGAGGGAGAGGTTGAGGAAGACTCCATCCAACAGCAGCACAACGGCGTGGTGGTGGTGGAGGAGCGTGGAAATCCAGCAGGGCTTCGCCAAGCACCATGGGAGAAGAGGAGGAGGGAGAGGGGCAGGGCTGCACCAACTAGAGATCAAATCGCGTGTTATGGGCAGCCCCATGCCTCAATATATATAGGGGGGAAGGGGGCTGCGCCCCCTTTAGGGTTTCCCACCCCAAGGGGCGGCGGCCAGCCTCCAGATGGCATCTGGTGCGGCGGCCAAGAGGGGGGGAGGAGTCCATCCTCCCCAAGGCACCTCGGAGGTGCCTTCCCCTTTGAGGACTCTTCCCTCTAGGGTTCCCTAGGCGCATGGGCCTCTTGGGGCTGGTTCCCTTGGCCCATGTAGGCCAAGGCGCACCCCCTACAGCCCATGTGGCCCCCCGGGGCAGGTGGCCCCACCCGGTGGGCCCCCGGGACCCTTCCGGTGGTCCCGGTACAATACCGATGACCCCGAAACTTGTCCCGATGGCCGAAACAGGACTTCCTATATATAAATCTTTACCTCCGGACCATTCCGGAACTCCTCGTGACGTCCGGGATCTCATCCGGGACTCCGAACAACATTCGGTAACCACATACAAGCTTCCTTTATAACCCTAGCGTCATCGAACCTGTGTGTAGACCCTACGGGTTCGGGAGACATGCAGACATGACCGAGACGTTCTCCGGTCAATAACCAACAGCGGGATCTGGATACCCATGTTGGCTCCCACATGTTCCACGATGATCTCATCGGATGAACCACGATGTCAAGGACTTAATCAATCCCGTATTCAATTCCCTTTGTCTATCGGTATGTTACTTGCCCGAGATTCGATCGTCGGTATACCGATACCTTGTTCAATCTCGTTACCGGCAAGTCACTTTACTCGTTCCGTAACACATCATCCCGTGATCAACTCCTTGGTCACATTGCGCATATGATGATGTCCTACCGAGTGGGCCCAGAGATACCTCTCCGTTTACACGGAGTGACAAATCCCAGTCTCGATCCGCATAAAACAATAGGTACTTTCGGAGATACCTGTAGTGCACCTTTATAGTCACCCAGTTACGTTGTGACGTTTGATACACCCAAAGCACTCCTACGGTATCCAGGAGTTACACGATCTCATGGTCAAAGGAAGAGATACTTGACATTGGCAAAGCTCTAGCAAACGAACTACACGATCTTTGTGCTATGCTTAGGATTGGGTCTTGTCCATCACATCATTCTCCTAATGATGTGATCCCGTTATCAACAACATCCAATGTCCATAGCCAGGAAACCATGACTATCCGTTGATCACAACGAGCTAGTCAACTAGAGGCTCACTAGGGACATACTGTGGTCTATGTATTCACACGTGTATTACGATTTCCGGATAATACAGTTATAGCGTGAATAAAAGACTATTATCATGAACAAAGAAATATAATAATAACACTTTTATTATTGCCTCTAGGGCATATTTCCAACAACTCTATGGGTGTTCAATTCATCACAATGTAACTAGATTATTGACACTAGTGCAAGTGGGAGACTGTTCGAAATATGCCCTAGAGGCAATAATAAAAGGGTTATTATTATTATATTTCCTTGTTCATGATAATTGTCTATTGTTCATGCTATAATTGTGTTATCCGAAAATCGTAATACATGTGTGAATACATAGACGACAACATGTCCCTAGTGATCCTCTAGTTGACTAGCTTGTTGATCAATAGATGGTTACGGTTTCCTGACCATGGACATTGGATGTCATTGATAACGGGATCACATCATTAGGAGAATGATGTGATGGATAAGACCCAATCTTAAGCATAGCACAAGATCGTGTGGTTCGTCTGCTAAAGCTTTTCTAATGTCAAGTATCTTTTCATTAGACCATGAGATTGTGCAACTCCCGAATACTCTAGGAATGCTTTGGTTGTGCCAAACGTCACAACATAACTGGGTGGCTATAAAGGTGCACTACGGGTATCTCCGAAAGTGTCTGTTGGGTTGGCACGAATCGAGACTGGTATTTGTCACTCCGTATGACAGAGAGGTATCTCTGGGCCCACTCGGTAAGACATCATCGTAATGATCTCAATGTGACTAAGGGGTTGGTCACGGGATGATGTGTTACGGAACTAGTAAAGAGACTTGCCGTAACGAGATTGAACAAGGTATCGGTATACCGACGATCGAATCTCGGGCAAGTGCTATACCGGTAGACAAAGGGAATCGTATACGGGATTGATTGAATCCTCGACATCGTGGTTCATCCGATGAGATCATCGTGGAACATGTGGGAGCCAACATGGGTATCCAGATCCCGCTGTTGGTTATTGGCTGGAGAGATGTCTCGGTCATGTCTGCATGATTCCCGAACACGTAGGGTCTACACACTTAAGGTACGATGATGCTAGGGTTATAGGGAAAGTTTGTACGTGGTTACAGAATGTTGTTTGGAGTCCCGGATGAGATCCTGGACGTAACAATGAGTTCCGGAATGGTCCAGAGACAAAGATTTATATATGGGAAGTCCTTATTCGATCGCCGGAAGTGTTTGGGGGTTTATCGGTATTGTACAGGGACCACCGAAAGGGTTCCGGGGGTCCACCGGGAGGGTCCACCTGCCCTGGAGGGCCCTATGGGCTGAATATGGAGGGGGGAACCAGCCCCTAGGTGGGCTGGGCGCCAAACCCCCTAGGGCCCATGCGCCTAGGGTTTGGGGGAACCCTAAAGCCCCCCCTGGCTTGGGGGGCAAGCCTCCCCCCTTGGCCGCCCCCCCCCCCTCTAGATCCATCTGGAGGGGGGGCGGCCCCCCTCTCCCTTGCCCCTATAAATATAGGGGAGGTGGGAGGGCAGCCGCACCACATCCAAGGCGCAGCCCTCCCCCTCCCCAACACCTCCTCCTCCCGCGACGCTTGGCGAAGCCCTGCCGGAGTACCACGCTTCTCCAAGGCCACCACGCTGTCGTGCTACTGCTGGACGAAGTCTTCCCCAACCTCTCCCTCTCTCCTTGCTGGATCAAGTTATGGGAGACGTCATCGGGCTGCACGTGTGTTGAACGCGGAGGCGCCGTTGTTCGGTGCTTTGATCAGAATCAACCGTGATCTGAATCGCCACGAGTATGACTCCCTCATCCGCGTTCTTGTAACACTTTCGTGTCATGATCTTCAAGGGTATGAAGATGCACTCCCCTCTCACTCTCGTTGCTAGTTTCTCCATAGATTGATCTTGGTGATGCGTAGAAAATTTTAAATTTCTGCAACGATCCCCAACAACACTAGGTACTTACTTAATAGATAATCATTACATAGAGAGGCTCATGAACTCAACAAGTTGATATTAAACTTCACAAAAGTTCACTCAAGTACTCTAGTTACTCAATCATCATCAACTAATAAGATGAGCTAGCTACTTAAAAAACTAATCTTCAGCAAGGAGTATGCCCAGTTGCATCAGCTTCTTTCTATCTACTTCTCCTTCTCTTCTGAAATGATCTATGTCCATCTTCAGGTCAATCCTCTCACCCTTGAGGCGTCTCCTATCCTCCTTCAGTTTATCCCGATCCTCGACGAGCTTATCCCTCTTGTCCCTAAACTGATTAGTCTCCTGAACGAGCCGAACAACATCCTTGCGTAGCTCTTTAATCTCCCCTTTAGATCGGCATTTGCCCCTTGCACGCTCTTGATGACATACTCAAAAGTGTTTAAGAATTCATTGTTGGTCATGTCCACATCGCACACCGACTTGTTGTTGCCTCCAAAATTGGCCATGGCCTACAGACACATCGCGTATATATATATATATATGATCAAGATAATATGCAATATAAAATAGTTCATGTGTTGGAAAGATATGATTTGTGAAGTTTCATTATCAAATACTTGGTGTGAGCTGTATCAAAACAAAATCAGATACTTTTATAGTGAATAGTGCATGTGTTGGAAAGACATGATTTTGTTAATTAAGTAGAATAAATAAAATTATGAATCTATTTTGATAAATAAGATATAGCAAACTGACTTCTATGCATACGCATACGATCATATATAAGAATAACTTCTGTATGCAAAGCTATTCGATTTTCATATACCAGTCAACCTATACATAAATGTGTAAAGAAAACTAAAATGATAACTTTGAAGAATATACATAACACATTCTATAAATTTCTACTAAACTTGCTCAGATCCGCCAACGGAAGATTGTCACTACAATTTCCAGCCGTTTGGCGTGTCCGCGTGAACGGAGGAGTGGATCTAATCTTGGCGCCGGCGAGGGGCGGCGGCGGTGACGGGGGTGGAGACGGGGCGGCGGCGGGGCGGCGACGGGGGCGGCAGCGGCTTTGGTCCAACGGGAGTTGTGTCTAGCTATGACGGGGCCCGGTGGGGTGTGAAATGAGAGCGGGCGGTGGACTTAGGTATTTTACTAGGTCATTGTTGGTGTTGGATAAAATGACAACGCCATAGCTAATCACGGGCAAAATAAAATGATGGCAAAAAAATATAATGTAATTATATACTATGGTGTGCAAAGAAAAATAACGCCAACACTAATAAAATAATTATGGCGTGCAAACAAAACCAACATCACCATTGGTTTCCAAACGGTGAGTGTATATGAGCCAATAGATTTGTGACGTTTACAAAACAATCAACGCCAGCACTATGCTTGTAAAGCTGGCATACGGATTTGGCCTACGCAACACTATTTGAAAAAAAAATGCTGACGCGGATGTAAAATGCCACGCCATCTATAAAAGTTATGGCTAGCACTTTTTCCAGTAGTAGAATACTCGCGTGAAGCGAGATATAGTCCTGGCATAGTAGAGGGAGGTCCTGGTTGGCGCCTTAAACGCCACGAAGACTACTGGCGCTCACGCGCTCCCCCTAGTGGATCGTCACGTATAGCTGGCTCGATAGCTGTTCTTCCTTCGTTCTCACATGATGTGCTCGTTCGATCCATTTCTATGCAGGGATGCTTGCTAGGGTTTTTTCTCTCTCTTGTGAGCATGTGCTGTGAAAAAGTTCATGAACGAAAAAATGTTCCCAAATTCAAAAAAATTCATCAATTTGAAAAAAGCTCATGATTTGGAAAATATTTAGAAAATTGAAAAAGTTCACGAATTTTAAAAATGTTTGTTAATTCCAAAAAATCATGAATTTGAAAAAAGTCAAGATTTTTTTAGAAAAAACATAAATTTGAAAAAAAGTTCACTATAAAAATTTAGCAAAAACTGAAAACAAATCACGGATTTGAAATAAAACCATAAATTTAAAAAAAAACTAAAAAGTTAGCAAAAACTGTAAAAGTTCGCAGATTTGAAAGAGTTCACAAAAAAGAGTTAGCAGAACTGAAAAGGTTCACAGATTTCAAAAGGATTCATGAAATTAAAAAATCATAAAGTTGAGAAAAAAATTACAATTTATGAATAAGTTAATGAATTTGTATAAGTTTTTAATCTAAAAGTTCACGCAATTGAAAAAAGAAAGAAGATGAAAAAAGGAGAAAATGAAAAGAAGAAAAATGAAAAAAAATGATAAAACTGAACAAAAACTGGTTTAGAAAACTAGAAAAAAACGGAAGCTTAAAGAAGCTTCACAAAACCGGGCTGGGAAGCTTCACAAAACCAGGATGAACTTCTCCGCCTCCTGGATGTGCGCCGATTTGCAAAACATACTAAAACCGGCGCTTAAGGCGCCATATAGGATTTGGCGCATGGATGTGCAGCTCGAGTTTTTGGGTTCGGGGCGATAGAAAAAACACACCCCAATGGGATGTGAAAGTGGGCTCGTTTTCTTCTCCGGCTGAGCTTGGCTCGGCAAACCCATCGATCTGATCACACCAATGATACTATATCTACTACTTTAAGTTGGGTGGGCCCTCCTACCCTCACACCCAATCACAGTTTGCCAAATGGCTAATTACATAAAACTTAAATGTAAGTTTGTGTGGGTGTAGGGAGTAAATAGCATAAAACTGCTAGTTTACATGCTAGGGCTTCAAAAAACTATCACATTTTAATTTTTCTCAAAGACCTATCAAACGTGTGGTCGGCTGTTATAAAAAACCCAAAACCACAGTGACTAGCGATTTAACCGTTTCCCTGACCTATTGGGCCCACCGGTCAGCCCACGTGGCCCAGCGCGCGGACGGAGCAGCAGTTAACGGCCGTTAGCCGACCGGTCCGGTCGGAACCAA
>NC_041384.1:647867462-647878964 GCF_002162155.2 Triticum dicoccoides | reverse complement strand
GTGCGATGGCGGCGCCGCAGCCAGATGTCGTCGGCGGCGTGCCTTTGAGCCAAGGCGTTACCGTCGAGGAGGGCGGAGGACATTCAGAGGTGGAGAAATGGCTAGTTATTACAATGTCATGGTTAACTTGGAATTTTCTACCAATAAATAACATAACTGAAATATGATAGGGTTATTACAGTGCCATGATTAAGTATGCAAAGTAACAAAGAATAACATAAGTGAAATAACAAGTTACATTGTCATATCATCCACAAATTGCACTCAAACTGCTGCATCATGTGCTATGTTGAACATCCATATGTAACAAACATAATTGACATCTAACCTGGACTCGGCAGCCATAGAAACGCCTTCCTGTTAAAGTGCCTTCAAAAACCACACACTTAACATGCCTCATGTGGTGCAAAATGCAGTTGGGTTCAGAAAGCTCAAGTTGATCACAGAAAAGGGGCTCCACAATGGTGTCTGGTTCCTCCTGTAACCAAAAAAACCAAAACAACACTGGTTCCAATCACCACTCAAAAGCACAATAAATTTGCACTGTTCATTAACCCTAAACAATCAATAAATCTCCAAATCAGCAAGAACCCTAACACTGTACAAAGATGAACCCTAAGTTAGCTCAATCCTACAACCAACCCCCGCCCTCACTAATCAAGATCCATATGAGAGAGACAACAATAACCCTAAACTAATCAAGATCCATGGTTGTAGCCTAGGCCTACTAGCACTTAACCCTAACCCTAGGTGGCAAGGAGTAAACTTACCATAAGTCCCATGTCCATGCTGACGACCTCGTAGTCATCGTCGAAGCTCGTTTCCTCGTCGTTCCAGGAAGGCATGACGGCAAGGAGGCCGACGGCAGCCGGCCTCGAAGATGGCGAGAGGCGGCGAGCTCATACTGAAGTAGGGGAGTGGGAGCAGGGGAGTGGGAGAGTGGGCAGGGAACGGACCGACCGACGGAGGGGTATTTACCCAGTTCTGATCGGACCGGTCGGCCTAACGGCCATCAATTGCTGCGCCGTCAGGCACGGGGCCACGTGGCCTGATCGGTGGGTTCGGGCGGTCAGAAAAACGGTTAAAACGCTAGTTGCCTGCGTTTTGGATTTTTTGAAACAGCCGACCACGCATTTGGTAGTTATCTAAGAAAAAATAAAATCTGGTAGTTTTTTAGAACCCTAGCCTATAAACTACCCTCCGTTTGAAAAAACTTGTCTCTCAAATGGATATATCTAGCATCAAGTTAAAGCTAGATACACCCATTTAAGAGACAAGCTCGAACAGAGAGAGTAGTTTTATGCTATTTACTCGGGTGTAGCATTGCTCCTGATCACACACCCCTATCGATCGGATCGCACGGCCGAACACCAATCACGCGGGCGCTCCGTGCGTACGAGCGAACGGCCGGGCGGCCGGACACCGGCGCGGACGGCACGGGCGCCAAACAGTGGCATGGACGCGTGGGCTCACGCTGTGCAGCGATCGGGACAACACGATCAACGCGCTCCTGTGTCCGAACGGACCAAGCCCACACTGCCGATCGCGAACCACGACTCCACCTCCACCGGCGCGGCGGCCCACGACGTCTCTTCTGCGTTTCGCGGCCAGATGGCCGGAAGGTGAGGCCGATCGCCTGCCGGCGGCGGCGGCGGAGGGCGGGCGACCGGGATCATGGAGGGCGGGGAGCTGGAGGTGGACGCGCTGGAGTACACGCCGACGTGGATCGTTGCGGGGGTCTGCTCCCTCATCGTGACCGTCTCCCTCGCCGCCGAGCGGTGCCTCCATTACCTCGGCAAGGTGACCCCCGATCCCCGTCGCCCTCCTCCGCGTTTCCGAACGGCGTTTCGCCGGCCGATGATCTCTCGCGCATCGACGCGCCTAATTTGGAGTGCATGCGTGCATGCATGCAGACGCTCAAGAAGAAGCACCAGAAGGCGCTCTTCGAGGCTCTCCTCAAGGTGAAGGAAGGTGCGGCAGCATTCAGCTTTTCCTTCAGAGCAGAGGGAAGATGAACAACATTTTGCAGTAAGAAATGTTCTTGAGACGCCCCCAGTTTCAGACCGTCTTTGGGTGTGGTGATGCAGAGCTGATGCTTCTGGGCTTCATCTCCCTGCTGATGACGGTGTCCCAAGATGTGATCCAGAGGACGTGCATTCCCCCTAGCTGGACCAACTACCTGCTGCCCTGCAAGAGGATGGAGGAGCGTTCTGTCGTCGATCTCGGCGGTCGCCGGCTGCTTCCTAAGAGCGTGCCGCGGTCCGACCATTGCAAGAACAAGGTGGATGGACCATGGGTTTTTAAACAGTACATCTTGCTTCATTGTGCAGTTCATAATACGTACAGTTTCAGTATAATTCAGGTCATGCCAGTGCACTGGCGCCTATGCTTCATGTAGTATGCTGCAGGTTTATAATTGAGCTACTAGTTGTTTAAATGCTTTTATAAAGGTAAGTGATGTGGAAAACCAGCGACAATTAATATGGATCGGAGGGAGTATATGTTTTCCAGCTGCTAACTACAGATCTTAGCTTGCTCACTGAATTTTAAAAGTGGATGCCCACAAAGATAAAGAGCCAATAGTCCTTGCACTTCCATATGCTATATGACATCATCCCCAGTTCTTCCAACATCTTAAGAGATGTGCAATGCTGGAATGATCCTAGGTAACCTTGTGCTAACTCCAGTTTCTGTGTTTGCAGGGAAAAGTTCCTTTGCTGTCACTCGAAGCGTTACATCAGTTGCACATTTTCATTTTTGTTCTGGCTATCACCCATGTGATTTTCAGTGTTCTGACCATGGTTTTAGGAGGAGCCAAGGTAGTCTTTCATAACACTGTTCTTTTTTCTTAAACTACACTAATGATTAATTTTGGCTGCAAGTTAACTTGAACACGGTTCTATTGCGCAGATTCGCCAATGGAGACACTGGGAGGCTGAAATTCATAAAAACGATGCAGGAAACGGTCGGTTGCTGCTCCACATTTTGATCTAATAAATACCTTTACTTCAGAAATAATTTAATCCTAGAAATGTATGTATATTTAAGGAAAAACAGGCTGCCTTCTTAATACCAGTTATGGCTGATGCAATCCTGTGCAACTGCAGGACCTAAGAAGTTGACCAACGTTCAACAATTTGAATTCATCAGGGAACGTTTTAATGGCGTTGGCCAGGAGTCTACGATGTTGAGCTGGATGGTAAGAAAATGCATCCCATATAATCAATCATACGGTTCTCAGTCAAAACACCATGTATCCTCTTTATACTAACACACATATCTATATTTTTTTGTTAAACCTACCCTACTAATCAAAACATTCCTTCAGCATTCTTTTGTTAAGCAGTTTTACGCGTCGGTCACTAAATCGGACTACGCGACCATGCGACTCGGTTTCATCATGGTAAGGATGATATATAGTTCAACAGCACGCTGACACTCTATCCCCTCTTCATTTATGAAAATTAATAACAAGAGATCCTTTTCTCTGCAGACGCATTGCCGGGGGAACCTGAAATTTGGCTTCCACAGATACATGGTGCGAGCCTTGGAGGCCGATTTCAAGAAGGTGGTTGGCATAAGGTGAAAATTCTTATGTTTTGGGGGTTCATTTACCAGTAGTTGTTGAGCAGCGCAGCCGAGTGGCCTGATCATTTCTTAACCTTGCTTCCACCTAGGTGGTACCTGTGGATATTCGTGGTGATATTCATGCTGCTGAACGTCAATGGTAAGTTGCAATCACATTGCCATCTCCAGTGATTGCAGCTCTCAGGATCATATACCAACTTGCTGATTGACCTGCAGGCTGGCACACCTACTTCTGGATCTCCTTCCTTCCTCTCATCGTAAGTGTCCCTGAACCCCCCAGCACGCATGTCAAAGTGTGAATTTCTGTAGGTAAGCCTCCTTGTGCTGTTGCTGCTGCTGCCTGCAGCTCCTGCTGGCCGTGGGCACGAAGCTGGAGCACGTGATAGCTCAGCTGGCGCACGACGTCGCGGAGAAGCACTCGGCGATCGAGGGCGACCTGGTGGTGAACCCGTCCGACGAGTACTTCTGGTGCGGTAAACCCAGGGTGATCCTCTACCTCATCCACTTCATCCTCTTCCAGAACGCCTTCGAGATCGCGCTCTTCTTCTGGATCCTCGTAAGTGTCTTCTGTTGCCGCATAAATGCATAGCCCATCTTTTTCCCATCAGCTTGAGCTTTTTGGGTGAACTGGCTGGTGCGCGCAATTCTACATCTTCTGCAAAAGTGTATCAGTAGAAGAGCATCAGGGCATGGACAGTTCTTTGATGCTCCTACTAATGACTAACTGAGATGTCTCTGTTGGGTTGCAACTGGATCGATCCAAGACCACCTACGGGTTCAACTCGTGCATCATGGACCACGTCCCCTTCATCGTGCCGAGGCTCGTCATCGGGTCGGTCGCAATCCGTCGTTTCACTCTTCTCTCATCACCAAGAAGAAGCAAGCAGCCATGTTTTCTTCTAAGGCTCAGGCTCAAAGACTGCTGCTGTTTGCTTTTGCTTGCAGGGTGGTCATCCAGCTGCTGTGCAGCTACAGCACCCTGCCGCTGTACGCGATCGTGACACAGATGGGGACCTTCTTCAAGAAGGAGATCTTCGACGATCACATCCAGCAGGGGCTGGTGGGGTGGGCGCAGAAGGCCAGGATGAGGGCAGAGTCATCCAAGGATGCTGCTGCCGCTGCCGCCGCCGGAACCACCAGGCACGGCGCCTCCTCCCGGCTGGAGATGCTGCGGCGAGCCGCCGCCATGATGCAGTGCCGCCGCGCGCTGCCAAGGTAGCTCCAAAAGAACCAAGATGAAGTGTCATGTCTCAGCAAGACACGATCTAGCAAGAACGGCAACTAGTTACACCTCAGAGGATTGATATAGGCTTGGTTTGCTTTAGTAAACTGTCAAAGAGCAAGAAGTGTATAGTACTTATAGCTGATAATAGTACAAGATACCAGTATCACATTTTTTTTTTTACTACAGCTCAGCGGGTAAAACCCTGGAGAAGCACCAGTACAACAACCAAAACTGACAACGGAAATATACTCATACGACTAGCGAGTCCGCTCGGCGCACTCAAGACCGCACCAAACCGTCTTGAGATCTCCAGCCAGAAACAAAGCAGACCAACCAACTATTCACCATAGGCAGGCTTGCCTCTGGATCTTGGAGTTCATGGTGCCCTTACCCTTATCCTTGTAGGCGTTCCTCGAGTTGAGGGGCCTTCTCCGCCCGAGGGCAGCTGCCATCGCCCTTTTTCTTTGCTTGTTCAGCTGCTTTGTCAGCAATGCGTCGTCCTCATCCTCAGTATCCTCAGACGAGTCATCGTCGTCGTCGCCTCCTGATTCGGCTCCCTTAGGGTCCTCGATGCCATCGTCGGTTGGATCTGTCGATTTGTTCTCGCCACTGGGACTTGTGCTTGTTGCATGCTGCAAGGTAGATCAGCAGAAGTAAGCAACATCCATTGATAAGTTTGTCTAGTCAGTCAGTCAAATGAATATATATTACTAACCTCTTTAGATAAAGTTTCATGTTTATCTGAATCCATCACAACAAGATCAGGCACACCTGCAGGGTCCTGAACAATATCCACCAAAACATACTTCAAAAACTAGTAACTGAGAGAACTGAATCTGCTGGGTGATAGCTCGGCAGTGGGCAAAGCTTGGCGACACATTTGAGTTAGAAAAGTATTTAGATGCAGATCAATACCTGGTCTACTATTTTCAAGGAACTGATTTCAGCAGACACGGCATCGCTACCTTCACTTTCCTGTTCTGATATTGAATCCTCATCATCTGAGCCGGAATCGTGTTCTTCAGCATTCTCATCAATGAACTGTAATCACGTGAAAGGAAGAGAAGGTCAGCACTCACCAAGATCTAATTATCCGATATCCAATGTGAAATTAATACGACTGCACATGAGAAGGAACACTCCATGTTTATCTAACTTTAACATAATTTTGTGATCAATGTTATTGCCTTCAAAAAGTGCGTTGTCGCAAGATCCCCGTATGGCCACGTCCCCATTATCAATATTAACCAAATGACATACTTCTGCCTTTATAGTAAAATCTTATAGATCTTCAAAATGAGAAACTCATCAATATGAGTTTTGTACCAACATCTGACCCACCTTTTCTATCTCAACTTGCTCTTTTTTGGTGAAGCCACTGGCAGCTAGTTCTTTGTCCAAGGCACCAGAAGACTTTTGAATGGATAGAAAGGACGGTCTGCCACTGTCATCATCATCAGTTTCAGAACCATCTTGTCCACCTTTCTCTGTAAGATTGAACCTAATACAAAAGGAAGACAAAGCTTAATAAAAAAATCAGTGTAGTGGATAAGATAATATTTTTGATATTACACACTTGGTAAGGTGATACCTTTTGTTGAAGAACTTGTAGATACACCCAATATCTCGATCAAAATACCTGCAAAAACAAACCTCATGAATACTGAACAGAAAGCAGTCCTCCGTTAGGCTTTAGCTATTAGAATATGCTACATACATCTGGGCATTCCGGTGCGAAACAGATACCATCTGTGGGAAGTCGATCATCGTAACAGTTTCATCATCGTCAATCTGCAGAACATCAATACACATGAAGGATAAAATATAGGGTATGATACTAAGATACATACTGACAAATCAAAAAACTTCAGTTATGTTTGTTGAAGAATTAAATACTGAAAACACCATTCTGAACAACTCGAAATGGCAGTTGGAAGGCATGTGTTTTCTTTTGTACAATTGGCAAATCTTGATAAAGATTACGATCCAAAATCACTATTATTTCTCTCTGAAACCTCCAAAACCACTGAAATCAGAGCATACTTCAAAGAAGCAGCACCGAAAAAAACATAATTTGTTCATAAATATGATGCAGAAACTACAGAATCTCAAACATTGCAAAGGCAATACAAGAAAGAGAGAAACGAAGAATGGACAAGCTGAATTATCCGAGTGTAATAATGATAAGAGAGGGTAAAAGTAGTACCATGATATTGAATTCATTAAAATCACAATGTATCAGCCCATGCTCCGCCAAACGAATTACAAGACCAAGAATTTTGTCAAAAACATCATCTGGATTTTGCAATTCTCTTATCTGAACACTGCATAACAGAATGCAACACCTATGTCAGTCTCTGCGTAAAGGGAAAAAGACTCATGAATAAAATTAAAAATCATTTACAAGAATGTCAACTTACAGTGGATATCCCGGCACAAGTGACATAATGACACAGTGCCGATTGCAGTCCACCGCTGTGGGAACAGGGAATCCATGGTCTCCTAAAGCCTTCGAGTGGAATGAGAAAACAGTATAAGAGTGTTAAACAATTAAGCAGTTAGACAGATAAAATGAATGGAAAGTATAGCTGTGCAAAAACCTTCATAAAAGCAAATTCCTTTAGGGCCGCAAGTCGTGATAGGTATAGCCAGTTAAAGCTCCTCCGGTGGGCTAAATAGTCACGCTTTGATTTGACAGCCCTAAAAGATGTCCTACCCAACCTATGAAGCTTCATGGCCAACACTGTTCCATCCTCCGTGGCAACCTCAAATATATCTATAAGAAAAATAAACATTCCACATAAAGCACTTGACATTTGCTAGGTACAATCTAGGATTCGATATGGCATTGCCATGGATTATGATAATCTAGTTTGGTTGGGCTGTGTTTACATGATTGGGTGTTTAGAACTTTAGATAGCTGTTCTTTTCCTTAATCAAGTTGCAAACTGATATGTCATCACAGATAGTATATCACAGAACATGCAAGGACAGGCAGTGACTCGTATGTTTCACAGTGTCTTTCCTGTGCAACTTTAAAATATAATAAAAGCACAGGATAACAACCATAAACTGAGGCAAAATATATATAATGAGCAGGACATCAATAATCCATGTACCTGACTCTTTTCCAACACCGATTTGGCGACCAACCGAAGCAAAGACTCCACGATTAACCAAAGTTTTTATGGCGAGGAAGTCATACCCAAGGTATGTGAGCCGAAACCCATCATCTATAACCAAGAAAAGAAAAGCAGCTATGATAATCCAGATATCCATCTAAGCATAAAATGAAGCAAGATTCGACATCAATGACTCACACTTTTTACAATCATGGTGCACCAGTTTGTTCTTCAACAGATTCCGCAGCACTTTATATGTGCCTCCATGCCTAAATCCACAAAGAATTATAATACACTCACCAAGATAACGGAGAGATCCATTAAACCAAACAATATAATCCATTTGAAACTGGTTTCCAAAGAATACTGAGCTCTAACACACAGAGAACCTAAGTTGTTTTAAGCCGAGGTCTCGGACCTCGACTTTTTCAACATGCAGTGGACATTAGATTACTGCAGACAAAATTTCTGACAGTGAATTCCAATTTCGTTTTAATCAACAGTTATGTATACAACTATTGATATTGTGCATCACAAATTGCAAAGGTGCAAAGCTTAACCGAAACACAGTGTGAAGTTCAGACCCAACGATTAACCTTAAATGGCAGCCCACGAACTATCATATCAACTCGCCTGACTGCCTGAGAACGCTAATCACCATCCCCACACTTGGCAGCTAAATACACCTACCACAGGAATCAATTTCCCAAACCACACAAAGCAAAATTCACAAAAGAGCACGTGGTAGAACTCACTTCAGTCCGGCGATACGGTCGACGAGCTCCGCGGGCACGATTTCGTGCTGCGAATTTCAAAACCAAAAGCACAAAGCGTCAGGGCGAACAGTCTCACATGGCGTCGGGTCAAGGCTGGCCGAGGTGTAGGGTTTAAGGCCTTACGTTGCGCATGCCCATCTCGCAGGCGGTGAGGACGCGGAAGTCATCCTTGGAGAGGTAGCGGAGGGCGTTCACGTCGAGCTTCATGGTCTCCTCCTCGCAGCGGCTGACGGGAGTGGCAAGCGAGCGGGCGGGCTGGCTGGCGGCTCTAGGGCTAGATAGAGAGGAGGAGGTGGTCGAGGAGGAGGAGGAGGAGGAGGTAGCTAAGAACGGCGTAGGAGGAGGGCGAAAGCGGCGGTGGACGCCGAGGATGGGGAGGGCGGCGGGCGGTGACTGGGATGGTGGATGGGCTCGGCGCCGTCCTGGCGGCTAGGGTTGGTTGGTGTCAGGCGAGACACGACGAGCGTAGTGGGCCGGCCCACTCTCTCGATTTTCGTTCTTCGGTTTTCCTGTCTGTTTTAGCCCGATAACCGGCTGTCGAATCTTTTTTACATTTGACATACTATAAAAAATAAAAAATAATCCCTCAAAAATAAAATAAGAAGAAAATTAGTGGATGTTAAAAAATGTCGACCGATTTCTAAAAACTGAGAAATTTAAATACTCGTAATATGAAAAGATTGCTTAATTTTAGAAAGTAGCTACAATTTTTAAATGTTAGTGATTTTTGAAAAATATTCACTGCATATTAAAAAAATATAAAGTGTTCAAATACGTTGCCATGTTTTAAAAATATTTTAATTGGAATAAATTTCATCGTGTTATTGTAAAATGTTAACGGTGTATATAATTTTTTTCATAAATTTTAAATATCACAAAAACATAAGATGTTCACAAATATATTTTTAATACTATTTTATAAAAAATGTTCATGATCATAATTCAGAAAATAAAAAAATGGGTAAAAAAAGAGAAGGACAAAATAAATCCAAAGTAACCGAGAAAAGCCGAAAGGAGTCCGTAGAGAAAAAAAAGAAGAAAAAAACTCATCAAGAAAGAAGAATAAAAGGTAAGGAAATGGAACCAAAAAACCAACAAACCAAAGAAAAAGAAAAAGAAAAAAAATGAAGAGAACAAATGAAGTAAACCATGAAAACCAGAAAAGGAAAGATGGGCCAAAATTGTTGAAACGAAATGAAACTGCTTCTGAGTCGCTCCCCGAGTTGGTCTGTCCCACTAGCTGCGCCATGTGTGTTTGTCGACCAATTTGACACAATAAACATCAAATAGGGAATTTCGTATGCCAAATCACTAGTTAACCCTCAAAATGGAAAAATACTAGAGCTGCAATGTGGATGGGACTTGGCTTCATGGGTTAGGTAAATATAGTACTTACACTAATAAAGATAGGGGTGTTCTCTTGAAAATGATAGAAAAACTAAGGATGCCCTTCCTGCAGAAAGAAATTCCCTACAACTTAGACATCTTAGGAAACAATTGTATTCATCAAATACTACATAATATTACGTCCGATCGAAGAAACCAAAATACACTTACAAAAAAGATTTCTCATACAACTAAAACCTGCATCAAAGTCCCTTGATGTCGTTGCCTCTAACTTCATCTTTTGCATTTTCACATTTTTTGGAGCCCTCGACGAAATTGCAGAAGACTAAACGTGCATAAGCTGGACTAACCTCAAAGGTTTTAATAAGACTGATGAACCATCCACACTGGTAAGTAAGAACAGAAGATCATTGAATGCACTGCGATCGGAGACGAATGTGACGTCCGGATAATTAGGCTACAGTAATCCCACGTTAATGATGCCACGTCACCATGATTACTGTTGTTAACCTCTTCTCCCTACTACTTGCATTAGAGTAGTGTAACATGTTACTGCTTTCCGTTAATCCTATTCTGATGCATAGCATGTCCTTGCCACTACTGTTGATACCTTTACCTGCAATCCTAATGCTTAGTATAGGATGCTAGTTTATCATCAGTGGCCATACATTCTTGTCCGTCTGCCATGCTATATTATGTGGCCGTGATCACTCGGGAGGTGATCACGGGTATATGCTATATACTTTATACAGGATACATGTGGTGACTTAAGACGGGTCGGCTTGTGGAGCACCCGCGAGTGATTCACGGATTGGGGGCTGAAAGGACCTTTGTCCCAACGGCCCTCTGTGTGGATCTTTGTGACGCCCGAATAATTAGGCTACAGTAATCCCACGTTAATGATGCCACGTCACCACGATTACTGTTGTTAATCTCGTGTTAGTTCAAAATCGATTCGAAATTCAAACTTAAAATAAAGTCAAATGGTAAAGATTTTCAAATATTAAAACTAAAATGTTGGGGTGTTGCCAAATAATGCATAGGTAATTATTGTGGAGAAACCACAATTTTATAAAACATTTAAAGGCTCTAAAGTAATTAAAACGCAGCTATGAGAATTAATTAAATGCCCTTTTAAAAATAATAATAATGCAAACTATTTTAATTAGGTGTCATACTTATTGGGGCAGTAGAATAAATTATAGCATTAATTTAGGAGTTGTATTTATATTTTCTAAAACAACAATTAAAATAATAAAATAGGAAAGAAAATAAATAAAAAGAAAAGGAGAAACAAAACTAACAAAAAAAGGGAAAGAGAAACCCTCCTGCCCCCTCGGGCTTCGGCCCAGCAGGCTACAGGCCCAACCGGCCGACCCCCCCACTCCACTTAACCCCCCACCCCGATCAAACCCTAGGGCAACCACCCCCACTTCCCCCATCG